>NC_092273.1:4293424-4611757 GCF_036320965.1 Panulirus ornatus
CCACTCATAACCCAACATCGCCCGGACATATTAATCGCTGATGACAATTCTAAAACTTTTTTAGACAATTTGAACAGGTCTCTACTCTCTCTCTCTCTCTCTCTCTCTCTCTCTCTCTCTCTCTCTCTCTCTCTCTCTCGGTGTTACCGGACTCCGCCCGCTCGAGCTCGTCAACTCTGGCGAGACTGTTTCATCGTCAGTTGACAACAGTGTTACAGTCTTGTCGAAGACTTCGCTTCAGAGGAGTTCACCTGTTAATGAGTTGAGCGCAGCCTTGGAGCCCAAACTGCAAGGCCCTTAGATAAGGGGTGCTAGTTTTATATCCCCCAGAACCCCTTCTCGAGTGAAGAGAAATGTATTAGAGAAAGAATGAGGTAATTAGTTAGATTTTGTAACCATTTAGACGATACGACGTCCGTCAGAGACCAGTGGCGGAGGCCAGTGACCTCTGGTGGAAGCCACGGACCACTAACAGGCAAGGGAACATTGGCGGTGGCCAAGGACATCAATTGGGACTTAGGTTCACAGATGGGGACTAGGTACCACTGGTTAAAATCAGGAACCAGTGATGGGGGCTTGGAACCACTTGAGAAGTACAAGGATCACTGACGAAAGTCAGAAACCACTGACAGAGGCCAAGAACCACTAGTGGAGGCCAGCCACTATTGACGAAACAAACCAATGACGAAGGCCAAGGGCCACAGACAAAGGCCAGTGAGGACAAATCACGGTACATGAGCCCTACATAACTTCGCTACAAACAAGACAAAGTCCTCCAGACAGAAGCACGCTGGTGATACGATACCTGCCGACTCCTCGGGGTCAGCCAACCCGATCCCAAGGGAAATGACAAGCAGGTGCGGACATTAATAGTTGCCAAGCACGTCTAAATCAAGGTTAAACAGCTGCAAGGAAGAGGATCAGAGGTCATCCTAATGGTTACGAGACAACTGGAGGCTTCAGGAGTAAAACTTCTTCGAGCACATAATCAAATACGTTGCCGAGAGCTCTCACCCTCCTCAGTCCCTTAAAGTATACCCAAGTAGCCCTCGCCCTCCCCATTAGGCCACTTTCCCTTACATGGCACCGCCTGGGTGTGGTATAGACGTCTTGGTGGAAGTCGAGCCGGGAGCAGACAGATGCAGCGACCCACGACCGCCGCCCCACAGTTGCCGCCACATTGCCGGGAGTTACAGACAAGGGAGGGACGACTTACCGCCTGATGAATGACCCAGGAAATGAGAGTGGAGAAGTCGCCATTGAAAGATACAGAGAAATATAATTATCACTGACAGGAGGAAAATAGACCACAGGCGGAGCCACTTGGTGTGGAATCAAGAGCGGCAAAATCTGGCATAAGTAGCGGCAAAATAATGGATGTGTTCTTGTTACAAGAGGCAAGGCCGCGTCGGTAAAGAAGTCACGGAACATAAACAAGTGTTAGCCCAGAGGTTTTTGTCCGATTTTTTTCTTATCAATAAATGAAGCAGTTACCAGAGGTGTAACGGGGGTAAAGTGTGAACATCACCAAGGGACATTACATTAAGGAGTTAGGCGTAGAGGTTTAATTCTTTTGTACTCATGCAGAGTAAAAAAAACTGAGGAAGTTTACAACTTGGTTGGTTAATTGGTCTTCATGCCTCTCAACCGCTTGGGTCATTAAGGCTTTCAACGTCAAGTTATAACCACCAGTTAAGATATAACTCTAACCACTGCATATGTGGCCCCTGTCTGCATCAATTTACCTGTTTCTAGATGCAGCCGTGCTAGACGCGTGCAAGATAATGCGTAATATTAGTAATGTTTCTTTTCATTGTCTTTTGTCCTATTTACTTTCCTGATTTTTATTTCATCTTACTTTCACGTCTTTCCTAAATATCTGACATATCTCTGTGATTCAATCATAAATAATGTCTGGCCAAAAATTCGTTTACTCAAAATGACGACATGACCCTTGGGCACGTCAGAATGACCCTTGGGTAATGATGACCTGACCTCTGACCTGGCCCATAAGTTTCATGTCGACAACCTTTCCTTTTCTTTGGTCTCTTGTTAGTCTAGATGGTCAGAGCAAGGTCCCCATACACCCTAATGGTCCGTGCGGCAACTGTCGCCCGTGGTCCCAGAGACACGAAGCAAAAGCAGACAGACCCCTTTCAGATGGCTCAAGGGAAACTGGGAAGATATGCTCCCTTAAGGAAGGTAAGGGGATCTGAGGAAGCGGGTGGAGGGGAAGGGAGAGAGAGGAAAGAGGACAGGGTGTGGTGAGAGTGGGAGGTGAGGGGAGAGGAAAGGAGAGGGATATAACATGAAAAGAAAAGGCTACGAGGAGGGAAAGAAAGGTTAGTTAGAGGGTAGGTAAAAAAGGTAATAACGGTTAAGAAAACCGGAACTGAGAGGGAAGGAAAGAAAGTGTTATGAGAAACAGGTAGAGTAAAGGTCATTATGAGAAGGCGGGAAGGAAGATGTTAGAGGAAATACACGGGAAGAAATGTGGAAATGAAACAAAGATTGTGGAAACAATCGACCATGGAACATGTTATCCCTCCGTCTCCCCATGTTATCCTTGTTTCCCCCACGTTATCCTTATTTCCCCCCACGTTATCCTTCTCTCCCTAAGTTATCCCCACTTGAGGTATACCAGACCGCGCCCTCCCCCTCCCACTTTCTCCTTTAACGAGAGGCAAACCCTCTGGGTCCCTCAATCCCACTCGGGCTCACCTGTCACCTCCCTACGTCCATGTACTGTACCCACTACACGCTCTATACTGGCCCCCACCTACCCCTAGATACGTGCCATTCACCCACACTAAACAGTGGAATGCTTTGTCTATGTATGTACATCTTGACAATAAATGTTTTTAAAACTAAACCAAGCTATCTCACCCTCCTCCATGCTAATTAACCATCTCTCCGTCACACACCTCTCAGTACACACACACACACAACCCGGGAATTATATAAATCTTTCTGGAAAATATGATAAAATATTTCCTTATGTAAATCGAAGAGATCATGTTGGATAACAATCACTTTGCCCGGAATAAATGCCACCACAACGACCTTCTGTCACTACAGCACCCTATAGCCACCATGCACGGCACCATAGCACCCACCAGCCACTATACACGGCACCATAGCACCCTCAGGCCACCATGCACGGCACCATAGCACCCTCAAGCCACCACGCACGGCACCATAGCACCCTTCAGCCATCATACACGGCACAATTGCACCCTCCAGCCACCATAACTCTGTCCAACCTTGATAAGAATCTAGTCATCATATGTACCATCTTGGAAACTACCTCCCACCATACTCTGAGCCCACCATCACTACCATACATCAGTTCCCATTCTCATCCCCATATGGCACCCACATCACCATACCATGTCACTCTTAACACCCCATTTTTTTGTGCAGTTCCCTCCCCATCCCCCACCACCACCACCACTCCTCTACCACATGTTCTGTACAGGGTATTTTTTCCCCATTCTAGTTTATTTTGGAACCCTTAACCCTTTCCCTCCTCTTCTACGGTTAATTACGGTTCCCATTTTCATTTCCTCATTTGTTTCACACATATATGCTACGTCACCAACCTCTGAATATACTCGATTCAATTTATTCCTCATATTTTCAGGTATGATTACGAACTAAAATAGAAAATACATATCACCTCAGGCCCTGCAATGACCTCGAAAGGTCATGGGGTCAGACCCGTGCATTCTAAATATCACGGTGACTACATATGAAATATAAACAATATCAAAGCCCACAATCCGTCCGCCAATTCTTATTCAAATATCCCAAATTTCTTCCCCAAATAATCGTAAAGATACGAAAATTACGTGATCTACAGCTATCTTGTATATGTCCTCAAAGACAAAACTACTGGACGAAAGATCTAACGAAGAAAATGGTGAAAAGTCTACGATCATTTTTCTCCCAAACTGTCTTATATCTGCCACCCACGTAGGTAAGGATGATCCTTCAGCCCTTGAGCACTGCGGTACGACCCTTGGGTATCACGTCCTAATACATGACGTGGGTCATTCATTTTGGTAAACGTATTTATGCAATTCTCTTTTTCACGCCAATTTTTCGATATTACTAAACAGTTTGTTTACTGTAAATCTCTAAAATGTACTTCACGACGATATTTACGCCGGTTATATACACTTACACCAGAATCCTTCCCCTTGTATCAAACATTCAGCATCAACAATACGTACTGTAAAGTATTTCACTAATAAATTACAAACTATGAACGAGAATGTCGCAGAGCGCAGCCAAACTTTCTAAAGGCCGGATGTCCAACAAACGCTCGGAGACTGACGAGAAGAATCAACCGACTCGGGAAAAGATTTATTTTCATATTTGCTTCACTTTTCCTGCGTAAATATATTCCACAAGTGGCGCCACCATGGCGTAACGAGAGACTTTCCCGCGCATGTCAACAGTTCGGGACGCCTAGCCAAACCATGACAACGCAATGAAATATTCTAATATAATGAAACATTAGAATGTGTAATAACTGTCAGGCTGGAACGTGTAACGGGGCAAGGAAAAAGTCTGTTGTTTATTTAGCATGACACCCCAACACCACCCTCCCACCCCCCACTTTAAACCACGTAAAACACGTGGTGAGAATAAACGTTGGTATTAATGGAACCCACGGTGTTCAGTGGATGAGATGCCACAGTGTTCTTCCCATGGACTATAGGTGTTACGCTGACGACAAACACATGCGACGCTTAACCAGAGCCCGTAATTATATCTGTGGTCCAAAGTTAAGGTTGAACAAAGACACAAAGAACTGTGATCTATGAGTGTGTGTGTGTGTGTGTGTGTGTGAACTAAGACAGGACCGAGGATAGAATAAGGGCGAGGCACTTCCTGGTGTCTACCCTTTCAACTTATTGTTTTACGCCGCGTTAGGTCCACACGGGCCTATAAAATAACCCGTTTGGAGGACCACTCAGTCGATGCTAGGATAGCATAAGCTAGGATAGGGTGTGCCACGCTATCTAGGCTTGGTTTTGCTACATTACAAGTATTAACTACTAGGTTTACACGCTATCTACCTAAGCTTTGCTACATTACTAGCAATAATTAATAGGTTTACACGCTATCTACCTAAGCTTTGCTACATTACTAGTATTAAGTAATAGATTTACACTCTATCCATCCTAGCTTTGCTAAATTACTAGTATTAACTAATAGATTTACACTATCCACCCAAGCTTTGCTACTTTACTAGTAATAACTAATAGGTTTACACAAGTTAACTAATGTAATGCAAAGTCACTGATTCCAATCGGAGTGATTTTCTCCTCTCCGCCACAAATCTTTGTATCGTGCATCCGTAACTTCCGTATATCAATACAACCGATCCATGGAATTATCTATAACTTACATAAAAAGAATATTGGATGCATGTAGCTCGGTTACTCTGAAGACAAGATGGGACGGAGGTGGACCATCTCTTTCCTGGGAATTTGAAATATACGAGCAATCGACAATTGGACGACATTCTCCTGAGGCACCGCAACCGTAGCCACAATAACGAACCATGAGCTTCGTCGTCACCCAATGTCGACATCTACCAACAGAACATGGGAAACCAAGTGTTTCCCTTTAAAATGAAAAAGTAAATATATGCACTTTAATCCTGATCTTTAAAAAAAATGTAATTGGGTGATTCTGACAGTTTATTACTTCACATATACTAAGGAAAAAAAGAAATTAATGCAATATGGCCTGGAAAACGGTTGGCGGTTTCTGTTCAACCCTAAATCATGAGCACAGAAGCTGCCAAGGCTGAGAATGGGCAAAATTTCGACCGAAGAGAAGAAGGCTTTGTCAGTATAACACTTCGCCCGTCGTGGAGCGATCAATGGAGAGCAAATTACGTTTCGCGGGGTAAGGAAAACCAGACCCCACCCTTCACCGAACACTCGAGACAATTTGCTAAGAGAAACCAAAGGGTCATTTTCGCAACCCGATCGTCACTTGTCAACTCCAACCTGCCTAGGGAATACGGGCGCAAAATGAATCCTGCTGTAGGACCCAGAAAACAATGTTATTAGTACGGGGAAGTGAGCTTTAGAGACGTGTTTCGGGCGACACTGTCTAACCCCGAGCGGGTGAACGCTGGTAAACCACACACACAACGGGACGCAGTAAAAGCTGTCTAGGCGGGCGCCATATACACCGGCCACTCCATTGTGCCAGAAATCTACATAAGCCGCGCACGGTCGGAGTGCGGCCAGAGAGAGAGAGAGAAAGAGTTAAGGGAATTTGAAATAGTTTATTTTGTGTGGCGAGGGTGGCATCATAAACGGTGGGTGGATGGGCTCTCTCTCTCTCTCTCTCTCTCTCTCTCTCTCTCTCTCTCTCTCTCTCTCTCTCTCTCTCTCTCTCTCTCTCTCTCTCCAAGGGAAGGCTCTCAAACGCTTCCTTGAGGCAGCAAAGGATTAAGTATGACCACGCACGCTGGTCGTTCGGCCATTTCGTACAAAATTTTTCTCTTCTTCCACAAAGTGGTGTTGCAAGACCTATGTGGACCCACGCCTTCAGCACACAACGGTACGACCATTTGAGTACGACACTACGACCACGCTCCCCCCTACCCCCACACCCCCGCCCAAACACGACAGTGCGACAAAAACAGTACGACCCTTAGATATGGTGTGACCAGCAGGCCTTTGACCTGAACTTCAAGGGCAACGCCACTGAACACTGCAGTCGTAACAGTATACTCCGGAGCCCTACCGTTGTAACATACTCTGAAACGCTTCTGTACGTGAATAATACAATCATAGAAAACATCTCATAATGCTTTCTCAAGCCGTGAAATACCCCCCAAAAATACGAAGCGACTATTGATACAATCTTTTTTCTTAAAGTAATCATCAAAGGCGTTAATGACCCCTAAACCATGTTTGAACCCTACCTGGCGTATGTTGTCTTGTTCTGTACCACGCAAATGCCTTGAACACCATTCCTTCCTCCTGGCGGAACGGTAAACATATTGCGTCCCTCGGGTCACTCGAACCCCCGTCACCATAAGATGTTCCGTACCCACTGTGCGTTCTGTGCTTGCCTCCACCTACCATTAGACACGTACCCTGGACCCTTACTGTCATCAAAGTGCTTTGCGGATGAACAGCTGAAAATTAAAAGAAAAAAAAAAAAAAATATATATATATATATATATATATATATATATATATATATATATATATATATATATATATATTATTATTATTATTATACTTTGTCGCTGTCTCCCGCGTTTGCGAGGTAGCGCAAGGAAACAGACGAAAGAAATGGCCCCCCCCCCCATACACATGTATATACATACGTCCACACACGCAAATATACATACCTACACAGCTTTCCATGGTTTACCCGACGCTTCACATGCCTTGATTCAATCCACTGACAGCACGTCAACCCCGGTATACCACATCGCTCCAATTCACTCTATTCCTTGCCCTCCTTTCACCCTCCTGCATGTTCAGGCCCCGATCACACAAAATCTTTTTCACTCCATCTTTCCACCTCCAATTTGGTCTCCCTCTTCTCCTCGTTCCCTCCACCTCCGACACATATATCCTCTTGGTCAATCTTTCCTCACTCATTCTCTCCATGTGCCCAAACCACTTCAAAACACCCTCTTCTGCTCTCTCAACCACGCTCTTTTTATTTCCACACATCTCTCTTACCCTTACGTTACTCACTCGATCAAACCACCTCACACCACACATTGTCCTCAAACATCTCATTTCCAGCACATCCATCCTCCTGCGCACAACTCTATCCATAGCCCACGCCTCGCAACCATACAACATTGTTGGAACCACTATTCCTTCAAACATACCCATTTTTGCTTTCCGAGATAATGTTCTCGACTTCCACACATTCTTCAAGGCTCCCAGGATTTTCGCCCCCTCCCCCACCCTATGATCCACTTCCGCTTCCATGGTTCCATCCGCTGCCAGATCCACTCCCAGATATCTAAAACACTTCACTTCCTCCAGTTTTTCTCCATTCAAACTCACCTCCCAATTGACTTGACCCTCAACCCTACTGTACCTAATAACCTTGCTCTTATTCACATTTACTCTTAACTTTCTTCTTCCACACACTTTACCAAACTCAGTCACCAGCTTCTGCAGTTTCTCACATGAATCAGCCACCAGCGCTGTATCATCAGCGAACAACAACTGACTCACTTCCCAAGCTCTCTCATCCCCAACAGACTTCATACTTGCCCCTCTTTCCAAAACTCTTGCATTTATATATATATATATATATATATATATATATATATATCAATTTCCGTTGAAATTCAGTTAGGAAACAGGTACCAGGACACGGGTATAATAACTAGGAAAAGAAGAGAGAAGAGACAGAACCGATGGTTACCATGAGCCACAGCACATGACGGCGTGGCGTGCATGACGGTTGTTTCCATAACCTTATGATGGGTGACACAACACCCCCCCACACCCCTACACCCCCTACCCCAAACCTACCAGCGTCCCCTAGGCACACCGGTCTCAACCTCACCCGGCCGTAAGGCCCAAACCAGGGCGCCGCTAGTGGTTGATAACCGCCTTAAGAGGCGGCCTGTGAGGTGCAGAAGAGGTGGGGACACAAGGGCCTCCTGTGTTTATGATGGCGGCGGCGCGACCCATACCCGGACACCCTCCGCCTCCTGACACCCCCCCCCCCCACCCCCCTCCAACTTCGCAAAGACGTCCTCCATTGTCTCTACTCGCTTATCTGCCGTTTTTTTTTTTTTAATGCTTTAAGTTATTGTCATTTGTAATGCCATATTCTTTGAGGACAATTTTCCCCATATGTATCGACCTGCAATATATTCTCACTCACTGTGACGCATCTTTCTATGTCCTACACGGGATAACGTTTTCCTTACCATATATTATATTACACACACACACACACACACACACACACACACATATATATATATATATATATATATATATATATATATATATATATATATATATATATATATGTATACATATATATTCTTTCTCCTTTTTACGACACTGAAGAACAAAAGCATTAACCAAATACCATTATTTCAGGATCTTTCCCGGCCTCGAGTCTGGCCCCTGACCACACAAGTTAAGGATAAAGGAAGCGTGCTGGACTGTGGGCACCCCACAACGCGGCGTGACGCGCGGCTCTGCCAGCCGACAAAGAGGAGGACGCTCCCAGAGGCCCTGAGGCCCATCCCTCCCATTCCGTCACCACCCCACCCGTAACGCGTCACACACACACACACACACACACACACACACACACACACACCTCACGGTCCTGGTGGGGGGAAGGGGGGAGGTTGAGCCACAGAGACGACCACAACTACCATTAACAGTGCAACTACAACGACCACCAGGACGACACCCATGCCCCTACCTCGCTTCCAGGACGACCATCTACATGAACACCACAAACAAGCATAACAACTTACCACAAGACCACTGTTCTTGACTCATTCCAACAGTACGACCCTTGGGTACGACTGTACGACCCCTGGGTGTGACGGCCTAGACTTTGACCTGATCCTTAATAGACCAGGTCAAAAGGTCAAAGGCCAGGGCATCATGCCAAACACAAACGCCGTCGTGCTCATCCCCACCACCACCAGAACACGTCACCTCATCCTCACTACAGCAAGGACACGAACACTTGGCCATACATTCCTTATTCCTCCATTCGACAGTTCTGAGTGAAGCTACTGCTCCTCTCCCGCCACCGTCACCTCCTGCCGCTAGAGATCCCTCGCCCCCCCGGGTTGCAGTCCGGCACCACAAGCACCCCTAGCCACAAGAACATCCCCATGCCAACTGCTGAGAACATCAATAATCAGTTGACTGTCATCCCAGTACTTGTGTCCATACTATAGCAAGCCTCCCTTCCCTTGCTATAGCTTTACTGTCTATATCACTCTAATTTAATCTGTATATTTCCGGTTATTGCTTTCAGTTTATTCAATAAACCATTTATCATTATCATGATGACTATCATTATTACTAGCTAGACAAATAAAGATTCTGGAACTAAAAAACTAAACCAGCCATCTCAACAGGGAGTCTACTTCATCATTAACCACAAACACAAAAAAATACCTTTCATTATTGAGGGTAAATGTTGACTGCAAACTGTAAATTAAGACTTTTCTGGTGTATCTGTCCTATGTTAGAATAATAATAATAATAATAATAATAATAATAATAATAATAATAATAATAATAATAATGAGCCAATCTCGTCTACGTCTCATTAGGATGTTTGTGTAAGAATTAAAATGACCGTCTTTCAGCTCAAGAACCCCAAGTGGTTAGGCGGGTTTGCGTGCCAGTTAAGGCATACTGGGCAGGAATGGGTTGTTCGTAGTGCTGAAGGAGGAAGAGGACTGTCAGAAGACAGTGTAATACACCAGTGTAGCGGGAGGTGCATCTCTAAACTGCATATGGCATCACCACCAATCATCTCCACCATCACCACCACGCATCCCCATCATTAACACAACCCATCTCCACCATCACTACCACCTAGCTACCCTCGGCCCCCATACCGTTATCAGGGAATCGGCCGGCATCAGTAACATTCTCCCCAGAACAATAAACATCTCACAACTACTTACAGCCAGGCCATTCCTCTTGTTTACTACATGTCCCCTCCACCCCCGGGATCATGTAGCCGACTGTAGCTACATACAGTACCTTCCACTGACCTGCCGTTTTCCATTCCTCTTCCGCCGTCATCAGCACGACGCCGATAACACCCGGTGACCCGACCCACTAGCACTGCGCTCCAGGTTTGCTGTGTTGGTGTTCAAGGGTCGAACTGCCGTGTTACAGGGGTCCTTGAACACTAGGATCTGTCAGTGACGAGTGTTAGCCATGGCCGCACACCGTGGCTGCCCCGTCCTTGCTTCAACCCACCCAAGAGAACGACAAATTACCTCAGTGAATTTTCGAGAGCCGGCCCACCCCACACAAGCACCTGGCGACCCATCCCACACAAGCACCTGGCGACCCACCCAACACCAGCACCTGCCGGCCCACCCCACACCAACACCTGCCGACCCACCCCACACCAGCACCTGACAGCCTACCCTACACCAAAACCTGTCGGCCCAAACCACACCAACACCTGCCGACCCACCCCACACCGACATCTGTCGGCCCACCCCACACCAACACCTGCCGACCCACTCCACACCGACACCTGTCGGCCCACCCCACACCAACACCTGGCGACCCACCCCACACCAACAGTGCCTCCCCCACACATCCCAAGCCTCCAAGTCAGTTAACCCATTCGGCCAGGAAAATGAAAATGAAAAATTACGGAGGTACGCAGAAATATATAATGAATATTAATCATCATTTCCAACATATGTCAGTTTTGAAGGCAGACGTCTAACCCAACAATAGAGATAAAACACAGTAGACCCTTCAGCTTCTGCATTTTGGAATGGCTTATAACAATCGAAAATTATAATCATGATTACAATGGTATATTTTTTCTATACTGGTCGAACGCCACCACAACTGAAAAATTAACCCCTCGAGTAAACAACTCAGCACCATTACTTCACCACTAAGTACAGTAAAGTAACACTTGACTACAATCTTAGAATACAGCACAAAAGACAAGGAAAACAGGATCACTGGCCTGCCAGATGCAAAGGATCCTATACAGGTCTAGACAACGCACCATTGCGCAGGTAAAATATGTATAATACAATGTATTTCTCCGAGATTCTTCACCTTACTTCAAATTCGTCCTAACCAACGAGGACTTGTGGACTGGAATGCTGTTAAATATAATTCAAGAGTCGACAGCACATTCTGGAGATATCTACGCTACACACCTGCTTTTTTTCTTATATAATCTTAGATAATCTTTCTATAAACTGCCGCTTCTCCAAAGGGACTGCAGGGTCAAGAGGTTATAAAGACTCCGGAATAAACCTGGCCGCCAATTACCTCACCGGGCCTCTCCATAAACAAGGTAATTTGAATGAAAAAAAAAGGTTGGGTCATTTACATACCTGCTATTCATCTGTATATTTACTAGGAATAACCGCATTATTTCCCCCCAATAATCTTTATTGAGAGCAATCCCTGGATTGTAATACATGCTAACTTATTGTTCCTTGAATTTTAGTTAATCATTCAGTCTTGTAGGCCTGTTATAATCATTTTCCAATACAATGGGTACTTTATATACTTGTTCGCAGCTTCCCGAGTTAGCGAGGTAGCGCCAAGAATAGACAAAAAAATTGGCCTTATTCGCTTACATCTATTCTAGCAATCTCGTGAAATGCACTGAAACCACACACACACATCCACATTATATATATATATATATATATATATATATATATATATATATATATATATATATATATATATATATATATATCATTTAGTAATTTACATATGCTAGATGGTACTTACACAAATCATGGTAGGCAGTCTAAGGCTTACAAGTATCTCTTTTAGGAGCCCTGAACCAGGAGTGAACAGTGATGAACAATATCATGTGGACAACATCAGAGCTACGAGTGTCTGTACTGAAAACAACTACAGTAGTTGTAGCGACTGGACTACCTCGGGAACTAACGTGTGCAGTGTATGGGATAGACGAACTAGACTTATCGATGCTTGGAATGTAATGTATTCAATGTTCTTTTGACTCCCAATTAAGACATTAACGTTATATTTCTACGTATACCTCACAGAGAAACTGCAGCAGTCAAGAATAAAGACAAATATTTTCTCATCCACAAAAACATACCATAGCCTCTGATCCATTATAATTATTTAATTATTACTTATTTTCTTATCTACACTTAACCTAAAGACATGGCACGAGGACCGGTGGAATATTTCTAAGTTGGATGATATTCACTCACTCTGCTGCTGGACACTGATGATATGGTTGGTCATCTTGAGGGAAAGGAAAAAAACTACATCAATATAAGCTAACCTAGCCACCACGCAGCTCAGGCGGGAGGGAGGCGCCGCCATTACCTGCTATTGTTAATGTCCGACCACGCTCGCAGCCCAGGCTTCCCCCCCATGGTCAGACACTGACCTCCCGGGCCACGAGGTGCCCCATGAAGGATGGGGCTGCTCCTTGAAGTGGATGAGGGGGGGGGGGGGTTCCCTGACCCACAAAGAAAGGCTGGTCCCACGGGGGTGTGATTTACCCATGATGGAGCGACTGGAATGGAGTTTTACCTCATGAGGAAAGGACCAGCTGATCCATGGAGATGGGTTCTCCCATGAGGAGGCGCTACACTATGGGTTGTGGTATGGCTGAGGGCTGACCTGGGGGTATACAGCTGACTCATATGGGAAACACTCACCCAAGTGGGAGGGAAGGGCAGGTCGGAGGAGATGACCCACAGTGAATGAAGCTGACCCATGAGGAAGAGGGTGACCCATGACGATGCGGCTAAACTAAATGCGGAAATGAAAGTGGTGACCAGCGGGGGAAGAGCTAGCCCATGAATTAGGGGGTAGATTGACCCACTGTGATCTCTATAAGTATAGAACTTTAATCCAACATATAACCACACTCCCGCCACCTCCCTCACACCCTATACCAGTGTCGTTAAGGAATAGTTTGACCTCATTATCGTCCTAAACAACCCGTCTAAGCTGCCGCTACTCCCTGTGCGTTTATTAACATACATTTTTCCCATCATTACAACTGGGAATAGCTGCTCCCGTAACAACTTCGAAAAAAGAATGGTTTCATTACGGAGAAAAATGTATATTTTACTTTTACAAGCGAGGCAGAAACGCAAAGAGAGAATTCAAATTATGTAAAAAGTCATAATATCATGGGAGAGAGAGAACGATGAATGCGCGCCTAACATTACATGAAACAGAAGCGAAGATGCGCACGCACGGTCGGGTGGGCCCCCTCTTCCCACAACCAACCCTCCGACAAAACAACCCGACCAACCTGTTCCCAGTGACAGCTTCACGTGAACTATTTGTCTTGCCACATTCCATGTTAAACGAGCCATGTTCCCCTATTGACTTAATGGACGGGGCTGACGCGGGGAGCTGCTCCGGCCTTTGTTAAGCAACACAAAGTCTCCTCCCCAGCAGGTACCATCCCCACTCGACATGATGATAACACTCTCTAAATCATTCATGTACTGAACTGATGGCTTATTTATCAGGGCTTGTCAAAACGTTAGGCATATTCCCTTTCCTGGGATATCTATTCAATGTTTTTTTTTTTCATAATTATTCTCCATTTCCCGCGTTAGCGATAAGAAGAGAGAACTGAGCCTTAGAGGGAAAAATCCTCACTTGTCCCCCTTCTCTATTCCTTATTTTGGAAAAGTGAAATAAATATTTTCATTCTTAATTCTTTTTTTTACAAAATATGTATCCCAGTATATTTCAATAAAAACTGTATGATTGTACTGTACATATTAGTAAATTAGGGAAATATTTAGTTTTGATTCCACGTTTATATTCCCCAAGCTACATGTGCTGGGTTCAAAGGTAACTATCTCCTTGCCAGCCACCAACAGGAGCTCCACACACGAGATGCTACAAGCTACAAAACCAGATTTCACCGTTGCAAAGTAAAAAGCTTTTTATAGACTTACAATAACAAAGAGATGGACTTAATTAGCGGCAATCTGACAAATATTCTGCACGACAAAATACAACCCCACAGAGGCAAGAAAATATTACATGAACACGACTGATGCACGGCTTAACACGACTGAATGGACAAATACAATTTCTGCATATAGCTCCTTGTCTATCATAATGAACAACACCAATAATGGAGCTTCACATAACCCACAATCATCAAGGCAGCATCATCAGCCAACAAGTCCAACCGCTGACGACGACAAGAGGCGACACCTCATTTCCGGACTGACCACCAGGTGGCCGCCGTCACTGATACCAACAACACCTTCCGTGATTACTCACACACTCCAATACTTTTCCATTATAACTTTAATAAAAATTCATTTACATCTTTATTACAGATATACACCCTTAGATATAATACGAGACTATATATCAAGAACACGAACAATAATCAAAATACATACCTTATGGTAAAAATAACATTCGACGAATTCGTATTTACAGACACTGGGGTATGGTAACTATGACCCGCAAAGGCAAGGGCTTCGTGATTGAGTGTGACAGATGAATGGCAGACAATTACCCGGTACGGAGTGAGTGCAGGGGCGCCAATAATGGCAGACACATCTACCGTCTACCTTGTAAGTGACTTGTAATTAACTGGAGCAACCGCTGGACAATGGCGACCTCTGCCAACGGTGTGTAGGTCAAGTGCGAGCCAGGGTTTAGTAACTCCCATACACACAAAAGTAACAAGACAAACCCACACACAACATGAAAAGACATATGCAAAACAAGGACAAGCACTCACTCATACGTAAAGGAAAATGCTAGTCTGTAGCGACCCGGTGTCAATGACTTCGCCGGACCTAATCCAAGCCAGTGTACCTCGGAAAAGAGAAGAATAAGGGGTGACATGATCATATTCAAGTTCTTAAATCAGAATGATGATAAAGACAGTGAGAGATATTAGGGACGAAAGGCAACCGGAGGACATAACATGAAGTTAAACAAGAAAGTTGTTAGAAAATGTGTAGAATTACGTTTCCAATGTGGCATTCATTAACGTTGTTAAATGAAGTCAATTTCAAAATATTTTCTGTTCCTTTCCATCGCATTTACTGAATATGTATCGGTAACTGAGAGCATTATGATATATTTTCCATGATTGTTTCAAGCATAGAAATGTTTGAATATCTTATCTTTCAATTTTGAAACAAAAAGTTTTTCGAGCCAAAAATACCCTGAACTATTACCTTCAATTTTTACCATTTCTTTCTGTAATAGATTTCCTTTAAAAACTCATTATTAGAAGTATAATTTATGCTCAATACAAATCTGGTATAGAATATCGTTTAGTCGTCTTTATGATATTCAATTCAGCTATTAAAGCTATTCAATTTTAAATATTTTCTGATCCTTTGCATCGTATTCACTGAGTATGTATCGGTGACTAACAGCATTATGATATATTTCCCATGATTATTTCATGGATAGAATTGTTTCAATATCTTATCGTTCAATTACTTTACTTAAGAAGACTCTTGGCTTTACTTTACTTATGACGACTCTTGGCTGTTACTTTATCGTTTTAACAAGACGCAAATTTATCTTAGGATTCAGTCCTGTGTCATGTACTTTCTTACTTGTATCAATATGTTCCTACCCATTACTCTGAGAAGTCCTCGATGTGACGGTGGCAAGGTCATCCTCAATTTTTCCCCAGAAATGTAAGGAATCGAAACTGAAGTACATCGCATTTTATCATGAGTAATGTTGAAAGCCACATATTCAAGTCCATCTCAAGACTCGCGAAATCATAGAAAATGGTCACTAATCTCTCTTAAAGAAAACAGAAGGTATAACTATAGAAAAATATTTTTTCAGAGATCTCAATTTACATTATGTTCTACACAAGTTCAAGTCTTACGTATGTGTTCCCTGCATAAGATATATGTTAACAGCTCAATATTTGTTTAACAATCTAGACTTTACTGAATGTACCTCTCGGTTCAGTTCTTCGTACGGCAAAGTTTTGGAAGTTACACAGGATGAAGGAAAACTCAAGCAAGCGTTCAGTAATGATAGGAGTCGGCAGAACACGCTAACAGCCAATCCTCACTGATGGTGGTGCTGGCAGAATACACCTACAACCAACATTTGCTGATGGTGGTTGCCGAGAGAACACCTATTGCCAACGTTTACTAATATGGTTGTCGGCAGAAAACACTCGCAGCCAACGTTCGCTGGCGGTGGTAGCCGGCAAGAGGCAGTACACACCTGCAGCCAACGTTCGCTGGTAGTGGTTACCGTCAGAATTTATAGTTTGTTTGTAAACATTGATAGTGTCTCTTTCCCGAGCAACAAATGGAGCCTGACTGATACGTCATAAGTGCGAAGGAATCTGGATTTGCCGATGCAAAGGCAAGACCTACCGGAGTACAACTGAACTGAACACACCTACAGAGCATGAAATCTCCAAAACCGCAGAGATAATCTGATTCATAAATAGGGAGCTCGTGACAATGTAATATAAAGGGACGACAGATGTAGTTGATAATGTTTACTTACCTCAGCTGTAAAGTATGAATTTGTTGAACTTATAATCAGTCGAAAAACTTGAACACGCATCTTCATATAATCATGATCATTCTTCCATGATACACAATCTTGCTGCACATAATGGACCTTGTACACTGCTTCTTCTCGATGCTCAACAATTATGTCCGTCAGGTTGAAATCATATTCAACATATCAAAATATAGTCAATGCCTTCATGTGTCTGACCGTGACGCTTTACGGGTCGCCCAGGGTGGAACATGGTTGTGGTAGTTGGTCCACAGGCATCCTAGCTTTACGTCCATGTTATTGGGATGCCCTTGATTAGGGCCTCAGCTGGCCGTGCCGTCTCAAATAACACAGAAAACGTATATTACATGGCTGACACCATTTGCCAGATGTCTTTAGTGCCCTTAGCCGGTACTCTGTTCTACTTACTTCTATTTACACTTGCCTGGAGAAATATTTCCATCTCTCAGTTTTTTGACACATTAGAAAACACGTAAAAACTTGCTGACATTTCACCGGACGTCACTATCTGTTGCTAGTCCATGCGGGTTTGTTTTGAATCGTGAGTTCTTAGCGCGGATGCACATTGAAGTCAGGCTCAATCCTGACTGGATTCATGGTGCGCAACCCGTCCACTTTGTTGGCGACGCACAAGAAATAGAAGGGTGCCATCACCTCAAAAGTGTGTCCTTTCTAAGGTTTATTCTTTCATGATGCCATCAGGGTTTAGAACTCTTTTTTTTTACACACTCTTCACAGTAGCTATAACTTGTTCGTATTTTAAAGCTCATATTTTCTTCTTATTTAAAATCATTTACATTCTTGTTCTCTTTTCGAAATTTCATACTTTGTACCTTTAGCTCTTTTGTGTATTTCATTCAAGGAATACTGTTGTGTAGGGTTTTCATCAAAAAAAAAATTTGATTCCAAAAATTAATCTCATGACTATTTTATAACGAAAGCACTGGTTTCTAAAAAAAAAAATTGATTCCAAGAATTAATCTCATGACATTATTTCATAACGAAAGGGCAGAATAGTGTCTTCAATTGATATTCTGTTGGAATTTGAAGTCTTATCAGGTCTACAATTAGAGGCATACTGTCACATCCTTTCGTTCTACAATTAGAGACACTTCCTGACATTGCTTGACACTAGGCAAGTTGTGACGTCATAATATTCATGACGTCTTTAATTTACCTTCTCCAGATGACGCAAAGGAAATATGTCAACTCCATGATTTCTTGCTGGTTTATCGTGAATTGCACAACCAAAAAGGAACGGACACGATACTTGTAAATTGCGCTTATATATCTCTGTTCTTTGTCTTAGTTTAGGTCTTACTCCCACACTGTAATTCCTCATTGTTTTAGAACACGCCTTCCAAGATTTTGAATTTCTACCACACTAGTAAGGGTAATTCATCACTTCAGCCTCGCATAAGTATTTCAGTGTAGATTTATACAGAACTGCTTTAAGTACATTCCTTAGTGTACATTAATTAGAGATAATGTTTTGTAAGTCACTTAACGTGGTATGTGATAGCCCACTAAGATGACTTCCTCACAAAGTAGTCATGGGCTTGGTCGGTAGGGGAGAAGTTAAGGGTAAAGAAATGTTAAACATTTGATAATTTAGTTTTGCTTTTGTTAACTCAAATAACTTGGTAAAATGATAATAGATCAATCCTGATCTAACCTAGGTAAAATCATAATAAATCAAGCCTGACTAACCTAGCATATTCTAATAACCCTCTTCACCCAGCGTAACAAAATTTCTCAGTGATTTCTTCTTTTAAGGTACATCTCAAAATCAGCTGTGATAAGATGTTAGTAAGGCGTAATATATTTGATGTGGATTAACTTAACTAGATGGGTCTATAGGTTTTCTTTTTTGCAAATGATGATACTTGACTCTGAACTGTTCTGATCTACATAAATTCTCAAAATTTCTGTGACTATTTAAATTCATGCTTTATACAACAGTTAACAATTATATACATGTCTTGTTTTGTTTATGTTTGGATTTATTAAAGATTATAAAACTCCATTTTTAGGAAAACTTGATAAATCCACGCATGGAAAGTGAATTCTAACCATAGCAAAACTGAATAACTTTGATGTATGACAAATAGGATATATATATATATATATATATATATATATATATATATATATATATATATATATATATATATAAACATAGTATTAATGAGATGGCCTCGATTAGTAACTTTTAGGGTTTTGTCTGCTATATTTCAGATTGAATCTTAACCTAGTTCAGTTGCTGGATACTGACTTGTATTGCTTATTGTCAAGTCCAATAATCTGTGTGATTACATGATTTCTAGGTTTCTGATGTGTTTCCATATCAAAACATTGATGATTATTCACTTAAAATTAAAGCCCAGTTGTGGTCTGTGGCATTACTCGTCAAACATGTAGAATCAAACAGCGGGCCAGTCTGCATGGCAATCCACAGGTTAGTCCATAAAATGTGGGACAGACGACCCCCTGAATACTTATTCAGTTTTAGTCTAATTTGGGGAGATATGTGATTTATTGGTACAATATATTTTGAATTTGAAAACTGTAAAAACTATGTAATCTTATTTGCTCATGTGTATGTTCACCTCAGTATATCATAGTGTTATATGATGAACTGAATGCTAGGTCTTTCATGTAAGGCCAACTCTGTATCTTTTTTTTAACACCAGAAAGTGATAATATTAAGCTGTGGATTTCTGCAGGTTATAAATCAATAGTTACTGTAACTTTTCCAAAAGTCTGGGTAAGGTTCCCAGCATGTCCATAACTAGTCCACTTTTCAAATAGTATCTCTAGTATAGGACTATGATTCTTTTCAGTGGCTTTAGGCATCTAAAGTATTAGGAAAGCTCTTGATGTTTCTGGTTCTTTACCATGCCTCTAGATAGGAGGTCTGTCCATGCTTCTTTAGGATCACAGAACATTCAGTGTTTGTGAATTTTAGCCAATTTATAAGTCCATTATATCAATAGCAGAAAAAGACTCCCTTAAGGAGTCACATACTTGGCAAGGACTCTTTCTCAAAAAATAAATCCTTCCTCTGTAGATATTACTGAGCAAATTCAAGAGTTGCATTGATATGTGTAAAAACATACTGTATTACGATAGGTAATGTACTATTCTAATGTGTAAAAACATACTGTATTATGATAGGTAGTGTACCATTCTAAAGTATTGCTAATATATCTGCAGCAAAATATGTTTTACTAAAACCTTTTCTGCCTAATTGGCTCATCACAAAATCAAAAGTTTTGAAAATATGATAAACTGCAAAAAACAAATCCTTTAACATGAGATATGAAAACCCTTTCAGTATGAAATACAACCTGAAATCTGGTCAGTACCTCAGGGTCCTTTGTGGCCTTCCCCATACACAGCATATGACAGTTAATGTAAAGGAATACTGGAGAGTCTTTTGTAAGATGTTGAAAAGGAATTTTTTAGTTTCATTTTGTGAATGGCATTGTTGTAAGATTGGCTTACAGTAATGAAATAACTAAGGAATTAGATTATAGGTAGTGTGATAAAGAAATGACTTTAATGCCAGTTTAATCTTTGGGCTGAAGCCCAAATAGTATTTCAAAAGTCAAATGTATTTGTTATTTATAGAAAGATGTTGAGTTCTGGGGTGCGTTGCTTCATAGCTCGTCGCTTGAGTACAGGCACTTCTGCTGTCACTCATTTTCCTAAAGTGTGCATTATTGGAAGTGGTCCAGCTGGCTTCTATACTGCACAACAGATACTCAAGGTTTGTTCACCTGTAGTTGTAATTTATCTTGTAGATATTTAGTTTTCCAATGAAATTTTGATATGTTATATTCTCTTTCAAAGGATATATATAATTTTTTTCTGTCCTGGGATTTGGTACAATGGACATGAATACCTAAGAGAACACATACAGATTTGGTCAATAATTGCTGCTTATTTTCCTAACTATGGAGCATAACACCCAGGATTTATCCACCTGTCCATTTAAACAGACTTACTCTGTCATTGCATCTCAAGAAGAATTGTTTGCTATCAACATTGTCTGCCTGATTTAGGAATGTGAAGGTTATAATCAGGCGCCACCACCTTTATCTCTTCCTTCCTTAGTGGTGAATACATTTGTAGTCATTATAGTTGCCCTTCTATGGACCCCCTCAATCAGATCTTTGTGCTTCTATAGGTACAATGATCAAAGTTGAGTAGCAAAATACAGTTTTGTTCTTATGTTTATTGCATATAGTTTGCCAAGTATTCCCTCATCCATATACCATACTAAGTGTACAGTCAATAGCTTTCAGGCATGAAATGACTGCTTTGCACTTTTGTCATATACTTTTGCAGCTGTACTGTAGCTTTGGTATGACAATTATAAAACACTTGAAATAATGATAAAAGAATATTATTTCATATCAAATGGCACAGAGGAGGAAGTATGTGTTATTTTCGTGGCAGAGACAATCAATTTCTAAAGAGCTTTTGTAAATGGTCGTGTGGTAAAATATAACATGAAAAAAAAACAAAAAAATAGATAAATAAAGCATTTGCATTTATTAATGAATTTTTATGTTTAATTTAGGTGCTAGGTTTACAAACTTGTTGGCATTATAAGTACAGTGAGTTTCAAGATCACTGGAAAAATGGTGTAAATTGATAACAATAGCAGAGTTGACAAAAAACCATGTACAGAATCTGTAAAATAATTGATTTATGGCAAAATTGGAAATGTAAAGGAACTGAAAAAAGAGTAAGCATACCAAAGTTTATAAAGGGTTAGGACTTGCTTGCTCCATGATGAGAAAGATAAGTGATATGAAACAAAATAAATGCCAGTGCTAATCATGCAGTACCTTTTGAAGTTCTTTCACACAAGGTGTTATTTTCTCGGTGTTAGTGAAATGTTGTTTACAAATTTACCGAAGCTTTAATTACACTTCTAGTACTTGAAATAAACCCCATCATAAATTTCATATTACTGTGCTACACACTTTACCTTTGACATTCTGCATTATAGTTTTTGTATTTTCAGGGTCATGCAACAGCACAAGTAGATATGTATGAGAAACTGCCAGTTCCTTTTGGCTTGGTTCGTTATGGAGTTGCCCCTGATCATCCAGAGGTGAAGAACTGCATCAATACCTTCACCCAGACTGCTGCTAAAGAGAGGTTTTCATTCCTTGGGAATGTGACCATTGGAAAAGATGTCACCTTCAGTGAGCTCAGGGAGGCTTATCATGCAGTTGTTCTGGTATGTGAAGAATACAGCAAATTCCCATTGTTTCAGGTTAAGTGATTCTGGTTCATCCCTGAACAAGCAAACTTTCATTGTTTTGTTCATTGGGTAGGATCATAGGATCCATTTGAGTTAGAACCCTAAAGGTCTCTATGGTTTGAACTTGAAACACATTACCATTATATGTAATATTGCTACACTATTTGTTTGAATAACAACTGTTTTAGTAGTAGCAGTGATGTTCATGTCCAATCATTGGTAAAGATTACCTCGTGAGATATTGAAAAGTGAAAAGAAAGAAATCTGTTGGAAAAGTTTTATGATAAATGTTCCATTTAGTTACAGTGATGTAATGAAATTTCAAGCCAAACTCAGTTTGTGCAAGCATGGCTGCAAACATCAACATACATAGCAATATTGATAGCACTCATAGTTTATCACAACACTTTCTAGCCCAGACCACCAAAGTTTAGATTTTTTAATCTCATTCTTGACAGTCAAATAGTAGTAATGTGAAAAATGTACTACTGTTCCTAAATTTTGAATGACAGATCATCAAATGCAGTGGTATATGATATGGTTCTCTGAGTTTGGGAGGTAATATGACTATTATATATAGATATTGACCTGAAGTTGTTTGAGGGAAAAATATATTTTACTCCGTTCATGCTCTATATTTGTTTTTTAATATTAAAGGCTCTAGTCATGGACAAAACTCAAAGAGTACATCTTAAGAGAGGGCATTAATGAAGAAATTGGAGCAGAGTAGAAGAGTGTTCTAAGAGTTTTTGAGAAGGTGGAAAACCTACCTTTGAAAAAAGGAATGTCATAGCTTTTAGGAAAAGCATGAGAATGTAACAATATCCAGAGATTTGCAGCATAAGAAAAGAAACAGACATCACACTGGCTAATGGTAGAGGTACACAAGCAGCCTGCTTTTTAGAGTAGAAACAAAGGCAGTAACTATAATAAGAGAAAATAAACCAGTAGAGCAGCTAGGAAAAAGTAGATCAAGTGTTGAGAATAGATTGGAAGAGCTAGATTATCAGAGTGCTTTGAACTTGAGTTCATCATGCAAGTATTTAGAGCTAGAAATGCCCAGAAGTGATAGCATCACTTCATACAAGGATGAATTGATTACTTGTATAACTGAGTTATTTTGAGGAAAAAATATGTAGTATTTGAACTGGACTTTTAGTTTTTAGGGGGCAGACTAAGATATTTGCATAATGTGAAGTTTCCAAGATGGATTTGATGTTATGGTGATACAGTATTTCTATTATGTATAATGGTCTTCATTCTAGTTTTGCCACCTGCGCTGCACAGTATGTATGTGTTAGATAATCTTTATGACAGAACACCTTCCTCATTGTAAATCTTTCAATCTTCTACTTCACAGTCACGCTTCATCCTGCATTACTGTTAACTCCTTATTTCCACTGCTTTAAGTGTTCCATGTATGACCTGCTGCCTTTTTAAATGTGATGTATACTTTTGTGAACTGTAGAAAAATTTAAGCAAAAGGGAAATATTAAGACCAAAATATGACAAATCAGAAAAACATCCATGAACTAATTTTGAGTAAGATTATTGTTTATATGTAGACTTCATATTATATACTTTTATAATGGATCATTTAGTGGGGATGAAGAGGTGAAAGTGGTTGATTTTGAACATTACCTACTTTTACCCATTAGTTTAAGTAATCTTAGTTTTATGTTGTTGCTAGAAACAACAGTATAGTGCTTTGCTGCCACTAGTAATTCTCTCTTCACTTCATGCAGTCTTAACACTCATCTTATATTTCTTTTCTCTTCACTGTAGCATAATTTTTTTCTGATCATTATATATGCTACATTTGCACTTTGTTCTTTATTGAAATGTTTTCTTGCTGAACTCTTACAATACCACTTTTTATAATTATTTTGTATCAGTTTTCTGCCATGTTGAATAATTGGTATATGATTAGAATAGTAATTCTTCATATGTTTTCATGACAGTATTACTGTGCATTAAGTACTTGTCTTCATTCTAATCTCTTCCATGAACAACATTTAAGCACTGACTACTAAAAGTTCATTATTCCACTCTTTCCTGCATATATTTAACACTTGGTTCATTCTTGCCACTGTACCATAAATCACTTAGTATGTCATCTTAATTTACAGACTGTGCCTCTTTTCAATCAGGAATAAAAATGAATAGTATCATATCATCAACAATTATGGTAGTCAAAATCTTGTCAAAATTATCCTTACATCTGTAACGTGAGCTAATTAATTATAATACCTTTCCAGGCATATGGTGCTGCTCAAGACCGAAGACTAAACATCCCGGGAGAATCGTTACCTAATGTATTATCTGCTCAGCAGTTTGTTGGTTGGTATAATGGTTTACCTGAGAATGTCAACTTGAAACTTAACCTGGATGTAGAGTCAGTGGCAATTATTGGCCAAGGAAATGTTGGTCTGGATGTAGCCCGAATTTTACTCACACCTGTTGACATGTTACGGGTTAGTTTTGCTTGTGTTTCTCAGAATGTTTTTGCCATACTATAATCATAATATCTTTTGTGCTTCTCTGTAAGGTAAGATGTTTTGTTCTATATCAGGAACTTTTGAATTGCATTTTTCTCATCAGTAGGAGGTTAAAGCACCATTTCACTCCCCCCAAAAAAGAAAAAAATAATACAGTTTATCCATGATTTTCTTTCCCCTTCACAATGATCATGAGGGTAGCAGATGCTCATTTATGAAGCTAAACAATGGTATAGCAAAATGCTTGAGCCTTTGATATCATGTGAGGTGGTGCCAAGCAACCCATCACCCATGATAATTTTCATAACATTTCTTTTGGTGCATTATACATGACAGCTAGAGACAGGGTGTGAACAAATGTGGCCTCTTTGTCTGTATTCCTGGCACTACCTCGCTGAAGCAGGGGATAGCGATGCTGTTTTCATGTAGGGATGGGAAGTGACAGGAATGGGTGAAGACAAGCAAGAATGAATATGTACATGTGTATGTATGTAGTGTCTGTGTATGTGTGTGTATATGTATGTATATGTCGATATGTATACGTGCATATGTGGATGTTTATGTATATACATGTGTATATGAGTGGATGGGCCATTCTTTGTCTGTTTCCTGGCACTACCTTGCTAATGCATTGAAGAATGTGTAGAAAGCCAGAATGTTAGCTCGAAGAGCAAAAATGGGTATGTTTGAAGGAATAGTGGTTCCACAATATTATATGGTTGCAAGGCATGGGATATAGATAGGGTTGTGCAGAGGAGGGTGGATGTGTTGGAAATGAGATGGTTGAGGACAGTATGTGGTGTAAGGTGGTTTGATCAAGTAAGTAATGAAAGGGTAAGAAAGATGCGTGGTAATAAAAAGAGTGTGGTTGAGAGAGCAGAAGAGGATGTATTGAAATGGTTTAATCACATGGAGAGAATGAGTGAGGAAAGATTGACAAAGAGGATATATGTGTCAGAGGTAGAGGAAACAAGGAGAAGTGGGAGACCAAATTGGAGGTGGAAGGATGGAGTGAAAAAGATTTTGAGCTTGAACATGCAGGAGGGTGAAAGGCGTGCAAGGAATAGAGTGAATTGGAACGATGTGGTATATATATATATATATATATATATATATATATATATATATATATATATATATATATATATATATATATATATTATTGATATTTATATATATTTATTTGTTTGCATAGTAGATAACCAGTTGTTTAGAGTAGTTTTATGATTATTTCATTTTTTAACTTGGAAGTTTCACTTGTTCTTTGCTTTCACTTAAAAATTGATATGTAGGCTGTTGCAACTAATTTTTACTCATGTTAATGAGCAGAAAGAAGTCTTTTTCCTTGTTTTACAGAATTAGTGTCGAGTAATTAGTATTCTGAAAACACAGAAAACGGATATTCCCGAGAATGTATTGGAGAACCTAAACAAGAGCCACGTGAGACATGTGACCCTTGTTGGTCGGCGGGGACCTGAGCATGTTGCTTTCACTATCAAGGAGCTGAGAGAGATGGTCAACTTGGTGGGATGTAGACCACACCTTAGACAAGAGGATTATCAACATTTGAGAGGTCTCATACCAAGTAAGTCATAGGAGAGCTCAGACATCTAACAAACAGTTTGATGGTAATGGGAAACCCTTGATGTATTGGAATGCCACTGATGTTCATTTTTTTTTTTTTTTTTTTTTTTTTTTTGCCGCTGTCTCCCGCGTTTGCGAGGTAGCGCAAGGAAACAGACGAAAGAAATGGCCCAACCCACCCCCATACACATGTATATACATACGTCCACACACGCAAAATATACATACCTACACAGCTTTCCATGGTTTACCCCGGATGCTTCACATGCCCCGATTCAATCCACTGACATCACGTCAACCTCGATATACCACATCGCTCCAATTCACTCTATTCCTTGCCCTCCTTTCACCCTCCTGCATGTTCAGGCCCTGATCACACAAAATCTTTTTCACTCCATCTTTCCACCTCCAATTTGGTCTCCCTCTTCTCCTCGTTCCCTCCACCTCCGACACATATATCCTCTTGGTCAATCTTTCCTCACTCATTCTCTCCATGTGCCCAAACCATTTCAAAACACCCTCTTCTGCTCTCTCAACCACGCTCTTTTTATTTCCACACATCTCTCTTACCCTTACGTTACTTACTCGATCAAACCACCTCACACCACACATTGTCCTCAAACATCTCATTTCCAGCACATCCATCCTCCTGCGCACAACTCTATCCATAGCCCACGCCTCGCAACCATACAACATTGTTGGAACCACTATTCCTTCAAACATACCCATTTTTGCTTTCCGAGATAATGTTCTCGACTTCCACACATTCTTCAAGGCTCCCAGAATTTTTGCCCCCTCCCCCACCCTATGATCCACTTCCGCTTCCATGGTTCCATCCGCTGCCAGATCCACTCCCAGATATCTAAAACACTTCACTTCCTCCAGTTTTTCTCCATTCAAACTCACCTCCCAATTGACTTGACCCTCAACCCTACTATACCTAATAACCTTGCTCTTATTCACATTTACTCTTAACTTTCTTCTTTCACACACTTTACCAAACTCAGTCACCAGCTTCTGCAGTTTCTCACATGAATCAGCCACCAGCGCTGTATCATCAGCAAACAACAACTGACTCACTTCCCAAGCTCTCTCATCCCCAACAGACTTCATACTTGCCCCTTTCCAAAACTCTTGCATTCACCTCCTTAACAACCCCATCCATAAACAAATTAAACAACCATGGAGACATCACACACCCCTGCCGCAAACCTACATTCACTGAGAAGCAATCACTTTCCTCTCTCCTACACGTACACATGCCTTACATCCTCGATAAAAACTTTTCACTGCTTCTAACAACTTGCCTCCCACACCATATATTCTTAGTACCTTCCTCAGAGCATCTCTATCAACTCTATCATATGCCTTCTCCAGATCCATAAATGCTACATACAAATCCATTTGCTTTTCTAAGTATTTCTCACATACATTCTTCAAAGCAAACACCTGATCCAGACATCCTCTACCACTTCTGAAACCACACTGCTCTTCCCCAATCTGATGCTCTGTACATGCCTTCACCCTCTCAATCAATGTTCATATGGATGGGTAAAATGAATCGGGTCTACCAGGGGAGCTAGGGGCCTTAGATGGTCTGGTCCTGCTGCAGTTTGTGCTTTCCCTTTCATTTGGAACAAAGATGGCTTGTCCTTGTCTGCTCCTCTTCAGAAATATTTGAAGAGAGAAAGGAAGCCTGAGAGAACTTGTTAAGACATTTGATGAAAAAAGAGGAGGTATATGTTGCACTTGGGGAGAGATATTTAATCTCACCTGGTAGCTTCGCTTTAATGAAACAAAAAAGAATTCTGACAGATATGATGTAAGACTTCCAGCTACCATTCTGAAATTTAAGATAAAATTTACTTGGGCAGTTGCTGCCTAACCTTTTTTCTTTTCATAACATTCACAGTGCATTTAGATGAAACGAAAGAGTGTGAGAGAATATGGTTTTAAGAGGTATGAATTTATATATTTTATTAGATCATGCAAAAGTGAGTGTAATATATAAGATGAGGCAACAATGGTCTCTTTCTCAGATGCTGTTTATATTGTTTCAACAACATAAACTTCTTATAGACAGTTTGTTAATTTTATAGAGATATCCTTTCAGACCTTAAGATAACTTAAGTGTACAGTGCCTGCATTCCTTGTGACAAACACTCTGATTACTTTACTTGATTATGAGATCGATCTCAAGTCTCATGGATTATGAATTCAAATAACTGTCCATGGACCAGGATTTCAATATAAAAGTATATGCATACAATATAGAAATTTTGATATGTGCAGTAAATCTAACTTTATATTTCACCACTTATACATTAGTCAAAAGGAATAACACTCTTTCCCCATTATCAGATTTGCCTCGGCCCCGAAAGAGATTACTCGAACTTCTAGCTAAGACTGCTTTGGATGGACCAGACTCCAAGCTTGCTTCTGCTTGGGCTGCTGCAGAAAAGAAATGGAGTCTTCGATTTTTACTCAGTCCAGTTGAAGTACTTGCAACAGCTGATGGCCAAGCTGTGTGTGGAGTGAAGTTAGCAAAGAATAGGTACATGGAGAGAATTGATGAACATTTAATTCATACTGGAATCTTTTTCCTAGGAAGCTTACATTCAAGTTACGCAAGCAATGTATCTTATAATTGCAGGAGTAATATGAACAAAGAAAATTGTGATTATTTTGATTTTAAGTAAAAATAGAGTAATGTGGCTACTCATTTATTGACAAAGGAAAATCTGATGTTAATAAAAAAGGAAAGCAGCATTGCGATTCATCTGTAGGAATATACTGAGACAAGACAGCCCAGGAGCAGAGAATTATGGGTGTTTCTTTTCATGTGGCTGTTAAACTCAAAGATCCTGTAATTGAAATTAAAACCAATTGAAATCATACCAGTTACAAAATGTAACTTTTATAGATAACTGAGCTAAGGCAATGAGTAAGACCTGGTACCAACATATGTGTGAAGGGGCTTGGAAGGGGATCCTGTTTCTGTCCTCTTGGCCAGTTAGATTTGGTCTAGCATTTGAAAGTACATGAAAACAATTACTCAATTCTGAGATGCCCCAGCATAAAAGAATAATTGTGTTGCCTGATTTGCCAACATGACTAACTGCTTGTTCATTTCCATGGTTCTTGAGAATGGCAATGATATATCAAGTTTGGAATTAATACCTCTAGCCTGAAATGAAGTTATTCAAATTATGTGTCTCCACTACACTACTCTCACAAGTCTTCAGCCTATGCCCAGTGTTATAAAATTTAGTGTGAATGGCCATACTTGTAGAATTGCTTCTTACTTTTTCACTTTATGTTGCTTTGTTATGTGAGGCCAATGCCTCCGGTGTTTTATCCAATTTACTTGTTCATGTTATCCCACTGTGTACACACCGTATGAATAACCATCAAATGTAACCTGTTTTTGTTCCAATTTGCATTTTGTGGCTGATGTTAATGGTGCCATAGATGGACATAGAGTTCACTCACACTTCTGATGTTAAATATGGTCAAAAAGGCTATAATTCAATTCAATAATTATGTCATATGTCTTTTACATCATAATTGTTTAAGCACAAAATAAGAATGGTTGCTGTGGAGGAAAACTACCAATCCTTATCCTCTAATTGATCATGTGCAGCTTTACAGCTTTATTTGTTTTAATACAATGGTGTGATAGAATTACCTGAAGTAGTCTTTGCATATAGTGTCCCACCTACCCTGTCCAGCTATGGGACTGAACCTATATCTCATAGGTACTGAATGTACAATGCTTACTCTCTGCTATAATTTACCTTCAGGACAGTCAAAACAGTGAAAATATGTATATTTCATTTTCCTGAGAACACAATAAGGCAAATTTTACATGATGCTATCCTGGTTATAATTAGTTTTATTACTGAATAATGCACTGAAATGGTTAATGCAATTCTCAGATGATAAAAGATCACTCTTCTGTAATTCTATCTTTCACAGATATCATCATGGGCATATTTCCTTTCACATTTGCTTTCTAACACTAGTTTGGTTTTATGATAGATATTATCTATATTTTTACAGGCTTAAAGGTGAGGGGGTCAACCAGAGAGCTATGCCTACTGATGAGACAGAAACACTCGAGTGTGGCTTGCTACTTCGGAGCATAGGCTATAAGGGTGTTAGTGTAGATCCTTCTCTGCCATTTGACTGGCAAACTGGGACTATAAGCAATGATAATGGAAGAGTTATTGGTCATAATGGTAAGATTATGAAATTATTTTGAAAGAGAAAGTGTTTGCATGATAAAGGAAATAATATGGAGTGTTCCTTTTGGGGACATACTGTTTCACCCATTTTGTGTAATTTTATGACAAAATGACAAAGCTACATTTGCTGGTGTTTATTTTGTAGAAGTGATTAGTATTATTTTATGTTCTAACTCAGTTAGTTGTTACTGTCATATAAATCTGAGGGTACATGAGAAGTGGAAATGTAAATATTTGTATTCAGGAGCCAGAACTGCTCAGGAAGAGGTATAATTTTTGTGTGCTAGTTGCTGTTTATTCCTTCCACCACAGAACTCAATTCATTATTCATACGTGTACACTGGACTTTTGTGGTACAAGCAGGTGCCCATTTTTTGTGTTTAAACGCTGCAAACTTGAGAGGGTTACACTTCTGTCTGCACAGTTTCATTTGATAAGCTTTAATTCTTTAAGAAAAAAAAGTAGTTCAGCAAGTTATATACTAGGATATGATTTCTTGGTTAATTTACATTCCCGTCCCAACAACCGTTTCTATGGAGTTCCTGCATCACACAGAAAGCTGGTGATATTGTGTTTGTCTGTGTGAGGTGAGTGCAGAACAATTAAAAAGTTAGTGCTCACTGTCCTCAGCAAGAATGTTGCATCTTGGCTATGATTATTCCTGTTACATATTGACACTGTACATATAATGTGGAGATGGTGTTCAGAGCACAGACAAGAAAGTGTCTCTCATACCTTTGGTGTATAGTTTCAGATGAATGTATGCTTGGTGGGTGTAGATTTTAAGACTGGGTTCAGAAGGTGATTGATTAGTGTTTATTGAGTCAATTCAGTGTGGTCAGTATGTATGGATGATGGTGAGGTGACTGAGGATAGGCAGAATGCCTGTATTGTGCCAAATTAAAGGCATTAAAGAAAATATGTTAAATCTTACAACCTCTCAGCAGGAAAGTTACAGAATTGATAAGTCTTCAAGACTACCTTGGAACATATCAGAAGTAAATCAGACAAAAGTATATGACAACCCAACCAGGAAGCTAGAACAAGTATTCAGTGTACTGCTAGGAGAAATAAGAAACGTGCATGGAACAACTAAAGAAACGTAAAAGAGAAAACTTGACTGATGTTTGAAATCAATCCCTGATGAATCAAGAACTGATAATTATGTCATGCAGGCGGCAGCTGAAATGAATAGTTTCATACATCAACGAAGTGCTAACCCTGCCATTTAGGCTAAATCTCTTTATAGGAAGGGACTCTGTGTAAGCGTTAATCACTGATTCAGGCAAATGACTGAATTCTATAGCCCAGGTATGGAATTTCTTGTGATTTGTTTTTTGTCTAATGACTACTCATGCAGTGTGGGATATTGCTTCATACCTGGTTAATCGAGGCCTACCTACTGGATTTGACCAAATGGCTTTACAAAAGTTAACCTTGGTCATAGGGAGTTTATAGATAACCTTGGGGAAAACATTCAGTGTTTTCCTTGCATCCCTTCATTTGAGGTAAGGACTTAGTGGACATACCTTCCTTATCCCTGTTTGTCTTAGAATTTGGCTGAATGTTGAATTGATTGTTGAGACCCTGCCTCAAGATGTTAAAAATCATTATCGCTCTAAGACATAGAGATTTAAGCTTGGGCAGTATGCACACTACTATCTCTTAACATGTCCATTATGCATTTCATTGTCCCCCGTATGGACATGAGAGAAGTTTAATGAATACAGTTGTATAGCTGAGTGGTGGAGACTGAGGAAGTAATCGTAAAAGCATTAGGCCATAGTAGTTTTATGAGCAGTAGAAAAGTTTACTTCTTAGGCATATGTTCCAACACCTGACTTATTTATCTTCCAATTACATATATTTTCACATTTCTTTGATTAATTGCAGTATTATCTTTACAGGAATATATGTTAGTGGATGGATAGGCACTGGTCCTGTTGGTGTAATTTTGTCTACCATGACAAGTGGTTTCAACACTGGAAAGGCTGTTGTGGCAGACATAGAAGCTGGTCTAGTAAATATCTTAGAGCCACGAGGTGGAAAGATAGATGTGCTGAATATTTTGAAAAAGAGAGGTTAGTACAGTACATTTTTTTCTGTTTTCCATGTTTAGGTGTAACTACTGTACCTGCTTTAGTTTTATCCAAATAGATCATCAAGTATAGAGTTCAGTGGGAATTCAAAATCAAAATGAAATTTCATTTAAAATGGTCTTCCACTAAGCAGTGGGGTAATGCATACAATCTCTCATGTATCCTTATTCCTGTTTAGTTTCAAGTACTTTTCCATCCGTACATCCCTTCATCCACATACTCCTTTAGTGTTGATCTCATCCTAGCTTTCATCATACCGTGTTGATCAGCCATATGCCAAAACATCGTAGCATTCCAATATTCACTTTTTCACTCCTTTCCTTGATTTATGTCTTTCTTTGATTATTATCATCTCTCATTGTTCTCTCTTCTTATTTCCATATCCCATTACTTGGAAATCTAGAGTCATAGCCTACATTCTGTCTACCATTCAACTGCCCTCATATCAACTCATTTTTCTCTGATTTACCATTCAGAGGCAATAGGAGTCAGTGCCATGGCCTTAGATTGGAATGTTTGAGCTCAAAATATCTTTTTCCTGCAATCAAGACCCTCAAGAAGGTGATTCTCACAGGTACTGGTTTCCATTGATGAGTGATTATCATAGCTCCAAAATGAGTAAAACAACCCTTGTGCAAGAGGCTACTGTGACGTGTCAGATCTATTAGGAGATTCTGTAGTCTCATAGACCACCCTCACCTTTCTATGTGTGATTGGCTGAGAATGTATGAACACAAGACAGATATGCACATCACCCACGGTGCTTAAAGCTGATTGCTTACTCTTGGGGCTTTTCTGTGTAATAAATCATGGATATTTTATATATAGTTTTAAGATTTTGTATGCATACACTTTCATGTGACTAAGTGGGTAAAGACGGGAAAGTGACTTTCCTAATCAAACAATATCGAAAAATGGCAACCGGTCTCCCTCTTTTTCTATATTTTTTTCTGAATAAAGAAATGGGGTAAGTGTATGTTGCATTATCTTCTTTTTATTGGAATAAGTGGCAACTGCTTGACTTTATTTTTTCTTTACAAAACAATTTTATTTTCTAGCAGTGTTTGTAGTGTTGCAGTCTACTTGTAAATGTGATGTTGTTCTTAGTTTTTGTTAAAGATTGTTTAGCAGTATCATCCAGTTCTAAAGAAAATGTTAAGCTCTATTCTTTTGGTGTCATGTCCGAGCCATTATTATTATCATTTTGTTTTTGCAGGTGTTCAGCCAGTGTCATTTGATCAGTGGACTCGTTTGGATTGCTATGAAGTAGAAAATGGAACTAGATTTGGAAAACCTCGTGAAAAGATTACTGATATAAAGCAAATGCTAGATATTGTACATCCATGAGGATTTATGAGACAGTGTATAATGTAACTGGTAACCTACCCAGGGTAGTCAAAGAAGTTTTATCTGGGCCATATCACGTGCATATTGTATTTTTTTGGTTCACCACATGTGGAAGAGACATGTGGTATGTTGTTAGTCTTGATGGTACATTCTTTTATGTTAAAGTATATTTTGATATTTTAGAGTTATCAGAATTACACAAACAATCTGATATAAACCAGTAAACTTTTCTTGACATGTTTTTCTTCATATGCGGGTAACCTTATTACATTTTCATAATGTCTGTGGAAGGTTATTCATACTTTTCTGTTTTCATGTCTTCGTCATTCACTTGACCATGGAGCATTTAGTGTTTTCTGTGTTATATAGAATATTGATAGATGTAATATACAGTATATTAAAACTTCGATTGCATCTGGTTTGTTGACGATTATTGTGTACAGTTTTTCTTTTTTCATGAAACATTACTGTGTTCATGCTTATATCTGCATTATGAACAAATTGATGATAATGATAATACTGTAAACAACTTATTGGCTACCAAGATATGATACACAGAATACTCTGAATGTAGCCATATAGTACAGTGGTCCATCCTTCTAGGTTAATGGGATATTGCAGTATAAAGACCTTTGAATATCTGTAAATCTTATGTGGTTATGGGCAAGGGTTAATTATAGATTTTAATTACCTATGTATTCAGGCAATAATGGGAGTAGACTCAGAGGAAAAGCTCAAAATAGTAAAGAAGGAGTGATTATTGAGTTATGTAACATCAGTGTACTCTGGTGAAACTCAAAGAGATACTTGGCAGCTCTTCTGAACCCAACTTTGGTATGGCTGGGACAGCATAGCAGTATCTTCTCATATTCATATTCATGTTAGACTATTCTAATACTTAATGGAGAGACTTGTTTCTGTTAAATGAAAGTGGATTTGGCACAGCAAAACAGGTCATTATCGTCATGAACACGGTAAGATGGAAATATTTTTGTGTAACTCCTGCAAACAACTGTAATGAATGCTCAAGGAATGACACTGGATGCAGAATTTACTCATTTATAAAAGTGAATGATAATTTTCCTTTTAGCATTATAATAAACAATTATGAGCAACCCATTCAGGATGTAAAACAAAAGTTGAACAGAGCTTTAGGTTAAACAGTTGAAAATACTAAAACTAAATCTAGAACATGCAAATGTCACTATCTTCATCTAATTACATCAAATATGTATCATTACTTAATTTGCGATATCATGGGTTAGATCTGATGTACACAACATCCTCAACCCATATGCACAGAGTGTCTAAGGGAATCAGACTTCCACATAAAAAGTTAGGGACTTCTACTTAAAGAGTGTTTATTACTTTTCACATGAGCTTATAAAAATCCAACAAAAATAGGTTTTGAACTTTGCAATTTTATTTCAACCAATGAAACACAAGTCTTCATTAACGAGATGCCAGAATTACAATAACTTGTCAGCAGTCGTCGAATCATCTATCAAAAAATCACTCTCAGGAGGCATTGCAAAGACAAAATTAGGTCAGGAGTTTTGTCACTCCATGACCCTGTCATGAACCGTGATCTGTACAGGTTCTCAGAGGGAGGGTATGTTTTTTCTTTTGCCATCCTCAGTTACCTATATACCACTGACAACACTGACATAATCATGACCTAAAAACACAGTACAGTCAATGCACCTAGAAGAGCTGAACAGAGTGTGAGTAGTAGAGGTGTAGTGTACCGGTACCGCTTGAAGGAGTATGTCAGCTCCGATGGATCCAGTGGACTACCCATCCTAACAAACTGATTCTAAAGAATATATATATATATATATATATATATATATATATATATATATATATATATATATATATATATATATATATATATCCAAAAGAAGGAACAGAGAAGGGTGCCAGGTGAGGATATTCCCTCAAAGGCCCAGTCCTCTGTTCTTAACGCTACCTCGCTAATGCGGGAAATGGCGAATAGTATAAAAGAAAAAGAATATATATATATATATATATATATATATATATATATATATATATATATATATATATATATATATATCAGTATTCATTATTGACATGCTGCAGGTGTGGTGGGACTGGTGCTCCTTGACCAGAAGCGGCGGGTGGCCCCCATCACACACTGGTGAGTCACACGGCAGGTGTGGTGGTGACGTCATCCCCGCCACACTTCTGCCTGGGCGGTATATATAAAGTGCCCCGGACCAATAACCAGCAAACAGAAAAATTACAATACAAGAAGGTCACCAGGAGGGCATGAGTGAGGACACAACTTGCATCAGACCGTTAAGGTCGGTTACCCCAGAGGAAAGGGGGAGACTCACTCCAGGATTTTCACCACCATAGCCACACACCAACCAACCTTCACGCTTAATTCATATTGATAAATTACTGTTTTCATGGTATTCCAGCTTTGAATGGTATGGATCTTGCTACTGTTGCGTCGGGAATGGATAAAGGCGAGCAAGTATGAATTCGTACGTACGTGTGTATGTTAATATGTATATATGCGTGTATATGTGTATACGAGTGGATGAGTCTTTCTTCGTATTTCCTGGCGCTTCCTCGCCGACGCGGGAAACGACGATCAAGTGTGTGTATATATATATATATATATATATATATATATATATATATATATATATATATATATATATATATATATATGCGGCAGGGGTGTGTGATGTCTCCATGGTTGTTTAATTTGTTTATGGATGGGGTTCTTAGGGAGGTGAATGCAAGAGTTTTGGAAAGAGGGGCAAGTATAAAGTCTGTTGGGGATGAAAGAGCTTGGGAAGTCAGTTGTTGTTCGCTGATGATACAGCGCTGGTGGCTGATTCATGTGAGAAACTGCAGAGGCTGGTGACTGAGTTTGGTAAAGTGTGTGAAAGAAGAAAGTTAAGAGTAAATGTGAATAAGGGCAAGGTAATTAGGTACAGTAGGGTTGAGGGTCAAGTCAATTGGGAGGTAAGTTTGAGTGGAGAAAAACTGGAGGAAGTAAAGTGTTTTAGATATCTGGGAGTGGATCTGGCAGCGGATGGAACCATGGAAGCGGAAGTGGATCATAGGGTGGGGGAGGGGGCGAAAATCCTGGGAGCCTTGAAGAATGTGTGGAAGTCGAGAACATTATCTCGGAAAGCAAAAATGGGTATGTTTGAAGGAATAGTGGTTCCAACAATGTTGTATGGTTGCGAGGCGTGGGCTATGGATAGAGTTGTGCGCAGGAGGATGGATGTGCTGGAAATGAGATGTTTGAGGACAATGTGTGGTGTGAGGTGGTTTGATCGAGTAAGTAACGTAAGGGTAAGAGAGATGTGTGGAAATAAAAAGAGCGTGGTTGAGAGAGCAGAAGAGGGTGTTTTGAAATGGTTTGGGCACATGGAGAGAATGAGTGAGGAAAGATTGACCAAGAGGATATATGTGTCGGAGGTGGAGGGAACGAGGAGAAGTGGGAGACCAAATTGGAGGTGGAAAGATGGAGTGAAAAAGATTTTGTGTGATCGGGGCCTGAACATGCAGGAGGGTGAAAGGAGGGCAAGGAATAGAGTGAATTGGATCGATGTGTTATACCGGGGTTGACGTGCTGTCAGTGGATTGAATCAGGGCATGTGAAGCGTCTGGGGTAAACCATGGAAAGCTGTGTAGGTATGTATATTTGCGTGTGTGGACGTATGTATATACATGTGTATGGGGGTGGTTTAGGCCATTTCTTTCGTCTGTTTCCTTGCGCTACCTCGCAAACGCGGGAGACAGCGACAAGGAAAAAAAAAAAATATATATATATATATATATATATATATATATATATATATATATCGCTCATTTATTAACCAAACAAATCGTCATTTATACAGAAATTCTCGAAATATGCTTCCGTATATCAGTAAACAAATTCGCCAAAACATTAACATTTCCTGTTAATTGGTAAAAATACATTTGTAACAAGGGCGTATTTCAAACACCAGTGATTAATGCGAAGAAGAATAATGGAACGAAGTTATCAAAACGATGCAACTGATGACACTTCATTCACCAGACCCCTAGGTACGTTGGGTGGGGGGTGGGGGTGCTCCTCACCAGCTGTGAACACCCCAAGACCTGACCTCCATCCACCCTCCTTTTTCTATCCCCTTTCTCCCGATCCCCTGCCCATTCCTCCAATCCACTTCCCACCCAGTGCACCGTGATTTACATGCAAGATCTCTACTGTGACAACCTTGTATTCTGACAGCTTATTGATTCTGCAAAACAGGATATAGCCTACTGTAGTTGGCTTAACTTTTGGGTCTATCTATATTTGAGTGACGCTAAGTATTGTCTTAAGGCAGATACCTGAAACTGAGATCATTTAAGTCCTGGACGGATTTCCAGGATATTCACGTAAACGTTAATGAGCATAAATGCAAAGTAACTGGAATTTGAATATGGGTCACAGGTGCATGTTAATTTCTATGGCAATTATAAGTCAAAAGGACTCCCGTCCTGAAAGTCCTCTTAACCTATTTCATAAATGTAACTTTAGTCAACAGCCGAAGACTGAGTAATATTCGTGTCGGAAATATTCATCCGAACAATTCATGAGATGTTATGCCATAATCCTCACGACAGTAGGACCTAACCCGCACACCTCTACTTTACCCTAAGGGTGGGCGGCGCCATGTCCCCACAAGCTCCTCCCAACTTAGGATGACGTCACGGAAATAGTGCCAGACACCACCACACGAGTCACCTCAAGGTGTACAGATGGAGGGGCCTTCACCGGTGTGTCCTGTTGTGCAAAGGACGTCTATGCCACTAGAGTTTGTATAGTTTTAGAATTATCCTGAACTCCTGTAAAGGGACTGTTTAATCAGTGTTTGAAACGATGACGGCCTTTATGACCTTGGCAGTCGATAGGCCTAAAGACCAAGTAACCAATCGGCTAATCAACCTGAGTCTTGGTATGGGTCAGTTAGTGGTTCTTGTTGGGTTGTAGTTGACCATAGCTAGCTCCAGTGAGTCTTGCAGGTCTTCATAGGGTCGTAATGCATTTTGTCGAACTGGTGGTAAGTGCTGAAGAATCTTACTAATGTTCCTTATTAAAATTCATTAAGGCTTGCTAAGATTTAGAGGCTGATCCGGTGTCGCATAGGTTCGGGTGACTTTTAACCAAAGATCCTATAACTATAGGGTCTTTGCTTCCAACTGACTTGACCAAGTTTTCTAGTTTTGTATGGGTCCTGATTGGTTTGGGTGATTACGCTGATCACCGATGGGTTATTATGAGTTATGTCAAGTGCAGAGGGTCTTCATGGGTACACTTTCACCAGGTCCTGGCCAGCTCTGGATGCTCCTGTGGTGGGTTCCTGTGAATTGCAACAGGTCCCGGAACATGTAAGTGGGTTAAGTGGATTAGATCCTGGTATGTTATAATGTGTTCCTGGTAAGCTGTCCAGGTGGATAACAAATGAATTTCAGCAGGTCCTGGTAATCCCTGGTGGGTTGCAGAGGAGTTTCCATCGGGTCTTGGGGAGCTCAAGAGGGTCTTGATGAGTTACAGAAAGTTCCATTAGGTCCTGGTTGGTTACAGTGAGTTGCACCAGGTCCTGGTGGGCTCTGGAGGGTCATGGCGGCACTAAGCGCGGGAAGTGAGGGCGAGATGCGGGGTAACGGTTCACGGTCTTGCGACTCTGGAGCTAATGCTCAGCTATTACACCAGGGAGTGGTGGCTTAATCAAGGCGATTTCTATTCTTTTATAACTAGTTGCAAAGCCTGCACTTGAGATTATTCTCTAAAACGTAAGATAAGCATTTACATCATTTAGTTCAGGTAGGATTGATGGCAATGTTAACTGAAGTTATTCAGGTCGTTATTCTAAACCACAAGCTCTCAAACTGCATGGTTTCGAATCCTGGGAGCGACCGTCATCCAACCTAGGTGTTCATCCTACTCTCTCCGGGCTGGTCAATAAAAAGATACGTGTCTAAGGGTGGTGTAAATGTGTAGGGGCGCATTTGGTGATGATGCAGTCTAGGGTACCCAAACCTACATACATGTGGGCTGCTGGAAGAGTAATAATATATTCATTTGTTTCGTTTTCTCCGTTAGTTAAGTCAGCCATAATCCCGTTACACGCAGGTCAGACGAGGCTGAGGAGTCAGGGACGCAGAGGTAAATCGTTTTGAATATCATTTCCGTCAAGACAGTTTCACTACCAAATGAGGTATATATATATATATATATATATATATATATATATATATATATATATATATATATACATATATATATTAATGACTTTGTTCCCCCCAGTCCTCATACTATGTAAAGTGGGTCATGACATTTCCAAGCGCACTCTTGGAACACCGCACATTCAACCATGTAATGGAGTTCCGTGCTTACAACGTACCATCACTAACCATTATAAAGGTAATAAATGCTGACTTACGATAAAGGTGTAGGAAATAATGTCGATAAATCTCAGAATTAAAGAGCGTTTAGCTTTTGTCATGATGGTTCCTGCAGGTGGCAACATTAGCCTAGCCTTCACTCCACAACCACTCCCAGCCCCTTGCCGTAGCTGGATGACGGTACTACTTGCTTTATAGATAAAAAAAAAAAAAAGAGTTGCATAACACATTTGTTTTGTAATATATGAGTTTCATACATTGTGTGAGGTGGTAGAATCCCAGCCATACTGGACAATAAACTTAGCTGTATCAAGGCGACTACTGGGAATAGCTGATTTAATATAGGCCCTTGACTGCGCATGCTGCTTGCTTGATTGGATGAAATAAACCTTAGACGTGTAAAGATTTCCATCCCAAGCTTGTGGTGATGGTGGGCTTGTATGTGATCATTACGCAATACTGAAAGAATGATTAAAAAGGCAAACCTTGAGTCAGTCTCTGTGTCAGTGATATAACCTTCCGCGCGGATGGTCAAAGATGTTTGCGTAACAACATCATGGGATCACGGACGGGATCACGATCGTACAAAATTAACAATAATGATAATACGAATAATGATAATAATAATCATAATAATAATAATAATAATAATAATAATAATAATAATAATAATAATAATAATGTAGTGCTCAGCGTTGCTGACCATGAGTAACGTGAGGGCCCATCCGTGTTCGATATATATATATATATATATATATATATATATATATATATATATATATATGTGTGTGTGTGTGTGTGTTGTGTGTGTGTTGTGTGTGTGTGTGTGTGTGTGTGATACCGGGCCCCACCTGTTAGAAGTTACACCGCGCGAGAGATTACTTTTGTCGAAATTGTATGATTGGGAGTACAGCCTCCTCAAAGAATTCAATCCAAGGGAGTCTACATTTCCTTGCTACTGGAAGCAGCGCAGCAATGGATGCAACAACCTTTAGAAAGAGGTCCTGGGTAACGCTATATCTCGCATAAGAATTTGTTCTGGAGTAATTATATATGAATGAATATACTCAGATCCACCTTTCCTGGCTTGAGTATCTAGGAATCCCACAGACAAGAAAAACAGCAAATTGGAAGGAAGACTTACAACACGTCAATATCACCAACATCCCATCCACAGATGACATTCAGCGGACACACATAAACCACAAACACTGACAACAGTTTTGAACTGTTGTCTGTGAAAATCAAACCAGACAACACTTGCTACGACATCACCAACAGCAATATATCTCCCGTTACCCCCTGCTCTCCCAGATGTACCTCCATCCAGTACGTAAGCTAATCCACGCATCCACTCCACCGCCCATCTATGTGGAGATTTCATCGTCTACCATCCTGCTTGGCTCAACACTCACACCCAAGATCCTCAAGGTGAACTACTCGTAAACCAACTGTATTCTTTCACTGTTCTCAGCCTACACAACCAGACTCCCATCTCACCACCTCAGCAGCTAGACTCAACAGACGTAATATTACGTCTCCCACACCAACACTGCACACCAGAACCATCTGGTCTGTACTTTCAGTACTGATTCTGCCGGGTGGCGCTGGGCAGGTGGGATAATCCCCAGAGAAAATGAAACTATATCCCCACAAAAGTTAGATCTGTACCCAGAGAATGTGGAACTGTCCCAAAACTATCCTTCTCGAAGCTTACAAAGCCATTGCTGACGAATTCAGACAGGTCTCACGAAGACTGAGTGCGTGTCGAACACAGTATAGATGTTACAGGACTGGACGAGGAGGATGGCATAGAGGCAACACCTAGGCAGCACAAGGCAAGGTATCGAGGCTCATCCACGCTGCTGCAGCTTAACGTAAGCAGAGAAGAAAAAATGAACGGGTCCAGATCCTGGCGACACTTTCAAGAATTGCGCTCGAGATAGATAGAAAGACAGATAGATAGATAGATAGATAGATAGAGAGAGAGAGAGAGAGAGAGAGAGAGAGAGAGAGAGAGAGAGAGAGAGAGAGAGAGAGAGAGAGAGAGAGAGAGAGAGAGAGAGAGAGAGAGAGATCCATCTTTTGCACGAACGTTTGAGCTTGATGACCATATCAGAAAGTTTGATCTTCAAGCTGCAAAATTATTGTTAAAGCCTCAGCTCGCAAAATTGAGTACTGGTGACTTGATGACACAAGAAGCCAAGGACAATATCAAGTCCTTGGTCTCTCTGTACGTGGCACAAAAGTCATCTGACCAATTACGTCAGTACTTTAAACCACAGCATCACATCACATCACAGATATTCTTGTGACACCATAATTCCCGGTGACGTACTGAACAGCGAGAGACTGACAAGGAATGGGGAGTGAACTTACGGGGATTGTTAACTCTAAGCTGAAGAACTAAGTGTCCTCACTTACTGTCCTGATATGGCGATCCATGAGCGAAGCTGTGGTGTGTTACGCGTTAGCAACCAATATGTTTCTGCTGTAGAAAGATCATATGAGATTGATGTGGACAGCGTTCATCATGAGACTGTCCATACCATATAATCGTGTACTGAATATTTCCATGTCAACCTTTTGAGATGAAGAATGACGTCTTCCCTCCACATTTCAGAGACCGTTTCTTCACAGTCGTTGTGGTGGACAATGGAGACGACAATCCACGAAGCTGGAACATCTCTGTTTCAGCATCCAGTGTGTGTGTGTGTGTGTGTGTGTGTGTGTGTGTGTGTGTGTGGAGGAAACAAAACGGAATTGGATAGAAATTGAGCTGGACAGCTCTTTCCGAAGGTACAGAAGCTTATCGGGATCTGCAGTGCAGGGGCTGGAAGTTCTGTAGGGAACAGTGCAAAAGCTTTATGGAAGGTCTCCAGTTGACCGGTCTGTTCAGTTGTGGTGGAGAATGTACCATAACCACGGATGACGCAGTGTTGCTGTATGGGAAATATAATCTTCCTTTTGATTTGATCTCCTTGCGTGTGGGGGATATCGGGCTATGAACCTGCGGATGACATGGCGTAAACTGGTTCAGAGAAAGATGGTGTAGACTTCTACGTATCCTCCACGCTCACGGAACTCCCACACAGATCCGGGATACCCAAATATCCTTGCGAGAGGTGCATGTGGGCGATGGGACGACCCTCCCGATCGGTACAAAAGGATGGAAGATGACGGATCCTTCTGACAGGACATGGAAAAAAGGGACATGGCAAAGAGATGTTTTGGTTTCTAGGTTGACACTCAGGTCAAAGACTACCTGGGAGATGTACCGCACTGCATTCGACACCTGGCTATTGTTGACTGATTGATTTGTGCCGCTATCAATTAGTTTAATGTGCAGTTCGTGCTCGTCCTCTGGTCGGTAGCGTAAAAGGATTATAGATGTCACAGACGGTCTTGTCAGACCTTAGTCGGCAGATGATGATAATGCCACAAAGTTGATTCATGATATAGTCTTACAACATTTCAGAAAGATTTATCTGGTATGTGCAGAAAAGTGGATACCGTGTACCGTTCAGTTTGTAGGGCATATGTCCAGTTGTTTCCTTTAACAATATTCGCTAATCTGTGACCGTTAGGTTGGGTCGAGGAGAAGGTCTGATGGAGACCTGTGAATACTGAACATCCTTGTTGCAGACTTCGGTTAACAGGGATGGTGTACTTTCCACCTTTACTGATGCTTTGGGGCTTTAAGAGGGCATGTTCTTGCCTTTTTTTTTAATGCCAAATGAAACGCACTTTCATCCCTAGTTATTAGGTATATGATTCTTAAATCATATCCATTACTTGAATAAGAATATATTGTTATGTTTTATACGTATTTTTTCTTACACACACAGTTCGACATTCTGAGGTGCATTTACTTTGGAGAATGTAATGGTTCGAACGATATCGGTGATTGCAGGCCTAATGGAGGACCTTCATAGGTCGATGACCACATAACCAAAACATCCCACCCTACCACGACTTGCGCAGTCGAGGACTGTATCACTTAACACTGACCGAGCTAGTTTACGGCTTTCCATTTCTGGAATACACTATGATTTTAGGGTCAAATTCAGTTGGCGGTCACCAGGAACACTGAGTGATCCAGGAATAGGCATTGTGATTGGCTCTCTATGTATATATGAGCCACAGACAACACGAAAGAGATAGTTCTTTGAACTGGCTTTGTATGCAAACCAGCCTGAACCCCTTACCCCAGTGCTAGTCACTTGATGAAATGTTGCCTTGCCAGGAATTTATTCCCCGAGTATACCCTAAGGCCAGGCCAACCGGCCAGTACCCTACCACCCTACCAGGTCTCAAGACTAGCTGGGGTACGACGTGGTCCTGTGGGTAGATTCCTCCCTTTCACTCGGAGCTATTACCCTACATCCTAATCTTGGTGCTGTCCAATTTTAGAATTAGTATGATTTGACGTCATGCATTATCGGCATTAGAAGATGGTGACTTAGAAGAGAGGCTTTAAGTACATCCTTGATGTGAAAGGCACTATTATTAAGGAAGACCACAAGACTATTATATCAAATTAAGCATCGCATGAAACAGTTCGCTATACCGGTCAATGAAATCGATGACATTATCCAAAGCTTGAGATGTAGTGACCTTTGAAGAAGACAAATTAACGTTATATAAATCGGTTACATCAACAAAACATTTGTTACTTACCTTTTGTCACATGTTTTTCTTCCGCAAATATGAGAGTGCCAAATCAACAATGTAGGTGTATGTGAAGTTTTATTTTTACTTTGAAAATTTCAATTTTGAACGTACTTACTAGTGAACCACCCACAGTACGACATTTTTCCAAGTGTTGCCCAGAAATATATATTCTAGCGAAGTGTCCTTTCAACGATGAAAGAGGCTCAAACTTTGAAATTCATGGGACAAGTATAAGTATCACTATGAATAGATAAAATGAAAAATCGGCGTAAATGAAACTCGAAAAATAATGGGGAGAATACTGGCTGAATATTCCCTAGTTGGTCCCGCAGAAGGAAGGCGCCACCTGGCCGGTGGATTTGCGCGGCGACTTCAGTTGAGGCACAGTGAAGGGACTAAGCTGTGACCCTGCTGCTGTCTAGTTACTGACTACTAGTGTGAAACTTCATTGATTTCAGTTGATCTATCCACATACGTGTAGAGTCTGGCAGAACTAATCTCTGGAGTGTGTATCCATCGCGAGATAAAGTGCGTTATTGAGTGAGAAAGCCTGGGAATCCCGTGGAATACCTGCTAAGGGAACGTCGGTGTCCCAACCCACTTCACACGGCCCATGCGGGTCCTCCCACAGCCTGGAGAGCTGGAAAGGTTAGTCACGAGACATGGTTGGTCATTACTTGGTAATCCAGAGAGAATATTGATATATAATGTTACAGACTACTTTACACTTTCATTTGGTTCGTCTTCAATGACTGCCAGCGACAGTGGATTTGTAGATCACTTGTTGATTACTGGTAATTCCAGTCTGGTACTGGGGGGAGGGTGAACCCCTTACTGTGAACGGCAAGGGAACACGAAGCAGACATCTAATTTCTATTACTGTATTCCAAGAGCAGGGTTAAGCAGGAGTGTGTGTTAGGACTACATATCAACCAAATGGTAGAATAAATTGGGGATAATATTTAGAAGCGTAGTAGTCCCGAGAACAATGGAAGGCACTGTTGGCAGCCCTGTATTAAGTAATTTTTCCTTTAGCTTCCATTTATAGGCTCGAATTTGGTAATAATTTTTGGTACTGATGATTCAGATCGGATCCGTATATCAGTTTATATGAATGACGAGAAGGAACTTTGCTTGTGTTATTTCATTAATGGCTTGGATAGTTTGAGTAAATTACGTAGCACGCCAAATCATGTAAGACATCAGTGGAAAAGGATTAGGTGAATTGTGGCAACTAAAAATATCTTGGATTCTGAATTATTGAGCGTTTAGTGGAACCGGAAAGTTCAGGCGTGAAAGTTTGCTAACTTTACCACCCCATATGTTGTGTTTTGGGCAAGATAATGCAGACACTAACGCTAAAGTGGATGGTAAAACTGATATAGTTTAATATTGAACGAATTGAGTTTCAGAGGTGGACTAACAGCTTCGTGGACTCTAACCATATATATGGATTTACTTTGGTTGTCTCAGAACCACATGTATCCAGGACATACATATGTGACAGGTCAACACACACACACACACACAATATATATATATATATATATATATATATATATATATATATATATATATATATATATATATACACACTGATGATAGAGGAGGGGGCGTTACCGCACTCTGTGTTACCGCGAGCGGTCACTTTTCGCGGGATTGAATCATCAATGGACGAAAAGGAGTACAAATTTGTCGAGGAGGTCACTCGAAATAGTCCATCATTTCTCAGTTAATGGATGTAGAGCAGCCTCAGAGCAGCAGGAGCCTGGTGAAAGGGGTTTCTGGTACATAATAATATAAAACAGCTTTACCAGGGTAATTAACTTCCTTAGTGCTACCATGTAAATGATTTTGCTTTTGAATAAATCTTTGTTTGTTGATTTGATGTGACTGCGAAATTTGAGGGGATATTGATTTCCACATTCATAAAGTACATTACTTCTATACTTCTGTCTTAACTAGTTTCCCTTGATAAACTGGTTAATTGTAACGAATATCATACAAATGTAATACCAAACGAGAACTACCCTGACCAAGCTAATAGGAGAACATTTCTTACCTCATCTACGTAGGCAGGGAGAGGGCTGTGACAACAAAGGTTAGGGAAAAGTTACTTGAATGGCGGTGCTCTCAAGTCTTCGTTTAAGGAATTTAAACAACCAACATTGAACTTGTAGCACGTTGTGGTCCACATTTTCTGCCATTTATCTCAACGAAAGCGATGTGATTCTGCCACGCACACTCCTCTGATATGTAGGACACTCACTGGTGACATTCACAAGTTTTTGTCGCGCAGCAGATGCCTAGCAGCGATCTTGAGAGAGGTTGTTGGGGGATGAATCGAAATAATTCAAAGAATACCTGACGCATTTTCGCGGCTGTAAGGAACAAGGAAAACTTAATTTAGTCATTTTATTAAATCTCCACATGCTATGTTGGGAATACGTTAGATACGCAATACAAACCTTAGTTATGTCATATGTGAATGTAAGTTGGTATAAGGAAAATGTACTTTCGGTATTGAAACTACAAACATAAAGCAACAAAAATTATAAATACAAGTAAATCTTATTGTATTACCGTTTTATCGTTATTTTGTGTCAAAATGTGAAAGTAGAGAGCAGTATTCATATGATTATCGGTTCATTTATCCCAAGATAAAGGCATGTAAGTTTTCCAGAAGAACTATAATGTTTCTGTCGAATTTCGATTTGTGGGATAATGATATTGGAACAGAACAGAGTATCGAGTTTTTGGTGCTGGTGTTTATCTTGGTTTTCGGTCTCTTCTCTGTGATGTATTCATTATGTATAACAGCTCTGAAGTAGAAAAAGTTGAGAATTCCAGTATAAACTTTAGGTGAGTAAGTTAGCGTAAATTAAAGTCAAGACCCTTATCGTTAGGTAGGAAAGTTGTTAAAAAAAGACCCCTTGTATTGACTCACATGGGCAGACATTTATAAATGTTCAGGTTGGACAGTAGAACTAAAGGTTTGTGCTGGGCTGATGGGACTTATGCAGATTAAATTTGTACACATTATAAGCTGGGTTAGATGATATAGTAATTAAGGCAGTTTACAGAATAACGGAAGTTGGATACATAACATTTACTGAGGGAAAAATGTATGAAAAAGCGCACAGTACGCAAGTAATAGGCTAAGGATACCATGTATCCACTGCATAGACACGGGTTGGACCTCTCATGAGAAAAGAACATTTCGAGTGACAGTTGCCTTATTAAATAAACTGTTTTTACCTGATGCTTCGATTACATCGCAGTGTTTACCACTTATAACAGTAGTTATCCAAGACCATACAAGGCGTTACAACTCTGCTTCACTGTATACTAGAGATTCCTTGATCACGATCAATGATCACTGATACGTTGTGTCGACCGAACAGCCTTGATACTGACCAGCCATCAGCCCGCGAATGATTTAAATTCCAGTAAGTGCGCATGCGTCGCTGGAGGCTGGGCGAGCGCTGTTTTTGTCATGCTTTGCAACACTAATTCCTTTAGATATTGAGTGATGTTTTGCAATGGTTCTTTAGTGTTTAAAAAATTAGAATGGGAGTAATGGAGCCTGATTTGGAGTATACCATATGAGTCTTATGACTTTCGAGAAAAAAAAAAAGAGGGGCGTGTGGTCCAGGGAAGATTCAGGCAGTTAATGTAAAAGATGACACATTTTTAGAATCATATATAGAAACCTCACTTAATCTCCCGCATTGTCGGTATTTATCATAGAAATATACCATCAATAATATGGTCTACTTCGGAGGGCCGCTTGTCTCCGGCCTGAAATGCGCTTGGTTCAGTTATTGGGTTTTGTGTATTTCGACAAGAATGTAAATTTAGCCTGTCTAGTAATGTACTGAAAACATGAGGCCTTCAGCACAATCTCTGAAGATTGCCTTAAATTCATTTACATAGATTTATACATTCGTTTGGCGAGTGACTGCGATGTCTTACCAAACCATACCATGTAGGCTGATCAAATAACAGAATTGTAAAAGGGATAATATATTTGAAAATATCAAAACTTGTATCTAAATACGCCGGGAAGGACGACAGAAATAGTAACTTTTGGCAACAAAGAACCATAGAACAACCTACATCAGACTAACCCGAAACTTGAGTTCATCTGGCTCAGTGAGGCTGGCTGGCTCGGATGACATTTACTGAGTAGCCTTGAGTAGGGGGCGTGCCGGGTAGCACTCACGGCCCGTGTCACCACCGCTGCCGAGAACACTCGTTACGCTTTATGTTCGAAGTGATGCTCTACATTAATACCGAGTGTATTACATTATAAACAGTGATTGAACTGGATTTTGTATTTTTATGGAAGCTTGTAGTAGCATTGATTTAATTATTATGCTTATATACTTGTCCGTAAATTAGGTGATACCTGTACTGCAACTTTACTGAAGCATGAATTAGACTTGAGTAACTTATAGAACATGCGCCTTTGTCTTTACTGAAGTGACCAGCAGAACTGTGTGGATTCTCTCAAACGTTCGGGCATGGCTTTGGCTCGCGAACATTAGTAGATCCGAAGCCCAACAGACGCTGGGGTTGGGTAATCTTGTCGGTTGGTTATGTATTCTGGCCCTATTTTGGAAACCAAAGCTCTCCGTTAATGTTTACATTTTGACTAGATTTATTTCTAATGAGGTAAAGTATCGAAGATGGTTGGATAGTTGTATTATTCTAGATGGTCAGTCAGAAGTTGGAATATTCTTGATTGTAGGATAAACATTACAGAATATGGAATAAGATACATGTTGAAGATATCCCAGTATTTTTCACTCATTCAGGCTCACAGTGAATGTATCCCGCTTGCAAGCTTTCCATATTCTCTTCCATGTATCCACTCCTTGTAAGCCACGTGTCATTTTTTTTTCTCAAATCCCAAAACCCATCCCTTTGCTCGTCCTTCTTGCCCATTATCATGCCTCACGCCTCTCGTAGCATAATGTATTTACATTCATCACGCCGTATTCACCTTCATCCTTTCATCCACATTCATATCGTAGCTTTCTTGCTGTGTTGAGCACAGTGCAGCATTTTGTTAACTACTTTATATATATATATATATATATATATATATATATATATATATATATATATATATATATATATATATATAACCTAGTATGGATACAGCTCGAGTCTTTCACTAAGCGCACACCCTCGAAAAATTTGTATATTTATGTGCGCAATTTATCTCAAACGTTTGTTCATGGGGAGACCTTGCCCATTTATGCAGACCCACGAGAACTTTCACCCTCTACCACTGCACCGCTGTCAGATACCATGACCACTTTTGGCTGACTGGTCACTAGAGAGGCCCGAGCACAGACGCCATTGGTTGTTGACAGAAACCTTTCAAGTTTCCTCCAGACCGTACCTGATGATCCAGGCTACAGGCCAATTACCACCACCCAACATAGGCTTCTTGTGTCCGAAAGTTCGATCTATATTGCGTCAATATTGGATTTCCTCGCACTTGTTTAGCCGTCTCGTAGGACTCGATCTACCAGCTGTTTAGAGTAGGTTTTCCATTATAAGGTGTTACATGATACCGTGCGGTTGGCATCACTTCATTGTGGGTTTGTGATACGAGTAATCTAGTCGGGAGACCCGGGCGTCCTGGAAGACAGGCAGAGTGATGGCTGGGTCATAAGAAGGTTTTTCAGGGGGTTGGCTCTAATGCTTTTCTCGGTGAATGGGTCATGCAGTGAACAAATTGAATAATATCCCGTGTGGTAATGACAGTATTTCGTATAGTTTGTAATATGTATGTCGCACTCGTGTTGGAACCTGAACTTTTGTGCTGAAGCTGTCATTGATGTGATACATTTTCGGCTTAAAACAGGACGAGCTTTCATTTTCATGGCCGGGGACTATGAGCGAACGATGATATAAATTGCTTGCTGTTGGAGCGCTGCTTGTACTGTAATGGTTTTTACCGTTGCTCTTCATCGGATGCCAATATAGGCCCTTTTAAAAGAAATATGTCGTCATGATCTTTCAAGTCTATAGATTTTAGAAATTGTAAACCATTGGGGTTGCCGGCACGAGGCCCCATTTGCTGTAGTTAGTGGCATAGCAATGAGTTGAAACTTCCTGCAGCAGGAGCCTAGCCCACACTGAATCCTGGGGTCGTCTTACCGCAGTTTGATGTGCACCTCCCGAGCCTAACTTCTCTCCACAGGGGACCTGGGTTCATGCTGTTTACCTACTTTGTAGGATCCTTTTTCTTTACGGCTGGGTTATGCTTGTTGACCGGCAGTTTGTGTTCTTATAAATATTTGATACAGGAAATGTCATTTCAAGCAGTTCCACTGTGATATCCAGTAGACTCTGTTCGAACGGAATACTTTTCTCTCGAGTTTCGTATGCATTTCATCCCAGCTGAAGTATTTATATTGACTACAGAATCCTGTGCGTATTTATACTTGAACCAAGGAAAGATGTTCCTGTACCTTACAAGGGTCTACAGTTATAGACTTTGTAGAACGTAAAAAAGTGTGTGAAGGATTTGGATACTGAACCTCTGCCATTTCGTTTTAACCCTGGCGTGAGAGATTTTGATTAGCTTAAATAATTATTTCAGATAATAATAGTTCATTAGGTATTGATGCATGTATAACTAGAGTATACGTCTGCTCTAGGCTATCAGGAGTTATGTTCGTGTTGTGGTACCTCAGGGTAAACCTGGTCGCAGTTTGGCTGCCGGTAAGGGGCCAGACAGGTGACGTGAGGAGTTTGGTGTGAGGCTATGGAGTGTATCATTACCGTAATGTATGGATTCCTTGCGTTGCCGAGCCGGTCGGCCGTGTTTTAACCTCACCTTTGTAGACATTGGTGAACGGCTCGGGTCATTCTTGTCCAGACCCACTATTTGAATTCCAGAGACTGCATGACGAGCACCCTTCATAGACTAGCTGTTATAGAAAACGTTGAGATCCGTTGTGGGTAAATTGGTGCAGTTGTGGTGAGCAAAGGCTCCCGTTCAGCTGTACGTGCTGGGAAGTCGCTGCCGGAGAGGAAGCTATGCATGAGGGAGCAGAGACAAGCAGAAAAACTCAGTGGAAGTAAGTGTTCACTGAAAGCAAAGACTTGCCACACACAGTCTGGTGACTGCAAGCTCTTTGGCCAGTTGTATGCATGGTAGCAGTGGGTGCGGCATCGGGCGAAGCACGTGACCCTCTGCATCTACGAGACATGCTGCATAACAGGTAGACACCTGCAGGTCGTGACGAAGCTCTCCGGCCGAGACAAAAGAGACTGTTTTTACTGAGGGTCTTGGTCCAGAGGAAGTGATGTGGTGAGTAACGGGGTGGAGCTATGGTGGCTTGGTTACTGGTTGGTAAGGGGCGGGGTTGGTAGTTTGTGTAGAGAGGGAGAGGGTTGCTAGGTAGTGTGGTGAGAGGCGGGGTTGGTAGTTTGTGTGGAGTGGGAGAGGGTTGACAGATAGTGTGGTGAGTGCAGAGTTGGTAGTTTGTGTGGTGAGGGGGAGGGTTGACAGGTAGTGTGGTGAGGGGCGGCGTTGGTAGTTTGTGTGGTGAGGGGAAAGGGTTGGCAGGTAGTGTGGTGAGGGGGAGGTTGGTTGATAGGTAGTGTGGTGAGGGGGTCAGCATGACGGTGGACAGCTTGGTGAGAGAGACAGGTTGGGAGTTACCGTGGCGAAAGTGGGTGGGGTCTACGGCAGGAAGGGATCAGGTCAGGAGCAACCTCTCTGAGGCAGGCCAGGTTGCCTGGTGAGGGAGTAATGAGGACTGGCAACCAGCGTGTTGAAGAGTGATGTAGTTAGCCTGGTGTAGGAGGGGACCGGGTTCTTCACTAGCAGTAGTGGTGCAGTGGTTTATCACGTTGGTCGGCCACATGATAGTGATGGTGAGGTGGACTACTTGGTGACGGTCGTCGGGAGGGTCTTGGTGAGGGATGGGGGGAGCAGAGCACGTGGTTAGGGAGGACTACCTGAGAGCGTTTGGGTGGAGTGGGGGGTGGGTGGCTATTGATCAGTGTGAGCAACGTCATCCTGGCTACGGTCACCAGCTGATCAAACTTACCTGCATCACCAGCTGTTTGGTCTACCACTTGGCCGCCCCACCAGGTGTGTGGCCCACCACCTGGCTACCCAACCAGCTGTGTCGGACACCACCTGTCCACAGTAGTAGCTGTGTGGCCTACCACTTGGCCACCCCACCAAGTGTGTGACCCACCACCTGGCCACCCCAGCAGCCAGGCACACGGCAGCTGGTCGCCCAATACAGTAGCTACCACAGGAAGGTCTGTGGAGTCCAGGGAACTGTAGTGTAAATGCTCAGAATATTAACATTGGCTTACGTAACAGTAGGATTCAAAATTTGCTTTTTGTATCTAGGTTAAGCGAGAATTACCTTGGCTGATGTGATGTTTGTAAACACCTCTGGTACTGGGTCAGCTGACCTGACGGCGAGAGGTCAGGTAGTGGAGAGATTGTGTCCAGGAATGGTGTGGTTACCTGGCTGGAGGCAGATCAATACCCGGGAATGTTAATGATGTGTAACCATTGCCTTCCGCTGGACGGCTACAAAACTGTGTATTTTTTTCTATCCTTAGGAGAGCGTGTTGCCTTTCCTGGGCAGGCTTTGTACCTGGTGTCCCAGCTGACCCACTGGTCCCTACCACCTGGTATCACTCCCCTCCACCAGATGACCTGGTTGTAAGCCTTCACCCCCCACTCTCCCCACTCCCCTCACCTCACTCGCTGAACACCCTCCTTCCTCGTTCCCTCCCCAAGCCTCGCCCTCATCATCTCTTTTCGCAGCATTTGATTATACTCTTTTTGATTCCATACCTTATAAAAGATTTTATATGTATATATATATATATATATATATATATATATATATATATATATATATATATATATATATATATAAAGATGTGGTTGGTTGTATTTGAAGTGTGAGGGAGGTTCGAGATCAGGGAGATTGGCAATTCCAGCCTCAGGTACATTGCAGCCCCGCGGTTTCCAGCCGGCCGCCGCAGGGGGTGAGTGGAAGGTGAAGCTTCCGGCCTACGTAAGGTGTGTTGTAATTGTCGCTAGAAGTCTCGTTACGTCTAGCACCACTAGCCGTCCGCAGGAAGTGTGGTGTTTGCCTCGGACGTCCTGCTCGTGGTTGTTGACAGTTCTCTCCCCTGTTGACTGTGGCGTAGCTGCGTGAGGTTTGGCCAGGTGGATGTGGCTTCGGTTTGGCCAGGTGGCCTCCCGCCTTTCTATTGCAGGTGTCTCCGATGGACAAGTGGCCATATGCTTGCTGCTGGTGCCTCTAGGGGCGTCGGGGACCATCTGCCAGCTGCTGGTGCCTCCAGGAAGGCCAAGTGGTCCCCTTTGCCTACTGCTGGGGGACTCCAGGAAGACCAAGTGGCCACGTGGCTGCCTGCCTGCCTGCCGCTGGGGAGCAGTGTTCTAACACTCAACACTTTCCCCCGCTGCGGCAAGGCAGGCAGGCAACACTTGCATAATGTTGTGTACGTTGATGACGAGTACTTAGCGTAGATTGCAGGTGTCGGGTGTTACTCTGGTATTGGAGCAATACAACAAGCTTTCATTTTTATTTAGAAAGTAGTGTTGGGGGGGGGGGGAGTTGTGGGAGCAGGAAGATGTAGTAGACGTTGTTGTGGCAAGAATGAAGTTGGGTTTTGAGTGGACGGGTGTGGAGGAGATTGCCTGCTGGACACACACACGTGTGTGTGATGCAGACTTTCACTGACGATGTGTTTGCTGGAGCGAGCGACTCTCCACTACCACACTCATCCCCATCACCTCCTCCAACAACTTTCCAACGGCTTGAAATTGATGGGCAAAAAGTTGTGGTATGTTGTTGTGAATGTCCATTTGTTGGGAAGGTGTGTGTTCTGCAGTTTTCTTTCTTAGTGTGAGTTGTTATAGGTACGTGTTACACTAGACTATAGTGTGACGCATGGAGTTTGGTATTGTTGTGGAGGTCCGTGAACGTAATGGCGTGGTGTGGTTGTATACAACTGTCTGACACATTATATAAGACGTATGATACATTGTAACACGTATGATGGTTCTGACATCTTGATCATCAGAATGTAATCAACTGCCAACTTAGGAGCAGAATTTGATATTTATGAAGATAGTACACAGGTTCGTTCGTGTACACCCTGATATTTCTAGCTGTAAATGCAATCCATTTATGCTTGATATGTTGGTTGTATCCAGTTGATATGATCGTAAGATAAGGCAATCCCCTAGACCAGCTGTCGGGGTAAAACTCGTGTCATTTTGGAGATGATGTGAACAACAACAGATTGTGTAGTAACTATAAGGAGACTTTGTTCTCCAGTTCAGTCTTTTTCTTGATCACGGCTCAAGTAGGAAAGTTAGAAAATGGAAATTGTATCAAAAAGGACTGGAGGTGTGTAGTTCCCAGCATCACCTGGACTTGTCTGGTGCTGGGAGACGGGAAGCAACACCCCCCGTCCTCTTACCCAGGAAGGGACAGAAGGCCTCGCCCATCCCCGTCCTGTCCTCTGACCCAAGAAGGGACAGGAGGCCTCGCCCATCCCCGTCCCGTCCTCTGACCCAGGAAGGGACAGTAGGCCTCGCCCATCCCCGTCCCGTCCTCTGACCCAGGAAGGGACAGGAGGCCTCGCCCATCCCCGTCCCGTCCTCTGACCCAGGAAGGGACAGGAGGCCTCGCCCATCCCCGTCCCGTCCTCTGACCCAGGAAGGGACAGGAGGCCTCGCCCATCCCCGTCCCGTCCTCTGACCCAGGAGAGGAATGTGATTTTTTTTCCGTAGGGGTGACAAGGTCGTTCTGTTGGTGCTAGGTAAGTGTACTAGGATTATTATATTGTGATCAAGTGTGTTGTTTTAGGTGGTAAGGGCAGGGCGTTGGCTCGTTGACGTCTGGAGCAACTCCCGACATTTTTTTTTTTTTTTGTCTTTTAGATTTTTCTGTTTCTTAGAGAGAGAGAGAGAGAGAGAGAGAGAGAGAGAGAGAGAGAGAGAGAGAGAGAGAGAGAGTGTATCGGGTAAAAGTGATTATTTTTTTTTCGTCTCGTTTGTGACTGGATTATTTTTTGATCACGAAGTCGGCGGCATCTGAGTGGTTCATCATGCTGATGTGGCGTCCAAGTGAGTCTTGTCGGTGCTTGTCGCGTCATGGTAACTCTGGTGGGAGGCACCGGGCGTGTGAGTAGAGTTCCTTGACTCGGTCGGAGTTCCAGGACACTCGTCGGGCTCGTGGGGTCCAGGGTGTGTAGGGCGTGAAGTGAGGTGAGGCACGGAGGATCCCAAGCCTTCGTTATGTCAACTGGCAGGCGGTAGTAACGGGGCCTGAGCCTGTGTTCCTGCCTAGCCCTAGCTGGTGCTTCCCTCCTGCCTAGCCCTAGCCCTAGCCCTAGCAAGTGCCTGCTGTCCACTTAGCCCCATAGTACATGGGAGAGACAGACAACTGGAGGTAGCCAAGATAATATATATATATATATATATATATATATATATATATATATATATATATATATATATATATATAGGCATATGAAGAGGTCAGTAGTGCAGAAAGCACCTCCTAACCCACCTCTCCCTCCGGATCAACACACGGCAGGAAAAGTATGAGTAAATAATACCCTATAGTGTGAATGGGTGGAAATCTTATCGTACATTGTGGAGGGGAGAGATCTCTTACCACCTTGACAATCACAAATCAAGGGGGGGGGGGTAGGATATAGGGTTAGCTGAAGTGATGTAGTTGAGGATGGGGTGGGGCGCGGTGGTTTACGATGGGGGTAGTGTTGGAGAGGTGTAGTGTGTTGGAGGTTTGAGGGAGAAGGTTTAGGGAGGTGGCTTGATTTGGAATGTAAGTGGGTCTAATGTTACGGGAGGGTGGTATGGTGAAGAGGAAACAGGTAGAGGTACTGTTGGTGGGAGAGGATGGTTGGAGATTGGTGGGGTTTATTGTAGTGGTGGCCCGTTATTGTGGTGGTCACCGAGGGTTACTGGAGCTTCTATCCCTTGCCACTGATAGGTAACCCTCTCTTCTTCGCCCCTCCGTATACCTCCACCCCCCCTGTATACCCCCCCCCCTTTCCCCTCGATAGTAATCCAACGCCTTTATGTCCTTCTTGTCCTCAGCGCAACGTAATTACTTTTCTTGGATTTGTAATCTTCGTGACTGTGTGAGGGCCCCCCCGCAAGTTAGGGGGGGAGGGGGGGGTTCGTTCGTGATATATCCGGCAGTAAAAAGGTTGATGGTCTTTTTAGTGTTTAATATGAGGCTCGCGGCTGACATTTCTAGATGTCGTTTTCCTCCTCCGTTTGGCAGACGTTATATATATATATATATATATATATATATATATATATATATATATATATATATATATATATATTTTTTTTTTTTTTTTTTTTTTTTTTTTTTTTTTTTTTATACTTTGTCGCTGTCTCCCGCGTTTGCGAGGTAGCGCAAGGAAACAGACGAAAGAAATGGCCCAACCCCCCCCCCCATACACATGTACATACACACGTCCAGACACGCAAATATACATACCTACACAGCTTTCCATGGTTTACCCCAGACGCTTCACATGCCTTGCTTCAATCCACTGACAGCACGTCAACCCCTGTATACCACATGACTCCAATTCACTCTATTTCTTGCCCTCCTTTCACCCTCCTGCATGTTCAGGCCCCGATCACACAAAATCTTTTTCACTCCATCTTTCCACCTCCAATTTGGTCTCCCTCTTCTCCTCGTTCCCTCCACCTCCGACACATATATCCTCTTGGTCAATCTCTCCTCACTCATTCTCTCCATGTGCCCAAACCATTTCAAAACACCCTCTTCTGCTCTCTCGACCACGCTCTTTTTATTTCCACACATCTCTCTTACCCTTACGTTACTTACTCGATCAAACCACCTCACACCACACATTGTCCTCAAACATCTCATTTCCAGCACATCCATCCTCCTGCGCACATCTCTATCCATAGCCCACGCCTCGCAACCATATATATATATATATATATATATTGCTGACAGTTGAGGCTTGAGCTATGGCATTGTATTTGTCGTATGTAGGATCCCTGACTGTAGTGTGAACAGTTGTGCAGGTTAATATGTTATATTACCCGACACGTATAGTGTCGTGGGGGAATAAGACTGGAAATGGTCGTCGGACCGTGAGGAACGAGTCTTGATTGGTCATCACCGTTGGTCACATAACAGGTCATTGAGGTGTGGTGCGGGAGGTGGTCTTGCTGTGTGATCTGGCCTGGGGTAACAGTGGTATTATCCCACAGGGTTGGTCTTGTGGTGGCCCTAGGCTCCGCCTGTACTGATGGAGTGACAGGTAGCGGGATGGTGTGTGTGTGTGTGTGTGTGTGTGCCGCTGACCTCCTGTGTAGTGTGTGAATATTTCTATACACTGTACAGGGAGGGAGTTGTGCACTCGTGGGGCCTCAGTCTCATGGGGGGGGGGGTCACTCTCTACAGTCACCCAGCCTTTTAAACTTGTATATGTCGTCTGCCTTTAATCACGTCCCCTACCTGTCACAAGGCGTTGCGCACACCAGCTTTTAAGTGTTGCTTCCTCTTAGTGGAAGACGAGGGGGATGGTTTGTGTCCTGCTGACGCCAAATTATCATCCCGGGCCGTTCCCACCTGTGGGCATCCTGCCGTGATGCGTCGTGACCAAATGGTACGTACTCATGGTGTACCTCACAGCACAAGCTGGTGGCTGGCTCTGTCTGTACTCGAGGTTCAGCGAACACGTCATATACGGTCATGACGTACTGTATGTATGTACCAACGCTGTACAACTTGTCTTCGGGAAATTCCAGGATGTTGATACCTTGATAGGCTAAGTGTAAATAAATAAGTAAATAGATAAATAACGGTTTATTAGATTCAGGCGACCAGTGGGCAAAAAACACACGGCTGAGGTACTACAGGTATTACACAAGAGAAATGTCATGATAGTTACTAGTTAACTAATCATGGAAGAGCTAAAGATTACGGTGACAGGGTGGGAAACATAGAGGAATGTTTACAGAGCAAACCGTATGGTTTGTGTATTATGAACTTGATTGAATAGTTACAGTAATACAGTAGGTGACACACCACGCAGCCTGGCTAACAGGAGACTGAGCTGTTCCCTTGCATGGCTGTGCACTTGCTCGTAGACTGTTTATGAAGTTGACAATGATAGGTACAGGACCGTTCTTATATCTGACTGAGGCGAGGTGAGCGAGGTCGCCCCTGTTGATGGAGGTGTGGGTGCCACCAGTGAGGCGGGAGCCATAACCCCTCTACTCCTGCAGGAGGTTCCTCCCTTATTGTTAGTACAGTCAGCTTCCGTTAACAGTCAGCTTCACAGCTTAGCTGGTGCCGACTCTGCCCCGTTACCCAGGCGATCTCACTCGCAGAAGGTTGACGTGTCTCAGTGTCATCCTATGACATTCCGTTTAGGAAACGTGTGTGTTATTTAACAACATGGCTTGGGTGTATTGCTGTTTGAATCGCAGTTGGGTTGACGATGTTTTCTTGTGTTGTTGATAAACTGTGGAGGATTGGTGTTAGCCAGGTGGAGGGAGACCTTGGTGACTCCTGCCGTCAGGGCCAGGGCGTGTGGCGGCACCCCGGCCGTCAGGATGGCAGGCGGCACCTGGGGTTGACTGTTGGGGGTGATGGAAGTGGCGCCCGAGGCATCAGGCCATGATGGCTCGCCCGCCTGCCTTACAGGATAAAGGCTAATATATTCCTCAGTTGTTGTGTGTTGGGCGGCAGGCGTGACGTGGAAGATCTACGGAGCGGTGGCACCGGCCTCCTGCTGGGTCGGGTCTTGAGTGGCACCGGCCTCGTGCTGGGTCGGGTCTTGAGTGGCACCGGCCTCGTGCTGGGTCCTGTCTTGAGTGGCACAGGCTTCCTGCTGGGTCACGTCTTGAGTGGCACCGGCCTCGTGCTGGGTTCTGTCTTGAGTGGCACCGGCCTCGTGCTGGGTCCTGTCTTGAGTGGCACCGGCCTCGTGCTGGGTCCTGTCTTGAGTGGCACCGGCCTCCTGCTGGGTCACGTCTTGAGTGGCACCGGCCTCCTGCTGGGTCACGTCTTGAGTGGCACCGGCCTCCTGCTGGGTCACGTCTTGAGTGGCACCGGCCTCCTGCTGGGTCAGATGGTGGAGGATTACTTTATACTAGGTGGTTGATCGCTAGAACTCTGTTATGAGTAATTAGTGTGTTCTAAATGTTGTGTGTCACGATGGAAGTGACTCAAGCCTCTCAGTAAGTATGAACTTTACGTAATGTCAGTGTGAGCTGCTCTCGGAGCCCAAGGGTGAAGAGTGTGTTGCTGTGGTGAGTGTCCGCCAGCTTACATGTATCATAACGTGTTGAACATCCCCCCCCCCCTCCCACTGTGAACACTAGTACCTGTTCTCTCCTTCCTCATGTTCACACCACCACAGGATCCCGACTGGAGGTTCATCCCTGGGAAGAACGTTTTGGCTCTCGCTGACCAGTTCTGCTGTAGCAGGACCCACCTCACCCACACCCCACCTTCTTATCATCTTTCAGTCACCTCATAATTCCTCAGCCATGACCGCCCCAGGCCGAAGTCACAGACGGCGCCCCGGGCTGCTGCAGCGTCAAGCCTCGCCCTACGTAGCGGCCTTTCCTCCGGCAGTGTTACCACACCTTCCAGTCTTCACGCCCTTAACCCAGTGCCCAGTGTTACCACCCCCATGCCCACCCACCAACTCCTCTCCTCCTCTCGGTAGATTGCATCGTCACTGCATAGAATCAGTGTGGTGATAATCATTGTTATTATTATTATTTTTTTACTTGTGATGTTAGAAGTGATGTGAGGTGCCAGGTGTGTCGGCACTGGGACTTGAGGGTTTGTGATGACAGTGATGTTAAACGTGAGCGGCTGTGACAGTGACATACAAATGAAAGTGAGATATTTAGTAGCAGTGACGAGGGTGGGGGAGAAGGGGCAATGGCATTGGGGTGATGGCGGTGGTGATGGTGGTGGTGAAGGGTGGTGTGGTGGTGGTGGTGGTGGTGAAGGGTGGTGTGGTGGTGGTGAAGGGTGGTGGTGTGGTGGTGGTGAAGGGTGATGGTGTGGTGGTGGTGAAGGGTGGTGGTGTGGTGGTGGTGAAGGGTGGTGTGGTGTGATGGTGGTGTCCGGTCCTGGTGAAAGCTGTACCCAACGACCAAAGCGACGAACCTCTCCTGGTGTCTCACACGTTATCTAATTGGGAGTAACATTAGTTGTAGAAATGATCTGTGATACCAGTTTCTATATAGGTAACAATGTATCTTCCCTCCCGCCCCGTCCCCCTCATTTCTTGCAGACTGCATATTTCAGGTGCCTGGCGAAGCTGCTTGCCATGGTGTTCCTGGACATTTGAGATGTTTGAAGTTTGTAGGTTGAGAATATTTCCTCTGTTGGTGTCGACCGGCCGCCTGCTACAGCTGGATTAGCCAGGGATCCAAACATGATTACTATAGGCAACACGTCTGGGAGATTGCCTCCGTACTTTCACACGTTCCTCATTGGCATAAAGACTTTGACTTCAGGTAAACACTATGCGTCTACTGACCCGAACTAAGTGTCCAGAGAACCGATTTTACCGACTCCTAGAACTGTAATTATTTCGGAGAGTTGGTTGGAGGTCCTTGTGTGGAGAAAGCAAGACTGAAATGCTTCGCTGTGCTGAATAGCATTGTATCACATTGCAAGATGTGTCATTGTCTCGTGAAAGTTGGTGACGGGGGAAAGTGAGGTGAGGTACAGGTTCAGGCTGGGAGACGGGGCATTGGCCACAGTTTGATGCTGGCAGACCCCCAGAAGTTCAGGTGATACTTGAAGCTTGAAATAGACCTTGGAATAAGGCAGTAGTTGAAAGGAAAGTGAAGGGGAAATGGAAGATGAACCTTTGGCCTCACAAGTGTTTAACTTCTGTTGATCTGACCCTATAGATAGTAAAAGTCATTTGCTTTGGCCATTTGAATGGTTAACGCCTGTTGCTCTAGCCTTTTGAATGGTTAACGCCTGTAGCTCTGGCCTTTTAAATAGTTAACTCCTGACATCGTGTGATTTTTTTTTTTACCGCGGGCAAGACTAACCAGATTATAGACTCTTGTTTTACTCATTGATATATGTTATTTAATGCCTTTGTTTGAGGTATGTGTAGATATGTAAAGAATGTTGGTTGACAGCCTTAAGGCCCGAGTTGAATGTTGGCATCTGAGTATGGAGTAGATGACGTCTGATGATAGTAAAGGCAGTGTATGATGACGTATTGTAGGTGGTATACACTGTGTGGTAGTGTACTGTAGGTGGTGTACACTGTATGATGGCGTACTGTAGGTGGTATGCACTGTATGATGGTGTACTGGAGTTGGTGTACACACTATAATGGTATACTGTAGGTGGTGTACTCACAGACCTATACCCCGGTCTCGCTGGGGATCGCTACTGGCACTACTGGTCTGCCGCGCCTCCCGGTGTCAATTGAGTGTCCTTAATATTCTAAATGGAATGGAACAGCTCGTTGGAATCAGAGGCTGAACCCGGAGGGAAAGATCTTGTTTTGGCTTCTTCCTTTACTACACTGAGATTGATCATACAGGAAGGGTTAAGGACTGGTAACTCCCCGCCCCTCGTAGCAGGACACGCAGGAGATACATGGATAATAGTAAGTCTCTCATCCTCAGAGATAGCAATGATGATTCAGTATATGCCATACTCGTGTTTTGCCCCCTGTTGTTCTCAGTGGGTTAACGTTATGATACGTGCCTCCTGCAGGTGACCGTAGACCAGCCCCACTTCGGGGCCGTGGTCAGCGGGTTCCTCAGGGCATGGTAGGGTCGGTCGTGCACGACGTACGTGGTACGACCCTCCCAGCTCCGTCCGCAGTCTTGGTCGTGCTCGATGGCTCCACACGTCCAGCCGCTTCTCATACGGCGGGACTCGCAGTTCATCTCGGATTAGGCGTCCGTAACGGCTTATTCCGGGTGAATTACACGGACGGACAACTTGGCTTAGTCCCCCCCCCCTTTTTTTTTTGTGTGTGTGTGTGTGTGGAAAGAAACTGTGGGAGGTCGGGAGTAACTCGTGACCTATGGTGTGGTATTTGACGGCGGCAGAGCCGGGTGACCTCGAGACCACGGGTCGGCAGGTACACTGGGCGAAGGGGAAAAAGTAGAAAGTTTCTCCTAGATCACCTTCACTGACGTGGGTGCCACCCGCTCGTAACTGTACCTGCGGGAGCGATCCGACACCAGCCTGGGCCACGAGTCATGGCATGCGACACCCAGTACCGGGGTCGTCCGTGTCTGGGGTCGTAATGACTTGTGTCAGCGGTGTCGTCATGGTTGCCGAGGAAGTCATGCAGAGGCGCAGTAGACCTGGGAGGCTTTTGGACTGGCTACCAGGACATGGCCATGTGGCCCACCATCTGGGTCGTCGTTATGTGTCGTCGATCGTTTGATGGTCGTGGCTGCAGAAATGTGGCTGCACAGCTTGGGATGAGACAGTTGTGGACAGCACCAAGCCAGGGCAGTACTTGACGCGTCATTGTGTGACTTTAAGAACGTTCTTTCCCCACACTCCCCCCTGCTCTCTACCTCTGTAGCTTTACACTCCACCTTCCCTCCACCTTCAGCGGCACCTTCCCTCTACATCAGGGTCGAATGTCTTCAGTCCTCTCGCCCTGTGCCCTCCCTTCCACTCTTCCTCAAGAGTGAATGGCTTCCTTGCACCGCCAGCGCCCTCCCCTCCCATCTGGAACACAGTCAGGTGATAGTCCAGGAGGCGAGGCAGCTGGTATAGGGCCGCACCAGGGCCATGGGCTGCCTGCCACCCCGACAGCAATGGTGGTCCTCTGGTACACAGAAGAATGTACGGCGTGGGCGTGGGGTAAATAAAGTGGTACTGTTGTTTTGACTTCCATTTTCTCAGAGACGTGTCTACACCCAGGGAGGCTGCCTCTCTCTCTCTCTCTCTCTCTCTCTCTCTCTCTCTCTCTCTCTCTCTCTCTCTCTCTCTCTCTCTCTCTCTCAGGAAGGCTGCCCGCCAAGCTTTCGCCCAACCTGGGAAAAAACAGCAACTGGATGACTGACTCCCAAGAATTTATACAAGATGTGATTTATGGTCTTGGTTTTACTGTTGAGCCATACCTACCTTACTTTACCTTACCGTATGACCTTTACTCTCACCTTACCTTACCTTACCTACCATTCTGACTTGACCTTACCTTACCTACCATTCTGACTTGACCTTACCTTACCTACCATACTACCTTGACCGTACCTTGATTACCCTAACTTTGCGTAATTGCTCTTCCAGACTCTCCTTGGTCTACCTTACTATAACCATTCCCCTACCTTACCTTACTTTACCTTACTTAGGGAAATTGATTAGAAAATTGTTGGCAGGTGATGATATTGGGAATAAAAGTAAATACAGGATTACTTGCATGTGTAGCCTGGCTCAGGGAAGGCGAGGTGAAGCTCAGTTTATGGTGAGGATGTTAGGGGTGGGGCACGTGTGTGGTGTTGGGAGGGTGGGGTGGGGGCATTGCTGTGGGTGGGGGGTTGGTAGGAGGGAGTGCTGTTGGTGGATGTGGGGGTGTGTAGTTGTGAGAGGCAGCCATGGATTGACCTGTTTTGGCTGAAGGTTCATTTCTAGCTACATGGCCCACATGGGGGATCAGCCGAGCTCACCACGGCAGGAATTTACTGGCTGGATTTCGCCAGGACCGTGTTGTGTTGGGAGGTGGGAGCGACGCGTCGTGGTGAGGCGGGTCGACTGGCGTGGAGGGAAGGTAAGAGTAATGATGGGAGACGGCCAACCACCTCCTTTAGTGAGTCGCTGTCGCTTTGCTTTGGTCGCGGCGACAAGAACCACCTGTGGTCCGGTCGTACCGGCGCCGAGAGTGAGGCACTTTGGCCAGAGCGATGGAAGGGTCTGGGCTTGGGGGGGGGGGGGGGGGGGGGGGGGGGAGCTTGTGTGACCATCTGTTGGGGGACCTGGGTGGGTACTGATGACGTCAGCAGGGTCAGTAGCCCAGCAGGAGGAAGAGGGAAGGGGGGGGTTAGGGGAGTCCACTACTGTGTGTGTGTGTCGCTGCCTGCTACTGCTTTCACCTACCTGACCCTGCGTCCCACCTCACTGCACCTGCTGCTACACCAGCTTCACTCTGATTCACTCCTCCATTCACGTGGCTGAGTGGGTCACCCGGGGGCTGGCTTGGGATGCAAATGTGGCCGAATGATTTCTCGTAGAATCACGGATATTCGTTGCATCAGCCGTGGCTCCTGAGGCAGCAGGATACGCCACCTAGTTTTCCTTTCAAACTTCAGGACTGGGAAGCAGTCCCTGTGGTCACACGTTTGCGTGCAGGGCCGCTCATCACGCGCAGGGACCCGTGATGGCCTCTCCCACAGCCTGGATCCTCCTCCCTCCTCCAGGGTTCCATCCCTCTAGCAGCATTACTGCCCCGTCTCCACGTGCGCGGGAGTGCCGCCCGGTTGTTGATGTGTCCACATCTGTTGCGGTGTGGCTTGCAGGAGGGGCCGAGCTGACCACTCTCTGGAAGCCACCCTTTGTTTTTCTCAAGAAGTTAATTGTTTTTTTTTTTTTTTCGCTCGGTGTATCTTGACTTCCTGCACGTCGATTCCTGTGTGACGGTGTGCCCTGCCCACCTTGATTTGTACTGGCCTTCACATCTTCACTGGTTGTGGCTTTCCGCTGCTGCTCTCTCTGCTTACATTCCCTAGTCTGTTTCGTTTTTATTGACTGCTGCCAATTTTCGTCTCCGCTCCTGTATTACTGACTATCATCTACTACTCATTCTTGATAGATGTCCTCTGCACAGACCACATGAAAAGGGCGAGTTCAGCTTTATACTTGATATTCGTGACACTCTGGTTTTCTTTCCTGCTTCTAGCCGGCGTGTCACAGCGCTCTCCGGTGGCCTAACAAGGTTGTTGTAAGGACAGGGTATAGAATACTGGAAGACGTGAAATGATGCTGGGTAGTGTTCTAGGAATCCCAAGATGTCCCAGAGCAACTGGGTTGCATTGCATATAGTGGATACAGACCGGCAGCATTAAACAGCCTGTTTAATCGGGCCATCGGGAAGGTTTCCCGAAGGTAAGGCAAGGTATCACCTTCCAGTATGTGGCTGCAGCTTGCGGCCCGCTACCTACTGGTGATGCAGCGGCCCTGTGGTACTCGCCACTGTACACGGGAAAGCCATACAACAGAAGACCTGATGGTGTGTGTGACAAGGTTATCAGCCGATGGACTGGAACGGTAACCTAAGTAGTTCGTTATTATGTAGTTGCAGACATGATGATACAACAGAAGGCTCCTCCCCACCCAACACTGTAGATTGACATAGAATAGTAAAGCAGAAGGCAACTTCTTACCCACCGCTCCCTCCGGCACATTATTCGACGAGGATATAAGCATGAAGCAACACCATTGACATCATAATGACAGTTCAGCAAAGACATCGTCTGTTGTTTTCAAACTCCCTGCACTTCTTTTCCACGCTACCCGCCTCTCATCATACTGGCGCCCCTCCCACAGACAACCCCCCCCCCCCTTCCTTCCTGGCTCACCTGAACTGGCCGTATGAAGCGTGTGGTCAGGCACAGGTTCGTTGTTCTGTCCTCCCACAGTGGTGTACTGTTGTGTGTGTGTGTTGCTCCACTGTCTCTTCCTTCGTCTCTACCTCTTCCTTAATCTGCTCCCTCCGTCCGTCCCGTAAGTCGTCACTTGTAAGTGTTCACCACTATACGAGTTAACAAAGGCCTCGCCCCTGGGCTAAGTGTTGAGGCAGTCCTTTGGTACTTCTTGACAACCCCTATTAAGGCCCGCCATCTTCCTTGTCCTCCAAATAAGCCATTAGTCTGTCCTGCCTCAGTTCCCTAAGATGGAGGGGAGTGTGTCGCTGATGACGCACAGAAAACAGGATTGGTGGCGTTTAAAGTTTTATGGCACTGCTGTGTATCCTTCCTGAAGGTGCGGGCCTGGTCAGGTTAGCCAGGCAGGCCAATTGTCCGTGCTCAGTCAGCATTTGGTAGAGATAGAACTTGAGGCCAACTGTCCGTGCTCAGTCAGCATTTGGTAGAGATAGAACTTGAGATAGATTTAGATACAGCCTTTGAAAGATCCAGAGGAAAAGCAAACTATATATATATGTGTATACTCGGTTTTGCTCGCCTCAGTTTCCAGACTTCTCAGCTGAGTTCCTTACCCATCCTTCCTTCCTCAGCCACGTTCCTCCAACCGTCACTATATACCCTTTTAAGTCCTCATCGCGCACCCTCTCTCATCCCCTCCCCCTCGTCTCTTCTCACCCCTACCCTGACTCATCTCACCCCCAACCCTGACTCATCTCACTCTAACCCTGACTCATCGCCTTCACTCTGACTCTTTCCCCATCCTCCTCCCCCGCCCTGACTCATCCTCCACCCACCCTGCCTTGTCTCCTGCAGGGGGTGGAGGAGCCGACCTCAGCTGCCCATCGTCCACCTGTTGACTTGCTTCTCCTTCTCCTCCTCCTCCTCCACCCACTGTATAAGTGTTGCCTGAGCCCCCACCTCCCTGGGGTTATGCCAGTGTGTCAGGGACCCTTCCCGACCCCCTCCCACTCACTCCTCGACTGTTGTGGCAGTGTGTCAGGATCCCGTCACCACTTGCTTGTCTGCCTACCGTACGGCCACATCCAGAGCCCATCACCACACGACAGGAGGAGGTGATGTGAGGTTCGGGCAGGCCCAGGAGTGGCGGGTCCAACCCAGCACTAGCCGGGGCCCGGTGAGGGCGCTGGAGCATGGCAGCAACCTACCCAACCGAGGTCAGCCTCACTCCCAGCATCCGGGTCATGGTGGCCCTACTGCCCCCCCCCCCCCCCCCCCTCCCCTCTTGGCAACACTCTGCCATCATCTACCGACTTGCCAACACTGTACTATCATCTACAAACCTGCCAACACTCTGCCATCCTTTAGTACAGAGGATGAGAATCTGTGTTTGTGTCTGATATGAGAATGAGACACTGACAAGAGATGCAAGTTGTAGTTCTTTGGGCAACATAGCTTTTTTTCCCCCCTGGAGACATTGAACATTGCCTGTTGTACAACGAACTGTTGTGAGTTATTGAATCGGTTGTAAATCCATCATCCCACTTTTGCCCAGTTATTCCCACTGGACGCATTTGGTGCGGCAAGACACCTTGTCAGATACGTCAGAGGCTCTCTCTCAGGTCTGTTCATGACATCAGCATTTTGTTTGTTCTCCAGTGGTATGCAATTTTGATCGCCGTGATCCTCGGGTCGACGCCTGGCGGTTTTTTTTTTTTTGTACGCTTCCTCCGTTACGAAGGTGAGAGTCATTTCTCCCGTCATCTGTATGGCATTCTACTTTCCCCACAACTGAAGGTCTTTGTCCCCAGTGTACAGTCAGAGATCAGTCTTGGAAGCACCACTTAAGTAGTTTGCTGTTGCTGTTTTCACTGCCTTTGTCTCATGTCTGCAGACTTGTCGAGGTAGCATTATTGCTTGACTGCATGAAGTCATTTGAGATGAGATTATATCCATGAAGTCAGTCAGTTGACATCAGAGGTCACTGTAAGGTCTTGATGATGTGGGATGTCACAATTATCATAGGGTTGGATATTGGGGCTACGCTGCCGCTCTATTTATTGGCATGTATGTAAAGAAATACAATAACGAAGCGATTTCTCGGTCTTGAGAAAACCCACACTTATTTCGTCACTTGAGGAATCGATTGGTTCAGATGTTACAATGAAATGTGTGAACGTAGGCAGCATCCAGCTCTTCCACATGCCCTCAAATACTGGATCCAGACCTCACCGGTGCTCTGTGTAATGCTCCGAGTGACCTTGAAGGCTACAGCTGCTGTGCTGTTCGTGGTGTTATACAGTCCGTGAACCTTGTGCAGGAGGGATGTTGTTTTTGTTACTTTGGTGCGATTAGCCTACCCTCCTGTGTTTACAGACATATGAAGGACCGGGATATAGCTTGCACAGTTTGATGGTCTGCCCCTTAAACTCGTGGTCCATGATGCTTTCGCATCGTCCCCCGCCAGTCGTAGATGTGTTCATTTAGTACATGTTGTAGATGTGGTGGGTCGCATTCAGAAAGATTATCTGATGGGAGGAACAGTTGGAATTCTGTATTATATGATATCCCTGGACCACCTTCATGGGGATCTTTGTAGCCTCGAGGCTGCGCTACAATCAGGAACAGGAGAATTATGACATCCTTTTGGAGCAGAATGGGAGAAATTGCCTGACATTCAAAGTGAATGTGATAATGTCAGCATTAAACATAGTTTTACCCAACATAATGTAAAAGATTTGCGAGCGTTAAGTAAAATGTGCTTGATCCTGACGTGTTCACCATTACTCCTAACATTAGGCATAATTTTCAACATTATACGTAAAATACAACATACGCAACAACAGCCACACTGAATAACACCGACACGCAACTCAGATGTCCCCACACACTCTTTCCACATAGGGACACACGCATCACAACACTTTATAAAGTGTGGTCCCCAACCGATGGACGTGGCCAGCTTCCTGAGCGCTGCGGGAGTCTCATAAAGACGAAGGGAACTCCTGGGGGCTTAAAGGAATTATGTATGATGTCTTCTTGCCGGGAGAAATGATGATGATCCTGATTCGTTATTATTTATTATTATTATTATTTATTATTATTATTATTATTTATAGCGTGGGCTATGGATAGAGTTGTGCGCAGGAGGATGGATGTGCTGGAAATGAGATGTTTGAGGACAATGTGTGGTGTGAGGTGGTTTGATCGAGTGAGTAACGTAAGGGTAAGAGAGATGTGTGGAAATAAAAAGAGCGTGGTTGAGAGAGCAGAAGAGGGTGTTTTGAAGTGGTTTGGGCACATGGAGAGGATGAGTGAGGAAAGATTGACCAAGAGGATATATGTGTCGGAGGTGGAGGGAACAAGGAGAAGAGGGAGACCAAATTGGAGGTGGAAAGATGGAGTGAAAAAGATTTTGTGTGATCGGGGCCTGAATATGCAGGAGGGTGAAAGGAGGGCAAGGAATAGAGTGAATTGGAGCGATGTGGTATACCGGGGTTGACGTGCTGTCAGTGGATTGAAGCAGGGCATGTGAAGCGTCTGGGGTAAACCATGGAAAGCTGTGTAGGTATGTATATTTGCGTGTGTGGACGTATGTATATACATGTGTATGGGGGGGGGGGGTTGGGCCATTTCTTTCGTCTGTTTCCTTGCGCTACCTCGCAAACGCGGGAGACAGCGACAAAGTATAATAAAAAATAAATAAAAATATTATTATTATTATTATTATTATTATTATTATTATTATTATTATTATTATTATTATTATCATTATTATTATTTTGACAGCAATTCTCACCTGAATCACAATAAAGATGCATTTAATCTGTCACGTAAGGATCAGGTCTGGGGCCTGTAGTGAAGATAATGGTGTAATGAAGATGTGCCCGTTGACTGAACCCGCAAGGTTGTAGTGAAGATGAGGTTGTAGTGAAGATGAGATTATAACGCCAGAGACAATGGAGGACACAGGTTGTTGCGTTGCAAGTCTCTCGTGTCTGCTTGAGTTTTAGTGTGTGGTTTAATCCTTGGTGGGATCATCCTCGCCACATTTTCTGATGGTGAGCCAAATATTGAGACGACAGTAGAAGCAGTGAGAAAAGATGGCAGTTATTATCAATGATACTTTTGGTAATTTCCATAGTGACGATGGTGATAATTCGTTTGTGTTGTACTTTGAAATCTACTTTTGAGTCACTTGGCCCTAACTTGGTTAATAAGTTTGTGCGTGCGTGCGTGCGTTTTTTTTTTTTAGGGGGGAAGGGGCTGTCTTTGTGTGTGCGCTCGCCTGTAAGTGTATGCCTTTGTGTGCGTCGGAGGGTTGGCGTACTTGGTGTACACACACACGGTCATGGGTAGGGTGGAGCAGGTTCCTGTAGACGCCCTTTAATTGGGGAGGCAGCAGCAGGTGCAGGGGAGGGAAGGTATTTGATTCATTACCTGTAAGGCTTTGCACTTGCTGGCTGGCTGGCTGGCCGGCCGGCTGGCTACCTGGGTTCCCGCTGTCACACCGCGCGCTTCAAACCTTCTCCCTCCCTCCTCACTCCCTCCCTCGTTAGATAACTTTTACGGTCGTCCACAGATGACTCTCCTGTCGATTGAGGAGGGTTCAGTTGTGTTGTGGTTTGTGTAGAGTTGCGACAGGAGTTTGGAGCGAGGTGCTGGGAGAGCTGAGGAGGTGGTGGCCTGAGAACGCTAAGGTTTACCGCCGCCAATGTTGTAGCAGCTTGTGTGTGGCCGGGTGAACGAACGTTGCCACAGGTGAAGGGCAGAGGATGGTGGTGAAGGGTCGGCCAGTGATGGTGAAGGGCAGAGGACGGTGGTGAAGGGTCGGCCAGTGATGGTGAAGGGCAGAGGGTGGTGGTGAAGGGCAGAGGACGGTGGTAAAGGCTCGGCCAGTGATGGTGAAGGGGGCAGAGGACGGTGGTGAAGGGTTGGCCATTGATGAAGAAGGGCAGAGGACATTGGTGAAGAAGGGACGATTAGTGATGGTGAAGGGCAAGGGATGGTGGTGAAGGGTCGGCCAATGATGTGGATAGTAAGTGTTGATAATGATAAAGGTGGTACTGATGATGACAGGGCTTAGGTAACATAGTGATGATGTCGATGGATCATTGTTGTACATTGTTGGTCACGACGGCATTGTGGTAGCATTTGTTTTCCTAAGTGACAGAGACGGGCAGGGGGTAAACATGCGCCCCAGTCCTGGCTATAAACAGGGTAAGGAAAGAGAACTACACTAACCAGAGTTCCTCAGGTGTTCGTGGATCCGATTTCTGAAGGTGGACGTAGTTATAGGGAGAGGGACTGATGAAGGGGGTCCCACAACCTCCCTCCACCCAGGGGAAGAGGAAGGTAACATAACGGTGCGTCTTTTTGTGGCTGGTCTCCACACAGAAACTATGGGAAGCAACAGCCAGACGCGTGCCACGGCTCTCCAAGCCGTTGGTGGTAGGGAGACATGTACGTAGACCTGCTCATGAGAGCAGTGGCCAAGGACGAGGTGAGAGCAACAACATGACAGCTGACGGAAAGGGATGGTTGGAGGGAGGTAACACCTGGCAGAATTAAGGAGGCTAAAAGGGTTTTAATTCCACTCTTAGTGATAAAGGTGGCAGGGGAAGAACCTTCATAGTGGGGATGGGGTTGTGGTGGTTTAGTGATGGTGGTGGTGGTAGGATTGTGGTAGTGGTGATGTCATAGTGGTGTTGGTTGTGGTAGGGTTATGGTAGTGATGGTTTACTGGTGCTTGTGGTGAAGGGAAAGACGCACGCGTTGAAGGTTCCCAGAAACTGGTGGTGGTGAGAGGTACGTGTGTTGAAGGTCTGCAGGAGATTGTGGTGGTGAAGGAGAAAGTGATACTGCATAGAAGGCGTAAGAGACCCAGCTTGATAGATGGCTGACATTACCAGAGAATGTTTGCGTTATGAGCCAGTCTTGGACCCTACACTGTTGTGACCATGTGTGTGTGTGTGTGTGTGTGTGTGTGTGTGTGTGTAACACATGGTGTGGTTGGCGGCAGCAAAGTTGCTGGTAATGTTGTCTTTACCGTAACGCCAGTTGACGAGTGGTAGACCGGAGAGAGAGGGAAAGTTGTACACTTGGTGAATGTGTTGGTGGAGGCGATGACCTGCCTGTCTCCAGGCCAGGCTGGTGCTCACAGTCTTGGTGGACTGGATGACCACCTGACCCAGCCATAGCCAAGATGACTGACCACCTGACCCAGCCATAGCCAAGATGACTGACCACCTGACCCAGCCATAGCCAAGATGACTGACCACCTGACCCAGCTATAGCCAAGATGACTGACCACCTGACCGAGCCATAGCCAGGATGACTGACCACCTGACCCAACCAGGGTGGTTACACCGCTCTTGTTAGCGGTTGCTGGTTGTAACAAGTGACCTTCCCGGGTCAGGTGACCACATTACCCAGGAGTTATACAAGTATAGTCTAGTTCAGAAGCCTCGCAGGGAACATCCCCATACTAGCAGCCAACCTGGGCATGATCGGGGTGGGCGTGGGCACGTCATACCCACCATGCATTTCACGTCCGCTGGTGGCAAGCCATCTTCATGAGCGGGACCTGGGCTTCCGGAGCACTTTGCATGAATCATTATCCAGCATCGTGAGTCAAGTCTTGGATGTGGCTGTGTGCATTCCTTCATTACGGGTCTGCATTACACGGGAATAACCAACATCCTGTAATTTTGCCTTGATTGCTCCGGTGTGCCGGATAGAACCGGTGTGCCGGATAGACCAGAGGGGAAGGTAGAGTTCCCAGTGGGACGCCTCACTGGTTCTTGTAATAGAATGGTGATATTCCTGGAACACGTGAAGCTTTTATAGCTTAGCATAAAGGTCTTGCCCGGAAGTTACCGTGGTGGTCGACCTAGTTTACATGGTCTACACTTGGGGATTTGAAACGGAATTGGTGTTGATATGTATTGCCACGGGTTTACTGTTGAGTTTACCTCAGCTGTGTGTTTTTTAGTTGGTTTGAATGTTTATCTTACCGTTTCAATTATGGCGGTTGACCATAGCCTGTATGTGCCTCCTACCATTACACAGTGGTGTCATTATTCATGTGATTTTTCCCTCTCGCATCATGTACTTTGTCCCTTGAGCGCCGGGGGCCACGTCCTCCGTTGGTGCAGGTTACTTGCCTCCAAGGAGTGGGGTCAGCGTGTGGACCTGGGTTAGGAAGTGCCCCTGCTGGAGGGAGAGAGCAAACGCGACACCTGGGAGTTTGGTCAAGGGTACGTGAGGTACACACGTCTTCGGTGCCTTAGTCACGGAGAAATATTTCTGATGATGACAGTAGAGACGTGGAGGGTACATAACGGTCTGGCCTGAATGCTTGGGGAGTCTGAGAGGCGTTTGCTCGAGTGCACGAAGGTGGTGAACCCAGAGGGAGTTTGATACCTGTTTACTACTATGTGTTTTGCTGAGTGGGGGGCCACTGTGCCTGGGGATTCCTGGTGGGTCTGTTTCTTGGGGGACACCTGAGGAGGCCCCTTTCACTCCCTGCTCTCGTGGTGCCCACCCCGGGGTTAGTGGTGGCATCTTTGCCCAGGGGCACCAATGACCCTTCCAACCCCCAGTGGCACTCATAGGATGGAGAATCCACCCCCTGGTGACACCTCAAGGTTGGTGCTGTCGTTACTCTTGCTCAGGGGCGTCACTGGCCCTTCCACCCCCCTCCCCCCTCCAGGTGACACCCCCTCAAGATCGGTGCTTGACCGTGCCTGAGGTGGAGTGGCCACACATCGTCTTGGTCTCCTGCAACAGTCGCCAGGAGGCAGCAGGAAATGAGCGCAATTTACCATGGTGTGTTGCTGTTGTCTGATGGAGTGCCAAACTTTCACGGGTCTGAGCCAGTCTTACTTTCAGTGGAGGACGCCGCTGGAGGCCGCGAGCTGTTGTGAGTGTTGTCATCCGTCACGGCTGAAAATGTTGATAAATTATGCCGGTCAGTGAAAGCGGGGCGATGCATGATGTTGTAATGGTATTTGTAGTGCATTGGTATTGTAGATGTGGAAGCCACTGTAAAGAAGTGGAGGTGTGGTGTGGGTCTTGTGTTAGTGGTGTGTCCACCAGCTGGTGTGAAGAACCCAGCTTACCACTAGTGTTCACCAGTGGGGAACATCAACCTCCCTTCAACCAAGTTGCAGCTGAACCAGACCCATGTTGCTGCCATTCCTGGCTGACTGGCCGTAGCTGCGACGGAAGGTGTGTGTGTACCTTAGTCGTTCTCTGGGCCAGTCAGTATTTACCTCAAGGGACGATGGTTTAAGCCTACAGCATCATCTGGAAACTGAACATAGCAAGACTAGACTAATGCAGATGTGTGGTCATGCACTGTACTCTGTGGGATCTTTTGTAAGGGGTCCTTCTTCATGACTCTCCATCCCCTTGCCTTGCATGGGCCATTGGCTGTAGACCGACCGTGTTCCCTCCTTTTCCTCGTAAGATGGTTGTGGGACTTAACCTCATGTCAGTCACTGTGTGAAGTGTAAGGAAACAAACGTGTTGACAGAGACTTGCGGCACATATCCTCAGAACACCTGACGACTTGGTCCACGGTGATGTGCGGGTTTTGGTGGCCGACTTGTGCCTCCCGCTGGATCAGGACGGGGTCATACCTGCGGCTCAGGGGGTTGGCTTAGAGTTACCCAGTGTTGAAGGTTGATGTTAACACCCCAGAGCAATAGAGCGTTAATTTGTTTGTTTCTCTTTCACATAGTTGATGGCTGTGATGTCTGCCACGTTAAACACAGTGTTGCAATATATTCATTGTTTCTCTGGTCAGTGGAGTTAGTCCTGCCTTGCTCTGGCGAAATGATGTTTTCGCAAAAACGTATTGTCACGAGTAGGAGAGGGTGGGTATAGGCAGGTACTAAGAGTGTAGCGAGAGGTGGGAGTGTTGGTAGGTCAGCTGGCTGGGTTAGGTGAGGGGAAAGCTCTCCTGAGTCCACTGGGTTCAGTGTGTGAGAGCCTCGACTTGATGCCCCAGAAGTTTGGAAAGGATTTCTAGGTATGTGGTCAGTGGCTGCACACGACACCTGTTGACTGGAATGTTTGTCGTTATGGAGAGAGAGAGAGAGAGAGAGAGAGAGAGAGAGAGAGAGAGAGAGAGAGAGAGAGAGAGAGGTGGATACCTTGCCTCTCTGCTACTGCCGGGGCTGGGGAACTGAGAGGAACGGGTCAGTAGAGGTGGAGACGATTTCATTCTAAGAGGTGGAACAGTGGAATGGAACTGATTATGTTATTGATCTGTGTGAAAGGTATGGGGAAGGTCAGGACGTTGGGGGAGTGGGTTGTAGGGGTGAGTCCGTGCTGGTGGTGCCGGTATGGTTCGTCCGTACGTCTCACCTTCACCAGAACCTTCCTGGTGGGGAGGTGAGTAGCAGGGCGACCGGAGGAGACACGGAAGACTGGAAGGGGTGTGTGGACCTGCGTCAGTCTGACTGTGACAGCCCAAGATGGTTAGGGTGAGAGCGAGGGAAGAGTTAATGAGAGGGGGAGAGTTTAATGAGGAGGAGGAGGAAGTTAATGTGAGGGGAGCCCCTATTTTGTACCCATGTTTGTCTTAACGTGAGCACCTCTGAGCTGACGTTTACATTCAGGCTTTGAGTGAGGGACGACGCCAAGTGCCGTTCCCGGGTATATAGTATTCTCCCCAGCGACGGGGGGAGGTAATGGCGTCGTCGGCACCAGGCTAGGCCCTAGTGGCTATTAAGGAAGGTCGTTGATGCGTCGAGTGTTGTATAAACAGCGATCTCCTCCCCGTCCTAATGGGTTGAGAGGGAGAGACGGCAGCGTGGAGGGTTAGGTAGGGCGGTGGAGGGGCAGGGAGGGCTATGGAGGCAGTGTGTGTGTGTGTGTGTGTGTGTGTGTGTGTGTGTAGGGTGGGGAGGGGGCGTTGCAGGCAGTAGGTGGGTGGGTCGGGGTGCAGGCAGTAGGTGGGTGGGTCGGGGTGCAGGCAGTAGGTGGGTGGGTTGGGGTGCAGGCAGTAGGTGGGTGGGTTGGGGTGAAGGCAGTAGGTGGGGGGTGGAGGCAGGAAGTGGGACGGTGCAGGTAGGCTGGTAGTGGTCGACAGTCGACGGTATGTACCTTATTGACTTGGGTCAAGCATGGTTGCCACGTCGGTATCATTTACTTGTGGCCGTCGTGTTATAACGCAGCGAGGTGTTGTGCAGGTGGCCAGGCTGTCAGTGTCCCTGGCCACCCTCCTAGGGAGGAGGAGAAGTGGTGGTGGTTCATGGCCCCCCCTGGGGTCCAGCGTGTGCCCATGTTGTGGCTGATGGCCCGGGTCGGGGGGGGGGGGGGGGGGGGTGCAGATTTAGGTCAGTCGTTGAACCGCTGGACTGACTGGTGGTGGTCTGGCTGGCTGGCTGCGGTGCCGGCCGCTGCTCGACACTGGTTGCTGGACACTGTGGTGTGTGTGTGTGTGTGTGTGTGTGTGTGTGTGTGTGTGTGTGTGTGTGTTTCCGTCCTGGTATAATTGGATTTGTGTCGTTTACTGTGCGATTGTCTTTCTGAATGTTTGATTAATGTACGCATTATACTTTTTCATGTTAAGTCCATGGTATTCAGGTGGCTCACTTTAATGACCTGTTGTATAGTACGAGGAGGGAATTCTACACTCGTAGGGCCCCATCTCTTAAACATTTCTCACCATCTTAAAAAAATTTAAATGTCTGTATGTTCCCCACATGTACTTCACAATTCTGTTACATTCATCTCCTATAAAAGTCTTCCTTGCAAATTGTCTCGTCAGTTTCCTTAGTAATATCGTGTTACGTCGTCTGGTGGTTCTTTCCCAACATCTATCATTGTGTATGTGGCCAGGTCAGGTCACCCTGGAAGTGGCTTGCCCACCTAGTTCAACCCCCCTCCCGTCCAGCCAGACTGGACCGCGTCTCGAATAGCCTCGCTCACGGCTATTTGCATGAGCAGAACTGAACTCATTCTTATGTAGGTAACGATGTTTTCGGAGGAATGTCTTGAGCAGTGTTTGGTCAATTATGTTCTTGATGATCCGAGTCGTAAGAAATGATGGAGTCTTATGTTTTTGAGGTTATAATCAGGTCCAGGAAATTCTCTGATGATGACACTGGTATTTTTAGGTCGAGGAAGACGGGCATGTACTGAGGAACCCCGCTCTGACCCTGTTTGAAAATAATTCTACAGTTTACAGGAGCAGGAACGCGAGAGTCAGTGTACAGGGGTGGGAGAGACACGTGTTCCCACAACACTGTAAGAGAGGTAGTTCTCACGATGTTTCGGGTGGATGTGACGGTTGTGGCAACGGCCTGGGATGAGTAACATCAGGTGGGTGAGTGTCAGTCACTGTTGTCGAGGGAGGAGAGCAACGGTAGACTGCCTCAGGTATCTCCTGCGTGTCGGGGAAGGCGACGAAGAGGGGCGGGAGCATGAGCCTGGAAACCCTCCCCTCTTGCATTTTCACTCTAAGGTAGGAACAGGAGGAGGAGCCAAGGAAGAATGTTTCCTCGAAGGCTCACGTGTCTTCTTTACATGACCTGGCCCAAGCTGGGAAGGCCAGTAGGTACGTACGTAAATAAGAAAAGTAAAATGTCTGAGGGAGTCAAGGAGCGGGGGGATCAGGTGCCGTGTTTACGACCCATCCACGAGATGAAATGTAAACACACGACTGAGTTAGTGGGAGGTTACTCGCGTAACATCAGTGGGCATGTCTTGATGTCCAGTGGTTCAGTAGGGGATGTGGCAGACACTCTGGAGGCTGGGTCCACTTGCTATTGCAATTAAAACACCAGTTCTTGTTGATGACCTATTTATCCTAAAGCTTATATCTCGGAGACAAATACAGGTTCGTAAAAAATACATTTAGGGTATCATCTGTATGATCCATCAATTGTGCATCAGCTGTGTTGTGCATCGGCTGTGTTGTGCATCGGCTGTGTTGTGAATGAAGAGCATTTTCTGAGGCGGAGGGGCGTTCTGGGTGGACGTTATGTTCATGCTGCGCTTTAGGCCTGGTAAACAGGGAAGACAAAGTTGTTTACCTTGCAGGGTTAGTGTTGTCTGGTGGAACCAGTGAATGAAAAAAAAACCTTGCGTGTGGCCAGCCATTACTGCAGTGGTTGTCACTGTGCCAACCCCGAACCGGTAGAAGCTACATGAAATTTTGAGGCTTTTTACGATGGCCGCCAAGTGGTTGGTGGAGCTAGATGGTGGGATAGCGTAAGGCAGGGAAAAAGGTGTGTGAAACAGGGAGAGAATGGACTCGAGTTTTCATGTGAAACCCATGGGCTAGCGTTTGGAGGAGTGCTTATGGTGCTGGTGCCGGGTATGTGGGAGTAGTTGTGGAGCCCCTGGTTGGTGAGGGGTGGTGTGAGGGGCCAGGTGTGGAGGCTCTGGTTGGTGTGTGGCGCCAGGTGTGGAGGCCCTGGTTGGTATGTAGGCGTAGGTGTGGAACCCCTGGTTGGTATGTGGGGCTAGGTGTGGAGGCTCTGGTTGTGTGTGGGGCCAGTTGTGGAGGCTCTGGTTGGTGTGTTGGGCCAGGTGTGGGACCAGGTGTAGAGCCCCTGCTTGGTGTGTGGGGTCAGATGTGGAGGCCTCGGCTGGGTGTGGGGGGAATACAGGTGCTGAGCTCCTGGATATGTGGGTCCAGTGGTGTGTGGAGCCTATGGCGCCGGTGTGGGTGTTTGTGTGTCCCGTCTGTTGTATGTAGTTGGTGGGAGGAACTCGGGTGTGGCAACGGTGTCTGGTCTTACGTATAACCAGTGAGAATCTATATTTCTCATATATGACGTGCGTCAAAGGATGGTGTTAGGGGAGAGGGAATTCTGGAGGATGGTGTTAGGGAAGAGGGACTTCTGGAGGATGGTGTCAGGGAAGAGGGACTTCTAGAGAGGTATTTAGGAACTGGAGTGAGCCTGGCAGGGGAGGTGCTGGTTGACTGGTCCCGTCCAGTGGACGAAGCGCACCGCCAACCTGCCTGTCAGACCTCCTTGCTGCTTGTCTTTCTGACCTCACCGCCTGCCTACCTACCTGCCTGCCCGACCTCCTCACTGTCTGCCTTTCCTCCTGACCGACCCGTCATTGGCTCCGTGGACGACCTCCACCACCTGAATACTGATGGGCTCCAGCGGCAGTAGCGGGTGATGGGGTGGGCGGTACCGTGTGAGGGGGATGGTCATGGGGAGGATGTCGCGGTGTGGTGGTGATGGGAAGGACGGAACAGTGTGGTGGTGATGGGGGAGGGTGGTACAGTGTGGTAGTGATAAGGATGAAGTGTGTTGGTGATTGGTGGAGGTAGGTACTTCGATCCATGTTACTACAGGTAGAATTACATTACCATAGTCCTTGCAAATAAGATTAGAATTTCTTTGTTGCATTTACATTTATGTTCCAGGCTGATGCAATCTTTCTTTCAACAGGTAAGCGGAAGACGGCGGCTTTCTTGTCCACGTGAGTACTTCGTGTTGATTTGGCTGGATATCCGACCTGGTTGGTTGGAGCTGGAATGAGTTGCTTTTGGTATGGAAGGGTGGATGGCTGGTGGTCTGGAAGGGTGAGTGACTTGGGTCAGGAAGAGTGCTTGGCTGGGGCTCTGGAAGGAAACATGGTTGGGGTATCCGGAATGCTGCATGGCTGAGGTTCTGGAAGGATGTGTGGCTGGTCCAGGAATCTGGAAGGATGCGTGGCTGGGGGGCGGGCGGGTCTGGAAAGCTGTTTGGTCGTGAGTTTGGAAGGGTGCGTGGCTAGGGGTTTGGAAGGATATGTGGCTAGGTTCCTGGAAGGGTTCATGGTGATGGGTCTGGAAGGGTTTATGGCTATGGGGCTGGAAGGATGTGTGGCTGGACCTCTGGAAGGGTGCATGGTGATGGGTTTGGAAGGGTGCATGGCAGTAGGGCTGGAAGGATGCGTGGCTGGGATTCTGGAAGGGTGCGAGAATGACAAAAGACCGTGACCAATATTCGTATGGAGGGGAAGGGAAAGTAATGGGGGAAAGGGCTGAAGCTGAAGGCAGGAGGAGGGAGGGAGGGGGTTTCTAGTGGTGGATGAGTCAGGCAGGGAGGGGAGGTTGCAGGTAGTGGATGAGTCAGGCAGGAGGGGAGGCTACAGGTAGTGGATGAGTCAGGGGGAAGATTATGTTGACTTACGTGCTGCTCCACTGGCCATACTCCACTTGGCTTCCACCTGTATTGGTACTGTGAATATTGCTTCTCAAAGAAATGGCCAAATACATATATACATAGCCGTGATTATGAGAGGACGATGAAACCTACCGTTAGATGTAGTATCTGTGGCTGAGGTCAGCGTTGGTGGCCATACTAACAATGTCTCGTGAGCCCCGACTGAGAATGTAACGATGATAGTCACTTGTGAGAGTTGTGACATGTCATGATACTTATAATTACAGTCTGCCTCTCCACTTATTCTTCTGACGTTACGTTTTCTTGGCCGGGAGAAGTGTGTCTGGCGTAGACGTGTTCTCTTGATTCGTATCTTTTATATTCCCGTCTGTTGCTAAGCAGGGTTGTCTTTTGAGTGGCACGTGTTTAGGTTTGAGGTGCACGTGTTTAGGTTCCTGTGGAGTCGTGTGTCGCAGGCGTTCCCTTGGAGTGTGTCATCTGAGAGGGATTTCCTCCAACACCCCCCCCCCCCCCCCCCGGCAGATGGTCCATTGTTCCCTCCTGTGTACGTCTGGTGTCGTTTACGTTTGGGTCGTCCTCCTCGTCGTCCTCCTCCTCCTGCTGATGACGGATGATGTGATCTGCTGCTTGTGCCATCCACGCATCTCTCTCTGTATTACTCCACCTTAACCAGACTCCTTCTTAAGAAGTTTTCCGACTGAAGATTAACTTTTTGAGACTTTGAGATATGACGCGACTCTCTAGTAATTTGTGACAGTTTCCACGCCACCGCTCGTATGAGTCCTCCATATTGGAATACAAGAGAAACGATGACCTCGCATATATGCGGAAGACCCTGGGATGATCCTTGGACATAAAAAAAACAAAAGACTGGAGACGTTCCTCCTGGTGTACAGCATGACTGGCTAGAAGGCGCGGCATCAAACAGCTTGGTTGACCAGGTCGTTAAGGAGGCAGCTTGTTAGCCTTAAAAAGGCCAGCCGAACGTAGGGAATTACGTAGCCTAAAACTGCTACATTGGCGAACCTTATTATTTTTTTTTTCATTTCCTTAAAGACAATCAACATCGAACTTACTCATTTTTCCCCCTGCTCTTGTCAGTCTGTTTTCGTGGACGCTGGAGAAGGGTGTGCTGGAGGGTGTGTCGCTGAGGCGTCAGGTTACGTATTATGACGCAGCCGTTGTGTTGGGTTGTAGGAGCTGCTGGTGTAGGCAAACGTCACACAGCCTAGGCACTGCCTACCCATCTGGTACAGGTGGTCGTCAGCAATAAGACTCTGGAAGACTGACACCAGAGATAAAGTTTCCTCATCCAGACTTGGTGATTTGGCCTGGAATCCCATGGGGTCTCCTTTTGGAAGTAAACGTAAAGGTTTTTAGGGAAAGACGTTGTGTTTACTGGTATTGTGAATTCGTGGAGGTTTGCGTCTTGACATTTATGGCTAACTACAGTTGTTAAGTTGACGTAGTCGGCCAGCAGCGGAGAAGATGACTAGCGAGCGAAGTTTCTAGCGTTCAAGGAGCGCTTCCATAATGCCTCCACCTACCGTCGCAGTTCGTAAGTTGTAAGACTGGGATCCACAACTCACATTCCATGTTATGTTTTAATGACTGTCTGTAAATAATGATTTTTGCTTGTATTCGTACCAGCTGTGTGTGTGTGTGTGTGTGTGTGTGTGTGTGTGTAGGGGGTGGGGGGGTTCCGTGGTGTCTTATTTACAACCCTGTAGGCAAGTATGAAATGTTCCAGAAGTGTTCAATGGTGGCCGGAGATTTTGCCAGAGTTCTCTGGGTTTTCTTCTTATTTTTTTTCCCTCATATTAGCCGAGTCCTTGTGATGTTGCTGGACTGTGACCGTTCATTTGCCGTCTCTCGGTAACGGACAGTGGCGTCTTTACCGTCCGTGTGTTGGCCCTGTGGCCTTGCAACGCGTTCGTTCGCTGGTGTTGCCTCAGTGTCGTGTATTGCCTCTCGTGGTGTGGATTGCCCGGGTATAGCGGTGTCACCTCCACCTAGCACGTTTTGGCGGACAATACAGAAGGAAGGGCCATTTTTTCCCCTCCATTCACCACAACCTGGGTGTTTCCCGGTGGTAAAGGCGCCACCTGTCGCTGTGACGGCATTCCCTTCTGCCACAGAAAAACTTGGCTTTGTTTCTCCATCAGTGTTCAGTAAGTCCAGCCCGCTAGTGCAACAGATCATTGCAGACTTGCCAGTAACCCCCGCCTACCGTAGACGTCATGGGACCCTCCCGCTGGGGAGGAGGTAGAAGTACCCTCCCATCGAAAATTCTTCGACATAATGTCTGTCCTTTGGTATCTCTCTGTTCCTGTACCTCGTGTATCCCTTAGCTAGTGTACCGTACGGTTCAGTGTGCCCCTGTAGCTCGGCCTGCGACCAGCCTTCCTCTGGTCTGATCCGCCTGATTTTTTTTTTTGATGTATTATGCTGTAGAAGGTGGCTGGTCTGGTACACCTTGGGCGACTTTGCTCTGGTATTTTTTAAGAGGTTGAGGGGGGAGTCCCCGGTAGTAGGTTAAAGAGTCGTACACCCTGACATTTAGGCTGTTAAACTCTTCTGACAACAGTTGTCCTCCACTGGTGAGTGTTTGTACTGCCTGGCCATAGTTTTCTCCTCCCTGCAGCGTGTCATTTTTCAGTCTGTGTTGTTCCTCGTGTTATTACCCTCAAAAGTATGATCGTGTTAGGTCCAGAAGTGGCGGGAGACGCCCCGTTGTGTTGAATGTTGTTCATCATATTTCCCAGCACACAATTTGTCTCCTCTCCGGAGTCCTTGTCACCCATAGATTCCTTTATTATATTTCCTGATGAATGCTGTTCATAGCAAAACCCTCTGTCGCTGTGTCCCGTCCTCATTACCCTGGTTATGGTCCCCCAACACCGCTCAAGTTGCACGCTCAGGCACGGCCAGATTACGCTTATCAAAGGCCTTAACACATTGTCATTGTGTGCGTCATACTCAGGCGCGTCTGCAGTGGTAAGTTATCGAGCCTGTGGGTAAGGCATGATCGACCCGTCCTGACACCATGTTTGGCCTGAGTTATGTAAATTGTTTAGGTTCGGGTGAAGCCAAGCATTCTGTTATTTTGCCTGCGTGATAACAGACGTTACCTTTACGTAACACTCATAAAGCTAGTATTACATTGTTGTGTATCATGATATTTTTTTGTCTTTTTCATTGTTCTTTTTTTTTTTTCCTTTTGAGGACTTGGGCCGGAGGTCCTGGGCCTTTCAAACTGGCAAAATTGTCGTCGTTTTCGGTGAAATTGGGAAAATAGACATGAAATATGGTTCATACCCTGGTGTTACATTTTCTTTTACACGACTTCATTTTCTGTTACGAAAATTTAATGCTAACACACATGACCACTATACTTTATACGAACAGAAATTTAAGATGATATACATAACTGTATTTCGACCAGGATGTTGAGAATTGATTGGGTTTTTGCTTAAGTCTAATAAAACGGTTTTGAATCTAAAGTTGAACTGCATCATAAGTTGAGTTAAATTCCCTTTTTGGCCACAAAACTTTTTTTTCTATATTATTATTTTCCGGTTAGTATTCCAACCCTTCCCCAGGTCACTGCCAGGAACTGTGTATTGCAGCACTGAAGGCACTGCGGGAGTTGCATGGAACACATCTCTGGTTACATTTGTATCTCACAGGTGGTTAAGTAAGAGCAGGGGTAGGAGGCCTCTCCCAGGGGAACAGCGCTTATTACTGTGGAGGTGTAGAATGTCTTCTGATATACACGATAATGAGATATCTCGTGAAACTGTACCTCCACTGCCTTGCTCTACTGGTTATTCACATAACACTTTTTGTGGACTTTGGTTGCATGATGAGAGTTGTTGAATTCTTCGGCAGGGATTGAGTGGATTACCTTCTCTGCCTGGTATTTTTTAACTCTTTACTTGTGGTGTCAGGTTAGAAGTCAGCCATTAATGAAAGGTAAGGTTGATCATTTGATCCCGAGGTCATGTTCCACTTTCTGATGCGAGTTGATTCTGTGTTATGTCAAGCCAGTTAACGCCAACACTATTCCCTGACCTGGGTTTAATAGATCAGTGTTTTGCCTTTATTCTTATAACCCATGATATCCTCCAGCAGCCAGGATTCGAACCCTGGACCGTGTCAGTATTACAGTCGCTACACATGTCTCTTGTAGTGGAGTTTTGTTTACATGTAGCCGGAGTTGCCAGCGAAAACGTGTGGTAAATAATGTTGGAGTTTGCAGCGTCATGTCGGAAGATTGGCCAAGGCCTGCGACACGTTTGATAGCACTGGTGTCCGGGCGCCGCCCACACCTGGGATAACCAACTCAGGCCAGAAACGTATCAGTTAAAGCAAACTCTGTGTTGCAAGGTGACGCCCGGTGTGTTGCATGGTGACGCCCGATCTGTTGCATGGTGACGCCCGGTGTGTTGCAAGAGGACTCCCGGTGTGTTGCATGGTGACACCTGCATTCCGGGGAAACACTTAGTGTTGCATTAGATCTACTTGTTGCATCGTCGGGAAATCTGATTTATTTAGCTCCTCGTAGGTTTTGGGTTCGTGATCTCAGAGCTGCGGTATGAGTGTCTGTCTCCCGTGCTCGGAGCTGGAGGGAGTACTGGTAACTGATCTGGTGTCGGAGAGTTGATCCTGGGTGTCACCTCTCGTTGGTAGTCCAGGTGAGACGTGGTAAGTGTGGTGACCTTGGGATGCGGCACGTGACTCAAGCCTAAACTGGCGGCGGGAGGGAGGTGTTGTCGTGTTGCCTGCTGTCATACTCTGTTTCCGTTCAGTGTTTTGACCTGAAGGAATGTGTCAGGGAGGGTCTTGGGGAGGGGATGGTGCTCACACCGCCCCTCCCAGCTGACGGCTCTGCAGAATGGTGGAATTTATTGTGGTATTTCTCAGGAATGTGCGTGGCATGAGGAATGTATACACCACAAGACTTCGTGTATATCTTGGGCTTCCCCAAACATTCACACACACACACACACACACACACACACACACACACACACACACACACACACACACACACACACACACACACATTTACACACACACACACACACACACACACACACACACATACACACACATACACACATTAAGTGGCTACGTAGGCCTGTGGGCCGCGGGCCCTAACAGCTTGTTGGAGCAAAGGAACAACAAAATTTCGTCCCGAGCTGTTGGGGTAGAAGACCTCCTAAACCAGTGTAAAGCGTTCGTGATACAACACGCACTTGGAGGACGTTTTTAGAGTTGCTTAGCTTGACCTTGCAAACAGCTACGACGTAGATCTGTTTATTGGGATCTGGTTCACAAAAAGTGCGGCAACAAGGCCTTGTATGTAAGCATGACCTTAATGCATCGTACAACATGGTGATTGAGGCACGTCAGCTGGTGCACACTATGATGGTGGTGGTGGTGGTGGCCCTGGGTGGAAGGCGTGGGCCTGGCTGTGAGTATTGACGCGTCGCACCTGTGACACTCGCCTCCCACACCAGGATGTCTGTGCTGGTGTGTGTGTGTGTGTGTGGCTTCGTCGGTCCGTCACACCCCAGCCACGCTCCCCTCCTCCCTCTCAGCGCCTTGTGTCTCCTGCTGCGGCTCCTCGTTCCTAGGGACGTCCTGATCCAGTATTCTGCTCCTCCTCCGTCAGTTCTGGCCTTAGTTCGAAATGCTGCGGCGTCACACGGTCTCACCTCCTCCTCGAGGTTTGTCTTGCGACTCGCTTACTGCCACTCTGACCCGGAGTCTCCCTCACTTCCCCTCATATACCAGTCTTCCACCTGACACGCCCTCCTCTCTGGTTCACACACTAGTCAAACCTTTCCCGTGTCTCTGTTCCACTTTGGACAAAGGTCTCTTCCATCTACCATTCCTTTACCTTTTGCTTTATCCTAGTGTGTGTACAAGGTGCTCTTCTCAACCCCACTTTATGTACATTACTTATCAGTCACTTGTCCCACCTTTACGTAGATCTGTCCTCACAACCTGACCACCTGACTCTCTCAGAACATTTCCTTAGATTACTTTATGGTCGTGTTTCGGAAATCCATCTTGAGAGTTCTCTCAAATCCCTTGCTCCATCCTCCCCACCTGTAACGTCTTGATCACAACACACAATAATCTAGGGTTGGTGCAGGAATTGCTTGAACTAAGTTGACCCTCGTACCGTTCTTCGTTCCACATTATCTTGGGCAATATATCCCCAGGCTCTCCTGTTCACACCTGGGCATATCATCGCCCCCCCTCAGTCACTGCCCAGCACGTGGGGTGGTCAGGCGTGACGCCTTGGCAGCTGTCAAAGTGTGTCGTGTCCTGTCAGGTTGTGTTGTGCTCAGGGAGGATGATGGTGTCCAATGGGCGGCTAACGAAAACTAGAAGGATCATGGCTGTTTTGGTGTTGATTTGGAGGTGGAGCAGTGGAGGATGAGGTGGTCGCATCCCAACGTGAGGACCCATGGCATAACATCATTTAACTTTAGGAATACAGTGCGTTTCTATGAGCATCAGTAATTTTTCTTTTGAGGTCTTTTTTTTTTCTCGAAGGAACTAACTTTGGAATAAAAGTTCAGTGTTTTATGGCTCAGAAAATATATTGCAATCTTGGCGATAGATGTAAAAGTTTCCTGGAAAAGTATCAGATTGAGTGTCTTCGTAATTAGTTGCAGAATGTTGTGACCATTACGAAGAGGTGGTGTTGTATGGGGAAAGGGGAGGGGGGTGGGGGGGTGTTTGTGTGTGCGTGCGCGCGCACGTCAGGTAGGAATGATGGAGTGGTAATGAGAGGTGTGGCAACACGTGGGCTGGGACGGGATGCAGATTGTGGTAATTATGGTGATTTGGATGGCCGGCCTCCACGACCTGGCTGGGAGGGTGGCTCGCCTTCACCACCTGACTGGGAGGGTGGCCCGCCTCCACCACCTGGCTGGAAGGGTGGCCCGCCTCCACCACCTGGATTGGAGGGTGGCCCGCCTTCACCACCTGGCTGGGAGGGTGGCCTGTTTCCACCACCTGGCTGGGCTGAAGCCTCCTCACCACAGTTACTGTACACTTACCCCTCACTTTCCTGCACTGACCGTACACACACACACACACACACACACACACGCCACAATTCTTGACTGGTAGATCCGCTCGGTGGACGTGGCCAACTTCCCTGACACTGCGGGAGTCCCATTAATGAGAGGGGATCGTAAGGTCAGGAAAACGTGTGTATCACTGCCGCCCATTTCCCTTCTCAGCCACGTACTTCCGGATTCCTGCTGTTGCTTCCCCTCCTCCGTCTGCCTCATTCTCCCCTCCACCTGGCGTTCCCTCCCTCTGCCCTCCACCCGGCTACCCAACCTTACCCTCCTCACACTAGTCCCTCTCACCCAGCCGCCCGCCTTTCCCCGACCAGCAGCAGTACCTTCCCTTCCCCATATATCTCCCTCATGGCTCCCCTCACCCTGAGTACCTTCCCTTCCCCATACATCTCCCTCATGGCTCCCCTCACCCTGAGTACCTTCCCTTCCCCATACATCTCCCTCATGGCTCCCCTCACCCCTGTAGTGTGAGCTTGTGAATGACCTGTTGCCTTCTCCCCCACCGAAATATATTCCCATCTTGTTGCTGTTTACTTCCTTTCCTGTCCATGTAATAATTCCCGTCCAGGGCCCCAGTACAGCCATATCATCCAGTCAGTCAAAGAGGTGATTAGTTTGGTCCCATCACGTTATCGCGGAGTGATATTAGCTGTGGATGCGTGCACCAGATGGCAGTGGCGGGCACAGCTGTAGACAGTTGTTCACGTAGTGTTACCGTAGACATGCGAAATACTCCGGTGTTACCTGGGTACGCACGCAAGGCCAAGGGGAGGGAAGGAAGGCATGTGACAGGTTTATGAATGGCTTACAGATGGTCTTCAGTCATTAATATGTGATGTATGCGAGAATGTATTCAGCAAGGGAAGTTTGGTATGGACTCTGCTACCAGCCCTCTTCCCTTTCTAAAACACACACACACACACACACACACACACACACACACACACACACACACACACACACACACACACACACACACACACACCATCCCCCAGCCTAACACACACTGTACCCCTCCTAGACACACACGTCTTTCATCCTAACACATTTTTTTTTCAAAATACACACACACACACACACACACACACACACACACACACACACACACACACACACACACACACACACCTTTAGTCTCCCCAGACATCCACCCTCCCTCCCTCCCTGTCTGTGTCACAGACGGACCCAGCCACCCTGGCCATAACGAGCGAGTCATGGAAATGAGGCTGTTAGAGAAGGGGGGCGGGGGCGGGAGGCCATCGTGGTGTAGTTGTGTACCAGGATGGGTCGCATGGCCGGACGCAGGTAGTTAGTTAAAGGCTGACCCATAGCTGTTGCTCCAGCAATTTTAAAGTCGTCGTCCACCCCCCTTGCGTGGGGGGTGTGGCGCGCGGTCACTAGCAGTGGGGAGCTGACCCGTTCTACAGTGCCTGGCGCCAGAGGGTCGTACATCGTCACAATTATGCGTAGTCTTGATGAAAGAAACTGAACGGAAAAGCCACGTTTTCCTGTCATGTCGTCGGAAGGTATTGTTGCGTGAACAGTTCGGGAATAAAGGGTTGGGTGAGTCAGGCTCTCGCAGTGTCATTTGGCTGGGGTTGACGTCGGCTGGCGTGTGGTGGTGAGGTCAGCCATGTGGCGCGGGGGGAGCACCTTACATTGAGCACTTTTGTGAATGCAGATGATCACGTGGTGGAGAATCTTCGATTTGTAGGTGTTCTTTCCTCTGTATATACAGAGAGAGAGAGAGAGAGAGAGAGAGAGAGAGAGAGAGAGAGAGAGAGAGAGAGAGAGAGAGATTATATACACTGTCGGGAGGGAGTTTGACCCTCACGAGACCCCATGTAGTCTGTGCCATCCTCCACGTGCGTGGAATCTCGGGCGAGCGTGGCTTGGTGTGGCCCTCGAGCGTGGCATCAGTAATCATTCAGCTCGCTGTCGTACCTCATGTCATACCTCTGAGGAGAAGGTAGGAATATCTCATTTATCTTTAATGGATCTTCCCTCTTTTAGGATGTGAAGATTTCGACGAATCTTTGCGAGTATTGTGTATTCGACCGAGCTTGTGAAGTGCCCGTGTTTTTTTTTTTTTTAGTATTGCCGTGAAAATTGTGTTGCAAGTCCTGAGTGTTCAGCGTGTTTTGAGGACGTACATCCCTCAACGTTTCATTAATTGAGGCCACCAGGTGTTGTTGGTCGAGCCCTCAGGGTGTGGAACCTGTTCTCTGCCCAGTGGCGTCGCTCCTCATTGATGACCTCACGTTATGTTCAGAGAGCCACAGGAAGGCAGGACCTGCTTATCTTACCTGTGCGCCTTCTTGGCCAGCCCTTCGTGGTGGGCGAGTCTCGTAAGAAGACACAGGGTAGTAAATATTAGTCGTCCAGTGTCCTTTATATTTAGTTTTCAGTCATGCTGTACCTGTCACGGCTATGGGGGGTAGGGGGTGGGGGACGTACGTATCCACACACACACACACACACACACACACACACACACACACACACACACACACACACACCGCTAGGGCGTAGTCGGCTGGCCAGTTCCCATGTTGCCTGGTCTGTGTTGACAGTTGGATTTGATTTTAGCCGCAAAAAGCTGCGAATTTATTGTTTCCTCCCGTCCGTCCTGTGTGTGGTGGCTGCACAGGGCCAGTGCCACACACTGCTCAAGTTACGTGAGTGAGTGTGATGAGTGAGCTGTAGGCGGAGTTCGGATGCTGCATCGTGCACAGACCGGAATGGACGGCTGCACTGCTTACAGTAGCAGGGAAATGTAGACTGGAGTGAAAAGTTCTTTGACGAAACTATAGTCCCGTTGATGTAGCACTTTTCATTCATGTTGCAACCTCGAGCAGGTGGAGTCCGGTAACACCCTCGTACTCGTGAATCAGGAACGTGTTCCTCCGTCGGCGCCTTCAGGAAAAATCGATTTACAGGTAAGGGCCGCGTGCGGCGAGCCTTCCGTAGCGAGGATAGCCAGAGCTACCCGGCCGAGCCCTTGGAGGAATACGCTTGTCCCGCGTCACTCACACAGAGGGAAAATAATATGCGGTTTTTGCCGTCCGCACAGGGTGTCGGGAGGCGAGCCGTAGCCGACGTGTGTTGGTGGTAGGTGTGTAGCGGCCTCACCAGTAACGCATGCGTGGACCGTGTCACTGGTGGTGTGTGTATTTACCCCGGTGTGTGGCGAACAATCAAGCCCATCACGGTGTGTCGTGGCCGACGGAAGAGGAAGTGTAGTGTGGGTGTTGGAACGTTGTGCAAGTGGTGAGGAATGTGACCATGTATGGCTTCCCCCCTCTCCCTCTCCCGTCCTCACCATCACCTCTCCCACCCCTCCCAGTACTGCCCATCCTAACCCTCTCTCACTATCCAGGCAACAGGACGCGTAGGCCCCACTCCCGCCACCATCCCAGGCGTGGAGCTGCAGAGGAGATAACCATGACTCATTCACTCCCAAGTGAGGGAGAGTATGGGGCGGTAAGGTTGTCAGTCATGCCTGGCTCTGGGAATCTCCTCAGATCGTCAATCCAGGTGTGGTGTTAAGCCATGGCGGAAATCACCATGCACACATAATGTTGGTGTTCGGAAGCTCCGCTGTGAGCCCACAGGATCCATTCTTGTGTTACAGCTTCGTGAGTACTTGTGGTGAAGCAGCGAGACGAATATATTGATAGAATGAGATAGACTGATTGGTTGCTGTTGTGACTTACTGACGAAGGTCGAGTTCTCTCTCTCTTGTGACTTACTGACGAAGGTCGAGTCTGCCTGGGTGACGAAGGTCGAGTCTCTCTTGACTGGCGAAGGTCGAGTCTGTCCGAGTTACGAAGGTCGAGTTTGCCTGAGTGATGAAGGTCGAGTCTCTCTTGGCTGACGAAGCGCCTAGTGTTTTCTCATCGTTAGTGTTTGTTGAACAAGCCCTCATATCCTTCATAGTTTTTTATAATTGACCACAAACCTTTCCTCTTTATCTTACCTAGCGATCGTCTCTTACAGGTAAGAATGACTACCCAGGTCACATCCCAGACTGGAGTGCCTTTTTCTTTTTTTTTTAAGGGGGATGGTGTACCAAAGTGACACGTCGACGCTCGCCACACTGGCAGTATGTATACGTTGGTATGATATACTGTCCTCGCACAGTATCCATACATCCCATATGTATACCTTTGTATGTGTTGTAGTATTACATAGCATTCTTAGTTTAAATGGCTGGATAATTGACTGCCACATATGCCTTAAGGCGAGAGAAACTGCGTAAATATGGTAAGATGTAGCCTGTAATACTCGCCAGAAGAATTGTATGGACATGAAAATGAATCTGTTATCATGAAGCCGCTTTAGACTTGGTTTTCCTTGCGTTCTATTCATGTAACTCTTTGGGGATTGTGGTAGAGAGAGTCTTTAATCTTCATGTATAGCATATAAAGGCTATATAAGCGTTCTACTTTGAATCTTTTATATGTAAAGACTAAATAGGTGAGTCTGAATATTGTAAATTTAAAGGCTAAATGTATGAGTAAGTCTTTGTACACGAGATAAAGAAAGATGTCTAAGTATTTTCCATGTGACACTTGAGTGTTTGTATCTTGTGTATAGCAAAAGGTAATAAGGAATTTGGAGTTAGGTTTGGGATTATCATTTCCTCTTGGTGGCTAACCCCAAAAATCCATTATGGCGTAAAATAGAGAAAGTGTTACGGACGAAGCCAGACGTGTGACGAGATGAACAGTGTACTGACGCCTTCCCTGTTGATTCTCTCTCTCTCTCTCTCTCTCTCTCTCTCTCTCTCTCTCTCTCTCTCTCTCTCTCTCTCTCTTACACACACACACTAAGTAGACTACAGGAGTGGTAGGGTTGTGTGGTCCGTCCAGGGATCTAGTGTCGTAATGTTATTGGTTCGACCAGCTGGCCTCTGACCACACGGCGGAGGGAGGGGGGAGGGTTCGTAATCCAACTCTCTCCCACTCGCGACGGTTGGTCTGGCTGTGAGATGGGGAGGTTATGATCCCTGGGGAAGGGGGGTGATGGTTTTGCTGAGAGGAGGGGTTATGGTCTCTTGGGGGTTGGAGAGGAGGGTAGATGGTCTTGTAAGGGAGGGTGTTATGTTCTCTGGTGAAGGGTCTGGTGGGCTTGTTTGGTCTTTGTAACGAGTGAGGTCTGTAAATTTCAGGTAAAGATGATCAGAAAGCAGTTGGATGATTGCTCGTAAAGAAGACCCTCCCTGAGTGAGAAACAACACGGCTGCAAGGAAAGGAGGTCATGTTTAACAAACCTCTTAGACATCTATGAGAGAGTGAGCTCAGCCTGTGACAAAAGAGAATGATGAAATAATTGTTTGTATGTGGATTGCCAGTAAAGCATTTGACTTTATTTCGTGGGATGTTGATAAAGAAATTGGATCTTCAAGCAGGAATTATGAAAATTCCTTAAGACTCGTTTGATGGAAAATTACATTAGTGGAAGGGAACACAGGATGCTTGCCAGATGAGCTGTCTCTTAACGGGTTGGGGGTCACCAGTGACGTGCTACAGGGCTTGGCCCTGGAACCATTGCTATTCTTGATGCATGTAAATGACTTGCTAGAAGGGCTGAACTTATTCATGAATATGTTTGCGGGTAATGCCATGTCATTGGAGGAATAAAAGACAGCTTGTAAGAACTTATAAAAGAACTTAGACAAAGTTCAAAGGTGGCTTGGTACATTTTTGACGAAATCTCCCTCGAGGAACTACAAAGTCGTGAGAATGGGTTTCAGTTAAAGGTCTTGATACAACTATTGTGTGGCTGGAAATAGGCTGAAGGATTGTGTGTGTGTGAGAGAGAGAGGGGCTTCGGAGTCGCCATTTTCCTGACCTTTCGCTAGAGCTTCACATTGTGAGGATCATTGCTATAATGGAGAAAGGCTGTCTGCCGGCAGATAATAGAATCCCATTTAAGTACATGGTTGAGAAAATACTCGTGTTTAACAAACCGTTCACTTGATATATGAGACCCACACTAGAATATGCTTCGCTTGAGTTTGATCACCGCACAAAAAACACAGAAGAGCTAATAAGAGAAAGTCCAGAGGAAGGAGGTGCCAGAATTAAGAGCTGAGTTAGGGTGAACGATTACATTTGTCCACCTGCAAGAGAAAGGATTAGGGAGGTGACTTGATCATAACTTTCTGTATTATAAACGTTTGATAAAACAGTGAACATTACTTAGTAAGATGGAGTGAGAGGCGTCAGTGGCCATAACAAGAAATTGAACCAGAAACTTGTTGGAGAAGTTATAAAGAGGTTCTTTTATAATATCAGAGTATGCGAGTGGAACGCGTAATGGTATGTAAACGCTGATAGCGTTAAAAAAGAATTTAGAAAGTTGTGCGATATAGAAAGTTAAAGAGTTGGGGCCCGACGGTTCTAGAACATTTTCTCTCAGTACAGTAAGAAAATATTGGTAATTACGTACACACAATATTCACATTGATGCCGTTGTTAACTCTGGTGTACACTTGGTCATTTCCGTCCTATTAGCTTCGTTGGCGAGGGTAAGGGACGGCCGCACGTCCACGTCTGACACGGTAGCCGCCCGACCGTCGGGCCACACCTGACCGTTACGGTTCACTTGGCGCTCGCTCGCTCGCTCGCTGGCCGCCGCCGTGCCATCGATCATAGTGACCACTTCCGCTAGGAAAATATTCCCGGCGCGCTCTCGGTGTCCTTAATAACGTTCCACCCCTGGGGCGGCCGACCATCTTGCTCCACTTGTACTGTGTTACTGCTGCCTGGGCTGCTGCTGCTGCTTCTAGCAAGGGCGTTGGTGTCACCGTTCCTCTTTTCCCGTCAACTAACCCAGAGGAGATCCACTTTTCCCCCCATTGATCCCGATGGTTTGAGAGAGAGTCGTGCGATGATAAAACAAAAAAAACTGGGTGAAGGCCTATGGCGGCCCCCTTTCTCCTGTGAAGGAATTTGATCGCATAATTTCTTCCGGAATTTGGTATCACACGTTGTGGACGTGGGCAGTATAACGTAACAATGGACGAAGATCATACCAGTGGATTGTTTACTGTGTAGTACAGCTGTGGCCCGCCAGCAGCCATAACCTTAAAAAATCCAAGATTTATATTTTTTTTTTGTTAGCATTGTGTGGAAGTCGAGAACATTATCTCGGAAAGCAAAAATGGGTATGTTTGAGGGAATAGTGGTTCCAACAATGTTGTATGGTTGCGAGGCGTGGGCTATGGATAGAGATGTGCGCAGGAGGATGGATGTGCTGGAAATGAGATGTTTGAGGACAATGTGTGGTGTGAGGTGGTTTGATCGAGTAAGTAACGTAAGGGTAAGAGAGATGTGTGGAAATAAAAAGAGCGTGGTTGAGAGAGCAGAAGAGGGTGTTTTGAAATGGTTTGGGCACATGGAGAGAATGAGTGAGGAGAGATTGACCAAGAGGATATATGTGTCGGAGGTGGAGGGAACGAGGAGAAGAGGGAGACCAAATTGGAGGTGGAAAGATGGAGTGAAAAAGATTTTGTACAAAGGCAAAGGGGATAAGAGTGAGTGCTCAAATTACAGAGGTATAAGTTTGTTGAGTATTCCTGGTAAATTATATGGGAGGGTATTGATTGAGAGGGTGAAGGCATGTACAGAGCATCAGATTGGGGAAGAACAGTGCGGTTTCAGAAGTGGTAGAGGATGTGTGGATCAGGTGTTTGCTTTGAAGAATGTATGTGAGAAATACTTAGAAAAGCAAATGGATTTGTATGTAGCATTTATGGATCTGGAGAAGGCATATGATAGAGTTGATAGAGATGCTCTGTGGAAGGTATTAAGAATATATGGTGTGGGAGGCAAGTTGTTAGAAGCAGTGAAAAGTTTTTATCGAGGATGTAAGGCATGTGTACGTGTAGGAAGAGAGGAAAGTGATTGGTTCTCAGTGAATGTAGGTTTGCGGCAGGGGTGTGTGATGTCTCCATGGTTGTTTAATTTGTTTATGGATGGGGTTGTAAGGGAGGTAAATGCAAGAGTCCTGGAAAGAGGGGCAAGTATGAAGTCTGTTGGGGATGAGAGAGCTTGGGAAGTGAGTCAGTTGTTGTTCGCTGATGATACAGCGCTGGTGGCTGATTCATGTGAGAAACTGCAGAAGCTGGTGACTGAGTTTGGTAAAGTGTGTGGAAGAAGAAAGTTGAGAGTAAATGTGAATAAGAGCATGGTTATTAGGTACAGTAGGGGTGAGGGTCAAGTCAATTGGGAGGTGAGTTTGAATGGAGAAAAACTGGAGGAAGTGAAGTGTTTTAGATATCTGGGAGTGGATCTGTCAGCGGATGGAACCATGGAAGCGGAAGTGGATCATAGGGTGGGGGAGGGGGCGAAAATTTTGGGAGCCTTGAAAAATGTGTGGAAGTCGAGAACATTATCTCGGAAAGCAAAAATGGGTATGTTTGAGGGAATAGTGGTTCCAACAATGTTGTATGGTTGCGAGGCGTGGGCTATGGATAGAGATGTGCGCAGGAGGATGGATGTGCTGGACATGAGATGTTTGAGGACAATGTGTGGTGTGAGGTGGTTTGATCGAGTAAGTAACGTAAGGGTAAGAGAGATGTGTGGAAATAAAAAGAGCGTGGTTGAGAGAGCAGAAGAGGGTGTTTTGAAATGGTTTGGGCACATGGAGAGAATGAGTGAGGAGAGATTGACCAAGAGGATATATGTGTCGGAGGTGGAGGGAACGAGGAGAAGAGGGAGACCAAATTGGAGGTGGAAAGATGGAGTGAAAAAGATTTTGTGTGATCGGGGCCTGAACATGCAGGAGGGTGAAAGGAGGGCAAGAAATAGAGTGAATTGGAGTCATGTGGTATACAGGGGTTGACGTGCTGTCAGTGGATTGAAGCAAGGCATGTGAAGCGTCTGGGGTAAACCATGGAAAGCTGTGTAGGTATGTATATTTGCGTGTGTGGACGTGTGTATGTACATGTGTATGGGGGGGGGGGGTTGGGCCATTTCTTTCGTCTGTTTCCTTGCGCTACCTCGCAAACGCGGGAGACAGCGACAAAGTATAAAAAAAAAAAAAAAAAATATATATATATATATATATATATATATATATATATATATATATATATATATATATATATATATATATATATATATATATATATATATATTGCAAGTTCCCGCGTTAGCGAAGTAATGGCCTGATTTGCTCACATCCATTCTCTAGCTGTCACGAGTAATGCACATAAACCTCAGCTCCCTGTCCACAACCAGACCTCACAGATCTTCCCGTGGTTCGTAGAAGGCGAGTAAAGGGAGCCGGTGGGAGGGAAACCCACTCCATATATTTCAGTTTCTAAATGTTGGAACAGAAGTTTTATTAGACGGGTGAGAGAGAGAGAGAGAGAGAGAGAGAGAGAGAGAGAGAGAGAGAGAGAGAGAGAGAGAGAGAGACACGTGGGATGTTTCGGTCTTCGTGTTGTTGGCGGTTCCGCGGTTGGCGTGGGTCCATCTGTGCAGGTTGCTATCGTACGTGGTTACGTGTCGCTGGTGTAGGAAGACGTCTCAGAGTTCGATCCGGTGGGCTGGGGGTAATACCAGTACTATTACAGAGATTACCATCAGTTTCCCCACACTCGCTGTGATGGTTAGCGATGCACGGGTCACTACACCCACGACCCTGGCTAACAGCCCAGGTACTCTGCAACGTGTCCTGCCTTCCTTCATGTGACCATTCACCTCTGGCACACACTTTTCCTTCCCCCTTCAGACATTACGTGAAAATTTTTAGCAGTGGAAAAGATGGTAAGGATGGTATTATTGGTACTAGTGGTCCTGTAAGGTACCAGTGGTACACTTGGGTAGTGGCACCGTAATATTTGATCAGCATCCATAAGTCAAAAAAAGGTATTTGAGGTGATGTATTTGCTTTGGGTTGTGGACCAGCCCATCGGTTGTTGCCCTGCCAGCGAGCGGGTTGGGTTGTAAGGGGTAGGCGGGCGAGTTACAACATTGGGCGTTGTAACCACTACCACTTTTTTATGTGGTCGTAAAACTGGAGCGAAAAACCAGGTTCGAACCGTGACCCATTAGACCTGGTGTGCCTGGGTGGGGACAACTCAGCGCAGGAATTTTAGAAGGGGACATGACAACGGACCTCGCCCTCCTACAGCTTTAGTAACGGCGTATCCTTGGTTAGGGACCCAGCCGTTGGGGTAGAAGACCTCTGAAACCATCGTAAGATATTCGGAACGAGAGGTAAGGTCCCATGCCCATCTGTGGACCCTTCACCGAGAATTTGATCGTCCGAGTGTAAGGGAAATGTCTGTTTCCTGTTCTGGTGTCCTTGTTATACGTTATGTCTTCTTTTTATGATGACAAAGTCACCTGAATGCAAATGACAGGGTAAGAGAACATTACCACAGCAGTGGTTAGAGGAGCAGTGTGAGAAGGGACGATGGAGTAGATGGTAGTCGAGCAGTGTGAGGAGGGACGTTGGAGTAGATGGTAGTGGAGCATTGTGAAGAGGGAAGGTGGAGTAGATGGTAGTGGAGCATTGTGAAGAGGGAAGGTGGAGTAGAGGGTAGTGGAGCAGTGTGAGGAGGGAAGGTGGAGTAGATGGTAGTGGAGCAGTGTGAGGAGGGAAGGTGGAGTAGATGGTAGTGGAGCAGTGTGAGGAGGGAAGGTGGAGTAGATGGTAGTGGAGCAGTGTGAGGAGGGAAGGTGGAGTAGATGGTAGTGGAGCAGTGTGAGGAGGGACGGTGGAATGACCCACTAATGGGACTCAGACGCAGCCGTTACTGGCGGTAATTGTTTCTCTGTCGGATGGCGACGGCGCAGCAGCTGTGGGGGTTGGCTGGCTGGCTGTGGGAGAGTGGTGCTGGCTGTTGGGGTGGATGTTTGCCCAGCTGTTTGTATGGCTGGGTGGGCGGACGGTAGAATGTCATGAGTGACAGGTGGGTGGGCGTCATTGTGGGTGGGGAGTGGGTGTAGCGGGTGGGCGGGCCCTTCCTGCCAGTCGCTGTACAGTGTATGTATCAGTTTTTTTTTCTAAGCCATCAGTTATAAACATGCTTAGTGGTACTTCACAAGTTGGATTTGCCCGGTCAGTTAGACTCCTGGTTATGATTGCAGTGACTGGCCCGTGAGTTCATTTCCCTGCTCCTCCGTGAAGCGCAGACTTGAAGCTTCATGTGAAGAGAAGACAGCGATGTGATGCTTATAACTTTACGTTAAGAGTAAATGAGAATTAGGAACGTCACTCCTGCCCATCCTGTGGGTGGTGGCGCAAAAGAGAATGCAGAATGTACAAAAAGTTGAGGGACGGCCTCAGTGATTGAAGGACCTTATACGTTACAGTGTGAGTGATGTGTTAACAAGGATTGGGTTAATATTGAATGAGTTATTCAGAAATTTGCGTTTTATTAGCACAAGGATTTAGGTAATAATGAAATACTTATACAGCAGTTTACATAGTAGGTAACCTGTTTACGAGATTTGAACGACAGGGGCTCTATTATGTATGGAGGTATCAAGTGAAGTACATACAGTATGCAAAGTTAAGACGCTTTTCTGAAGACTGATTTTGAGTTTGCTGTGTTCAAGCGACCAAGTTGTTGTGCGTTCCCTCCCTGTGGTGTAAGGAGAGCAGGGGAGGTGAGGATAGATGTGAGGGTCGTACAGTAGACGTGAGGGTCGTACAGTAGACGTGAGGGTCGTATAGTAGACGTGAGGGTCGTACAGTAGACGTGAGGGTCGTACAGTAGACGTGAGGGTCGTACAGCATCAGGATGGTAGGGCAGGGGACGCAGTGGCCACACTCTTGTAGATGTTTCTATAACTTTTGTACAGTTTTAGAGATTTATTTTGGTGGAAGCTGCAGATGATCTTGCTCTCTGAACGAAGTGGAAGAATTACATAGGGGTTTGGCTGTGGGTTAGGAGCATGTGTGTAGGTGGTGTTGAACCTTGTGCTCTTCTTGGCCTCGTGTGTTGTGCGAGGAGAGGCAGGTCCGTGAGGTGTGGCGCCCTTCTTCCCCTCCTCCTCCTCCTCCTCTCTCCTGAGTCCACCCCACATCCTGACCGCACCCCACCACCACAACCACAACCGCCCCACAGCCCCTGGTGACGGCTCCACACACACACACACACACACACACTCTCTCTCTCTCTCTCTCTCTCTCTCTCTCTCTCTCTCTCTCTCTCTCTCTCTCTCTCTCTCTCTCTCTCTCTCTCTCTCTTCCCCCCGTCCAAACCTCGCGTGAACTACTTAAAATTCTCTGCTGCTTCCTTCAGCGATACTTATACGTAGACTTCGTCGCATCTCTTCCCTCATCGTATCTACGACCCAGGGATCCGTTTGTTGCTGTAGATACTCAACAGCCACGACCCCTACAGTGGTCACTGTTTACCCCCACGTTCAGTACACGTCTGCGCTCCGTGATGTAAACATTATCATTCATCTACTGTTGTATGTTGCCAGCCTTCACCTCCTCCTCCTCCTCCTGCTGCCCCCAGAAAGAGTATTCCCCCTGTATGCTCCTCCCTCGTAGAGAGTATTCATAATTAGCTCTCGCCAGACTATAGTTTCCCCCCCACAGAATGGTCGGGGGGGGGGGGGGGGCTTCCTCTCACTTGCCTGGGGCGGGTTATTGCCACCTGCCCCCCCCCCTCTCACCTGCCTGACTTTCACACCTCCCTCCCTCCGGCTCTCACTCGCTCCTTCCCTCACCCCTCCCTCATATTGAGCCTCATGTGTGTGCCAGTGCTCTGGTGATGGTAACTTAAATGTATTAAGGTCGTACACAGTCACTAAAGTTATTGGACATTACTAGTGTAAATAGAAAACTGAAATTTACACTAAGAGATAAGTTTCTGGTCTCTAAATTCACGAGGTCTCTGGTTAGTTGGGTTTTCTACCTATACTGGACAAGTGAGGTACTGGAGTCATGCCGGGTTTCAGCGGTGAACTGATCGAGTTCATATATGACAGGAGCCTTGGAAACGGTCTTGATGTTTCTCGAGGAAGATGAAAGATGCTGCGAAATATGTATGTAAGAATTAACCCAGTGGATGATATGTGAATATGTGAATGATACGTAATACGATTGATAGATAGATAGATAGATTGAGAGAGAGAGAGAGAGAGAGAGAGAGAGAGAGAGAGAGAGAGAGAGAGAGAGAGAGAGAGAGAGAGAGAGAGAGCATGCTTCTCCCATGGTGTCTACGAACCTTACAGTGCGGAGAATAACACACGTTTCCCGGTCTGCATGGGTGGTGTGTGCGTGTGTCTGACAGACCTCTGCCGACAGTGTCAGCGCCAGACATACCGAGAAGGGCAGGCACGCACAAGTAGATGAAGGTAACAAGGCAAAGTTTTAAACGCATACCAAAATTTTAGAAGATAATTCTAATGGTTGACCCCAACAGGTGTTGACAGGGACACAGCCCCAGGATAGCCAGGTACGGTGGCGCGTGTGGCACCTCGATGTTCCTCACTGTCATCATCGGGGGAGCGGCAGGTGACACAGGTGGCACTGATCCGCCGACTCACACCCGCTGCAGACTTCCTGTGGCCAGGCAACTTAGTGCAGCTGCGGGAGAGACAATATCTAGTTGAAAAAGACGTTCAGTTCACATTCACTTTTCTCTAAGCACACCTGAAATGGGTGAATTATGAAGTGGTTATGGGGGAGACTTGGGAGGTTGTTGAATGAAAGCGGAGGCGGAGTTCCTTTCTCAGGCTTGTGTTAGAAAACGTGGGAAAAGGGGTGCTCCACCTGGAGTGTGGTCGACCAGTTTCAGTAGGAGGGAGGTGGAGAGGGAGTCAGGTGCACACAACGTACTGAGGACTTCTGTATGTATGTTGGTGTGATGCAGGGGCCGCCAGTGTGAGGCTGGTGGTGTTCCCTCGTTTCGCATCCTGAGAGGAAACATGATAGCCAGGGCTGCCCCGCAGGGTCGTCAGCGATCTCGCCTGTGACGCAGTTGCCACACCAGGTGGTGCAGCAGCAGGGGGTAGTTGTGTGTGGGGGGGTAGGGCATGGGTTGGTCTCGGACGGTGTTTGTGTGGGTGAGGGAGTTTAGCGGATGTGGAAAATCGGGTGCGATTAAAGGGAGAGGGTGTGAGGTATGGGTCGTGTTGTACTGAGCTGTGTCACCACCCAGTGTTGAGGTCACCAGGGTAGTGACAACACACTACTTGGCTACGATCACGGATGCTCTTCTGTTTTCACTCGGGAGTCTTGCCTGAACGGTGACCTGCCCCCTGATGCACCAGCCTCTTCCTGCCAGGCGTTTCTTGCTCCTCTGGTCACCGGAAGTTGAGTCAGTGCTTTAAAGTCAGGTCTGCCTTGTTAACCCGCGCAGGAAAACAGGTCGTTGCTCGTGAGGTACGTGGCCGAGCGTGGGAGAATCCCAGCGAAGAAGGATCGCTGCTTGATGGGTCCTCCTCAAGGCTCCCACTCTCCTGGCTCTAATGTTCAAACATTTATTGGTCAAGGGATTCGAACCCATTTGTTGTGGATTCCCTCTCATACAGGTCTCCGTGAGCATGTCAAAGTTGATGCTTCAGCCAGACTTGCGGCTGGTAAAGGTGTTCAAACCAACATTGGGTTGTCTATTAGAAGCCTCAGAACTGTAATCAGAAGGGAACTAACACGGCTTTTTGAAGCCGGTAGGCGAGTTCAGATAAACACATGTAAAAAATTTTCCTTCGTGGTGAAATGTATAAAGTGAAATATGTATATGGAGATTGCGAGATCAGCAAATAACCAGATGTAATTACTAGCTAAGGCTAGGATCGAGGTTTTATTGGCTCTTTGGCCAAACTGGAGATGATAATCATGTGAGTTGTGTAAAGTTTATGGCCAGAGATCTGGACACAAACGAGAGCACTAAATCTTAGAATGTGGAAATATAAAACCTTTTAGGGACAGGTCGAAACAAACTCTGTAAGAAATGACACAACACCGCATTGTTAACAAGATCATGAAAATTCTATGATTGTATCCACTTTTTGCAACTAGTCGGTTACCACATGAAAGATTATGTAATGTTTGTAATGAAGCTTATGTTATGAGCCAGTTTTTGTAACAATTTATGTAATGAATATCAGCCCGCTGGGGTCTGATAAAGACCCTCTGTGACCCGTGTAATCCTGCGCCACCGCTCACGGGATGAGCATGGGTTGTACAGTAAACTACCTGGTGGTAATGGCACAAATCAAATCAAGTAGAGGCGAGGCACAGACGTGTTTACACTCGTAGGGCCCCATCTATCGCGCGCGGGTGTGTGCTTGTGTGTGTGTGTGTGTGTGTGTGTGTGTGTGTGTGTGTGGGCTAGGGTTATAGCGTGAGTGATCGTTAGTGTTCAGCTGCATCTGACGGCCTGAGGTTATCATCATCAGGTGTTGGTGCCAGTACAGCAGGCAGGACTATGGAGGACCTGACGAACATCACCCCGGGAGCAGTGACGTGTGGGGACGCCGTCTGGGAGGCTCGTATTTTGTCTGCGTGATTGGGATGGCTGCATGATGACCTTCCCAGATAACCCCGCCATTAACACAAGCACGGCATGACTCTGCAACTTCAAACCCCTTGCCCCCGGGCGGACCTGACTCTCAATACTGGAGTGACACTAGGAATCTCGGTCAGGATTTTTGACTGTTTCCCAGCGAGCGCAAATGCGGCTCCTAATTTTACTGTGGCACGTTTACGAAAAAAAAAAAAGTGACTGACGTCCCGCAGAAGGCGCGTCAGGTGTCACCATTGAAGCCATACACCGGACCACAGTGGTCGTTCCTTCCCTGGGGTCATTTGACGTGTGGTCAGTAACCGTTCTCCCTGTACCTTCCATCGTTCATGGCGCACGGCTACCATGGGCCTGTCAATGACGGAGCAATGGTTCGGACCTCATGTCTCCTATCTAGGCTAGGATCGGGAGGGGGCGAGTTTGGAGAGAGACCGGGTTAAAGATGAGGAGGAGAATTAAGAGGCTAATTGAGCTAATAGCACTAGAAGGTCATTACACTGATCCATTAGGCTAAGGCATTGTAATTCACCATCTGGCACCGATCCTGTAGACCACATGCATTCTCGCCCACTATCTACCGCTGACACTGGAAGCCACAGGCCACTGTAACTCGCCCTGTAAACACCCTCACCAAAAGTTTGCTGACTGGCTCGTGTTATTAACGTGTTTATCCTCCATTCTTCACATTAATTACCCTCTCACCCCCTGACACGCAATGGCTCTGGCCCAGACCCCATGTGTCCTCATTTATCGTTATTTATGTTTTGTTATGTAATGGTGTGTGGGTTGGGGGGGGGGGGTGAGATGTCAATAAGGATTTGGGCTAAATCTGGAAGTGTTCGTGATGACAGCTGGTACCCTAGTTAATTGTCCTCATAAGGGGGAATTAGAACACGTATTGGATTCGTGATGATGAGTGGGAGGGTTGGGGTCACGTGATCCCCCTGGGTTCGCTCGGACGCGGGAACCTTTTGGCAACAGTCGAGGTGCCGTCACCAGGACTGTGTGAAGGGAAGATAAATGTATACATTGTTGTTTCTGCTTTAGTGACGCTGGGAGAGGCACGGCAAGCCTTGGCTGACACAACGGGGGATTGGTGGGGTGACACAGGCACGGCCCCGGGGGTGATGACCCGTGTGACACCCCCCACACTCCCCTCTCCTCCGGCGGCAGTGAAAGTGGGCGGTAGTGAGTGAGGGCAGTGATGGTGGTGAGGGCAGCAGGTCAACCGCAGTTTCTGTGCCGCAGCCACAGTGACGGGGGGTCAATGATGATGATGGCTGGCTGCTGCTGCTGCTGGTTGTGGTATCTGCCAGGCTGTGCCCAAGGAGATCATACAGATTGTCTCCCCCATCCACTCAACAGACGACTCCGGATTCAGATTTTAGAATGGCTTGAAATACATTAAACCTCTCTCTCTCTCTCTCTCTCTCTCTCTCTCTCTCTCTCTCTCTCTCTCTCTCTCTCTCTCTCTCTCTCTCTCTCTCTCTCACGCACAACCCAGGGTCAATGTGGTAAGTGAAACGTGCCCTTCAACTCTATTATGGGTTACTTTTTCACTTGACACACACAGGTCAGTCATAAGTGTATAGCTCTTACAGGTAATGTTAATCTTTAAGTAGACTTTGTAGGTTAGTGTGGGCTTCTGCAGCCGGGTCTGGGACCAAGGTGTGTCGTTGCTCTCCTGCTGAGGCTGTCGGAAGCTGTGGCCTATCCCACTTTTCCCAGCTCAAGCTCGCCAGTGAGCCACAGTTTCTGACGTGCACAGCCAAATGTTTTTCTCCGTTTTGCGTCCATCATCTTCTGGTGCCGAGTTGGTAATTACCTATCTGTACTGTGCGGGAGGGGTGAGGTCTATACTCGTGGGGGCCCCATCTCTTGGAACATTCTCAGTATCATCCAACTTCAGAAATTTGTGCATGGTGTCTGCATCAATCACGTCCACCATTTTCTCGGTGTGGATTTCTGGTGTTTTGATCTTAGTGGTCTTCATATAACACAGTCGTGGTGTCTAGCGTCTGTAGGAAGAGATCTGCCTTCCACTGAGGATATTGTGTACGTGTTGGGTATGGGGAACCAGAGGCGAGGAAGGTAGGTGTGTGTGTGTGTGTGTGTGTGGGACCACTAGGTAGGAGGAACTGGGTACTGCAGTGGACGAAAGAGGAAGAGGAAGAATTTGCCCAAGTCGGGTCTGCATGTTGCCCCGGGCATGGCAGGGATACAGGCGTCATAGATATGATTATAAGTGATCACTGTACTGTAGGTGTTGATGCAGTCGTCTGCGAGAGTGTGGCACTCGCTACTGATAAAATAATTCCCTCACACGAAGTCTTCATTGGTACATTCGCCGTTGGAATGATATATTGTCAGTTCCAAGTGTGCCGCCGTCAAGGAGCAGCAGTCAGGGGTTCCGTCTGTCAGGCGAGATACGTGGGGGTAGGAGGGAGTGAGGGGGCGGCGACCCCCAGCTTGGTGTGGCTGGTCCACCCTCCTCCCCTACCGACCGACCGACCAGCCAGCCGTCCTGGCCCGACTCCAGGTCAGGATCACGTCCCGTTACCACAAGTCGTCCGAGATACATAAGGTCGGCGGCGCGACCCCACATCAGACTGTCCCTCCCCCTGACCCAGCGCCAGGTCTGCAGTGCTCTTGTGATGCATTGTGGGTTGGGAGAGGGGTGGAGCAGGGAGATGGGAGGGGTAAGAGTAGGGAGATAGAAGGGGAGAGGAGAGAGCAGAGAGATGGGAAGGGAGAGGAGAGAGCAGGGAAATGGGAGGAGAGAGAGTATATAACATCATTTTCTCCCTGGTCAGTGGTTCTCAGAATCTTATCATCGCTCTGGACCAGTTGTACAAGACCGGGTCCTCTTTCTCTCCCCGCTGGTATACAGCCTCAGGTTCCATGAATGTGGTCTGCGTTTTTCGGTATAGACTCTCAGAACCTTCCGACACTTGGTGTTCGCGTCACCGTTTTATGATTCGCTCTGATTTCTTGACAGGATTGATAGTGTGTCAGAATGGCGTGTGAAGGATCCCAATCTGGTGGAAGCAGGTTCGGCATTGTAATCAGTGGTATTTATTGATTATCTTGAAAGGGTTCTCACCATCCAGCCGGTCGTTATCTTTGTTCAGTCTGTGGTTCCTTTGTTGTATTCTTCACAGAATAGGACCTGTTGAGTGCCACTAGTACCTTATCACCAGTCATGTTGGAGTGGAGGACCTGGTGAGTGCCACTGGGACCTCATCACCAGTCATGTTGGTGTGGCGGGCCAGGTGAGTGCCACTGGTACCTCATCACCAGTCATGTTGGTGTGGCGAGCCTGGTGAGTGCCACTGGGACCTCATCACCAGTCATGTTGGTGTGGCGAGCCTGGTGAGTGCCACTGGGACCTCATCACCAGTCATGTTGGTGTGGCGGGCCTGGTGAGTGCCACTGGGACCTCGTCATCACCGGTCATGTTGGTGTGGCGGGCCTGATGAGTGCCACTGGGACCTCATCACCAGTTATGTTGGTGTGGCGGGTCTGGTGAGTGCCACATCACCAGGGCAGCAGCCGTGCTCACCCCTCACTTTCACCAGTATCGGTTGGACCGTTAGCCTCGCTGTCGGTCACCAGGCCAATGGCTGATGAAGTTTTCGTGGCTTTTTGTCTGGTAACTGAGCAGACGTGTGGGGTCCTGGTGGAGGGAGGAGGAGGGGAGGACTGCCTCTGTCTATTACCTGTCCGTCTGTCTGTAGTGTTGTCCGTCCTTGTGTACAGTGTGTAGCGAGAGTGTATGTCTTGTGTGAAGTGGTCTACGGTAGTTCTCACAGTTTCTCTCTTCCCCTACAGGTATGTGGTGGCGTTAGGCAGACAACACTGTGTCTGAGCCCCGGCGTGAGAAGAGCTGCAGACCCAGGTAATACATAGGACGTTTTCAAAGAGCATGACATGTATGGTACAGTGCATGACGCAGTTGGGCTTGAGGGCTCAAGCCTCCTCCTCTTGTGTCGTCATGACCCCGAGTATGGCAGCGGTGGGTGGGTGGGTGGGTGGCAGCGGACGGGTGATGGTGGTGGTGAGTGGATGTCACTCGTGTGGTGATGATGATCTGGGCAAGACTCTCTCAGCCTCCGTCGGTGGTGCCAGTGTGGGCCAGACCCGACCATACCGCCGTCAGCCTCGGCCACACCACCGTCAGAACCGGTATTTCGCTCGATGGTTCCCAGTGGCAGCAGCACTCCTCAGCCACCTTCCTTCCGTCTGCCCCAACACCTTCCTGGTCCAGTAGATCATCCCCTCTAGACAGGGTGCCCTGGTGTTTCCCCCCCTCACCAGGTCATCTCTTCCCCGACCTGGGAGGTGAGAGGTGGCGAGTCACCTGTCGCGACAGGTCTGTTGACCGGGGTTGGTCTGGTCACCTCGCGAGACCACATGTAGGTCAGCTGGCCCGGACATGGCAGCAAGATTCCATAAATGTATCTTTCTTGAGCTCGACTCCGGCATGACCTGGTGCCCGTGGCGCGCCAAGCCTGGGTTACTGCCTGTGGAGGAGTCACTGTGGCGGGCAGGGAGGCAGGGAGGAAAGGTGAGAGTATGGGAGAGTGGCAGGAGGAGAGGGTGGCGGGGGCCATGGCCGACGGGTACATGGTGTTATCCTGTCTTAAGGAGCATTAAGGCAGTCAGCGTGTCGTGTAACCCGAGAGGGACGCGTTCCCTCCCCCTCCTCCCTCCTGTCTGGGTCCTTGACGTCAGACGCCCCTCTATCACAACGCTTCCCTCTCCCCTTATAGTGTATGACATCAGAATCCCCCCCCCACCCCACCTTTGGGTGCATGACTTCAGACGTTTCTTCGTCACAAGGAGTGACGTCAGACGCCCCCTGCCTCCCGGTTCATGACATACGACGCTCCATGCAGGAGCAGGACACCAAAACTCCGATAAAAGACTGTGACAAGCGAGGGGTTGGGGGGAGGGGGGGGGAGTAAGTCTGAGTGAGGGTGAGGGTGGATGACGTCGGTGCAAGGAGAGCTGGCAGTTGCCAGGAAGGGTTAGAGGTGCCGATGTCAATGGAGGGGAGGACGTTGGCAGAGGCGGGGGGGTGGGTTATGGGAGACGTGTCAGCGGGTGGAGGAGCAGGGGGAGTGGGTGAACAGGAGAAGCGGAGGAGGTGAGGGAGTCACCGGTGCCGTCGTAGACAGGTGAGCCACTGAGCCATCTAACCGGTTTTGCCCGATTGATGGCGGGTGGCAGGGAGCTGACCTGACCCGGGGAGCGAGCGTAGCGTGGGAGAAGAGCCGGGCTAGGAGTTGAGGCAGGGAGTGGGAAGGACGGGGGTATGAGGGAAAGGTAGGGTGTATACAGGGAAGTCTGGAGGGGAAGATGACAGGGAAGCGGGAGGAGAGAGTGAGGGAGTGGTTGGTGAAGGAGGGATGAGCAAGAGTATGGTGATGGCCTTGGAGGTGAGGTGGCCAGCACTCTGCCGGGGCTGAAGGCAGCACAGGCTGTCTGGAGGTGGGATGGGTAACTAAGACCCTATGTGACCCCTGTAATCCTTTTGCGCTACCGCCCACAGGATGAGCATGGGGTGTACAATAGATTGGCCGGGGACACCGGCGCAGATCAAATCACTGGGTCATGGCTGATCATGGCAGACAGATGAGGCGTGTCAAGAACGCTGCTGTTATGTATTGTTTCATACATGGGTAGGTACTTAGTGCAGAACTGGGACCATTATGATATGGTCGGCTGCAGCGAGAGGGACTTGAGTAGGAAGGACGAAGATCGGGTATTTTGTTGATGGCAGAAGAACAGCAGAGGCCCGTGTGTCCTAGAACAAGGTGTGGAGGAAGGTGTTCCTCAGATGTAAGAGCTGTGTATATTACAAGGAGCAAAACTAACGGCGCTTGGCCTAGGGCTCCCAGCTCCGTAGAAGCAGCCGGAGCTGTGTGTGTATTGTAGGGTTTCCAAGGTCGGTAGATGTTACAGTGGTGCCGAATATATTGATTGTTTGAAGAGTTATAGTCAGGAGAACCATCAAAAGAGTTGGGGAGGTTGCGAAGGGCTCTAGAGATGTGAAGAACTCTTGTCAGGGGCGTTAGAGTTACCTAAGCTGCGTATGATCCTTTGGGAAATTTGTCCAAGTTTGAGATTGTAATTTTGACCTAAAGTGACGGTGGATCGAGCGAGAGAAGATGGAGTGGATTTGACGGAAGTGGAGGAATGCAGTGGACAGTTTGTGAGCCTGTGTGTAGAAGGTTGTCGTTGGAAGGAAGGAGGGAGGTCGTTGATAAAAAAGGAGGAAGAGGGTAGGAGACAAGACAGTATCCCGGGGGACACCGCTGATGAAAGGGAAAGAGGGAAAGGTTGATCCACCGTTGGCCAGAGGTGAGGCCAGGTATGAGGGAGGAGAGGCTGTGGGAGGCGAGACTCCGTTACCTCACCCCGTCATGAGCTGTCGATAAATCAAGGCCGACAACAGCGCGATATAGTCAGACAGGAGACATCATTCTCAGTCGACGTCCTGATCATTTCGTGGGTATGATTGATTATTGCCTCTTGTCCCCTCGCCCCTATCGTCATCCATTGCCATGTTTGATCTTAGAAATTTTGTTTTACTGTATTGGTTGTTGTGTAGGATGTTGTGGTGGGTGTTATGGAGGGTGTTGTTCATGTGGAGCTATATATATCGCGGGGTCCCGGCCACGTGGCCAGCTTGACACTGTAGGGTACAGCAATATCTCTCCTCTGGTGAAGACCCGTATGTTCCTGTCTCAAGGAACTTACTTCAGCCACAGAAACTGTATCTTAACCCTTGTCCTGTACTTGATATACTTGGAGAGGGTGCTGAAGTATCTAGTGATTCCTCAAGAGAACTTTCGTATATAAACGTCTCGGTTCTCCTCCTATAAACATGTTGTCATAAGTAGCTCGATCCCTGGGCAGCAACTGCTTGGGTGTGGGATAGAGAGATGGTGAGGATACGATGCGGAGATTGTCTTCAGTAACGGGTCTGGACGTTGCTGCTGCTGCCTCCCGGGTGAGCTAGATATGGCAGAGTTGGTAGTGTGTTCGCCCCTCACCCGGTGACAGCAGCACGGGAGACACTCCCGTTGACAGTGTGGTTCTCCTCCTTATGGTTGGGTCGTGTTCTCCGGCCCTATATCCACCTTCGGCCGTTGCTGCTGCTGCCTCCCTGAGGGAAGCCAGTCAGGGTCCGCCATATTGTTGGACGGGTTGAGAACTGATATGAACAAGGCAGGGGAGCCTGGCTTGTTGTACCAGGCCCGGGTGATGTAGGGGTGTCGGGTGGGGCAGAGGTGGAGTGGTCGGGCCGGGCGGGGCAGGGGGAGGAGTGGTGGGGCGGGGCGGGAGGATATGGGTGTGGTGGAGCGGAATAGGGGGCTTTGTCGGGATGGGAGTGTGGCGGGGCGGGAAAGGGCATGGCAAGGGGTGGAGTGTGGGGCAGTGCGGGGTAGGGTGGGGCTGAGGGAGGAGTAGTGGGGTGGGGCGGGGCAGATCGTAGAGTAGTAGTGGGGCGGGGCGGGGTGGTTCTACATACGGCATCTTATATTTGCTTGATATTGTAGGAGGTGGGGACATGTGTTGAGCGTGTCCAGGAAGACGTCTGGTGGAGACACCCCCTCGCCTTGCCACACTGTAGTTATGACTCACAAGTGTACTGGGTCACGCACCTCAGGTAAACATAACACACACTACCACCCCTCCACACACACACACACGACACTAACAGACGGATCCTGGTCCAGAGGTGGGTCGTCGGCCATGGCATTTTATCCTCAGAACGGAGCTCACTGCCACCCACCCAGTCGTCGTCACGATGTGCTGGCTTGTGTCTGGCCGGCGTAGCATGGCAGACATTTGTGCCTCGCTACGTCTCATGGTCGGGAGTCAGACACTAGTTTGATGGAGATGCCTTTATCGAGGTCAAGTATATCGACGTAGTTTCACAACATATTTTGATTGGAAGGTACGTACAGGACTCTCTCTCTCTCTCTCTCTCTCTCTCTCTCTCTCTCTCTCTCTCTCTCTCTCTCCCTCCCTCCCTCTCTCTCCCTCTCTCTCCCTCTCTCTAACTTTAGTGTTGAGTTTGCCTGAGTTATGTTCTTTGTAGAAGCTCAAACCCGGAACTTAAATGTGGCTCTTAGTGAGGGGGGAAAAAAATATCCTCCTTTTTCTCTGGAATTTAATACACGGGAATTTGATATTTTCCAAACTGGTCCCGGCCATTGTTATGTCACTCACAGCAGCCATGATGTACTGCAGGTCACACTTGTCATGACGACCCGGGGACTGTGCAGTTCCTGGCCTCCGCTGCAGCAGGACTAGCCATGATAGGCAGTGCCTTTGCAGATGGCCGAGAACCGGAGTAAACTATATTTTTTTTTTCTTCTATTTCTTAATCCTTAACTCGTTTACCTCATAACTGGAGTCACGCCGACGCCATGAGGAATGCTGGAGAGGTGTGAAGCCATGAGTGGGGAGTGTATGAAAGAATCATAGGGGGAGGCGAGAGGCGTGTTGGAGGGAGGGGAGTTGTAGGATGGATGGGGTGGAGATGGGGGAGTGAAACTGTAAAGAAGTTGTGGAGACCCGCGCATCTCGGGGGAGGCGAGGCACAACCCAGGCCACAGCACATCTTGCTGGCCACGACCCTCGTCATCTCCCTCCAGCTGTTTGAGTCCGGGTGTGTGTGGGGTGGGGGGGTGTTAACTGGGAAGTAATTCGGATAATGGTTTTAATGGCAGTCAAGGTTGACTACACTGCCTCCTAACCCCCCCAGACCAGGGCATCATCATGGAGAGGTCAGGAGGTCACGTCTGCTTCATCGGCGGCAGGTCGGGTGGCAACGCCGGGAGAGGCCAGGAAGCTGCTTGCCCTGGGTCATGTCGGAACTCATTCTCTTGTGGGATTAGTGATGATTGGGAGTGATGGGTGTGTGATTAGTGATGATTGGGAGTGATGGGTGTGTGATTAGTGATGATTGGTAGTGATCGGTGTGAGATAAGTGATGATTGGGAGTGATGGGTGTGGAATGGATTAGCAATGACTGGTATGGATGGGGGGGACAGGATTAGTGAAGGTTGTGGGTGGGATTAGTCATGATTGGTAGTGATGTCATGGGTAAACTCTCGTACTACCAGCGTACACCTGAAGGTGTAAGAGCCAAGTAATGTTGATCAAGGCTGAGGTGATGGGTAGGTTGGGTAGTGTGGTGTTACGGGGCCGCATCTGGTGTGGGGCTCTTACCCCACAACACCCCTGCCGGGCCAGCCATGACCTGGCACCCGGTCATGCTGGTGACCTCACGCTGGTGATGGCGGCTGGTGTAGTGATGCTGGTGACCTCACGCTGGTGGTGGCCCTGTTGATGACGATGATAAGTCGGATCATTTCTTGCCCCTGTGTGTGTGTGTGTGTGTGTGTGTGTGTGTGTGTGTGTGTGTGTGTGTGTGTGTGTGTGTGTGTGTGTGTGTGTGTGTGTGTGTGTCGTCAGCGAGGGATGCGGCTGCGCCTCTTGTCAATTGCAGTAAAAAAAAAAAAAAAAGGCCAATTAGAAGCGAGTTTGAGGTGGAGGCTTTTTGGCGAGACCTAACCCAGGGTTCAGGTTGAGGGTGCCAGAGGTCGTGACCCCAGAGGGTACGGTGGGGTGGGTTGGGGTGAGGTGGTAGAAAGTGTGGTTGTGCATTAGGATGTGAAGGTTTGGCAAGTCAGGACTTTACATATGTGGTGTATAACTCAATTAGTCACTGACATATGTGAGGTATAATAATAATTCACTAACATATGTGATGTATAATAATAATTCACTAACATATATGATGTGTAATAATTATTCACTAACATATGTGATGTATAACAATTATTCACTAACATATGTGGTGTGTAATAGTTATTCACTAACGTACATGATGTATACAACAGTTATTCTCTAACATATGCGATGCATTACACTATATAATTCACTGTATGCCCTCGTAATGACTGTTATCATACAATAATGAATCATTGTCGTTTTGCTTAAATGGAATAACCATCTACGTACAGCCGCTTGTAACACAGGTGACGGGGGGCCGCTTCTGGCCAGCCCGGGGCAGAACGCAGCCACCCCTGGGGCAGCCAACCCCTGGGGCAGCCAACTGTCCCCCACACTGCAGAACGCTTGTGAATGCCACTTGTTCTTTATGTATACGTGACGTGACGCAGAAGCATCGTTGCACATGAATTGCATCATGACTGGACAGTAGGACCATCAACAGGGGTGAGGTGTGACGGACGGAGTGGGTCCTGTGTGTGTGATGGGGTTGGTCCTGTGTGTGTGTGTGTGTGTGTGTGTGTGTGTGTGTGTGTGTGTGTGTGTGATGGGGTGGGTCCTGTGTGTGTGTGACAGGGTGGGTCATGTCTTTGTGTGACGGGGTGGATCCTGTGTATGTGTGACGGGGTGGGTCCTGTGTGTATGACGGGTTAGGTCCTGTATGTGTGACAGGGTGGTTCTGTGTGTGTGTGTGACGGGGTGGGTCCTGTGTGCGTGTGACGGGGTGGGTCTTGTGTGTGTGACGAGGTGGGTTCTGTGTGTGTTACTGGACGGGTCATGAACACGTGTTTGTCTGAAGTGAACATGTTTCTCGAGAATTGATTATAAGTGTGGATTAGGATTAGCTAATGAGTAGATTAGGTTTACGGTGGTAATGGGAGATAATAATGATGCCCGGGCCTTATCTCTGAAGGGTCATTAACTTGGGTAATTGCCTCGTCTCGGTGACGTCACATATGACGAGGTCTAGGGTGCTGTGCGGTGGAATTGAACATCCAAAGGGGAGGCGTTCAAAACGCCTAATTGCCATAATGAATGGTTTTTACCGATCAAGAGTCGTCACGACTCCCATGTCCCCTGGTGGCGAGGGTCGTCACGACTGCCATGTTTTTTAGTAGCGCGAGGTCGTGTTATAGCACTGTCTTGCTGCGTGGACTTGGCCAAGCCGGTAGGCAAGGTTGTTAGTTGTATCTAGGAGCTGCTGGCCCAGTCGCAGCCCGGGTGTATCACGGGAAGACCGCTTGAACACGACGACACGACCCTTGAGCACGACGACACGACCCTTGAGCACGACGGCACGACCCTTCAGCACAACGGTAGGGCGGTATGACCTTTGGGTGTGGTAAGTCTGGCTTTTGACCTGACCGCTGAACAGGGCCAAGGATCGTACCGTCGTGCTCAAGTGGTTGCGTTGTGGAACATTACACTGTCAGGCACACACACACTCTCTCTCTCTCTCTCTCTCTCTCTCTCTCTCTCTCTCTCTCTCTCTCTCTCTCTCTCTCTCTCTCTCTGATATCGCCTGAACAAGGAGAGATTGATCTGGTTTCTGGTAGCACAATAATGCACTTGTTTGGGGTGTACCTCCTGCTTGCTTCCCCCCTGAAGCCAGTGTGCTTGCCCTAAGCTCCTGCTTCGTAGGCTGGTCCTTGGGAACCATCGACTCGAAGTCAGTTCGGCCTCGCTCCTCCCTGGAGACGATGGTTGCCAAGGTGAGAGAGAAGGTCCTTCCTCCAGGCGGTGCGTGTGTGTGTCTGTGTGTGTGTGTGTGTCGCTGACAGTGTATATGCAGATTTAGGGACCATGAATGCTAACGATGGAGGAAGGAGAGTAGTGTGGCCAGCATGTATTACCTCCACTCGGTGACTGGATGTGTTGTTCCCCTGTGTGGGCTGGTGGACGACACCCATGGTCGTGGTCATCCACCGGTGGGACCCTACTTGAGCCGATCGCGTCGTCCTGGGCAGACGAAGTGTCTGGAAGAGAAGTTCGGGGGAAGGTTGTGCAGGACGGGCGAGTGTCTGCCTCCACTTGCTTCACGGTCCGCCAAGCAACTTGCCTCAGCATGCAAACCTTGTCCCACTTGCCTGCCCGTTGCTTGCCATCACCAGTCATTGGCTTTCTCGGCAATTCTTTGTTAGGCAGAGTGAACGTTTGCTGGAGTATTGTGTTCAGTGCTGATTGGTCGAGAATTACGCCTTTGTTTACCGTCAGAAAAGGTAAGGTTGATGCCATTGTCCAGTCGTGTGGTCTGATGATAGAGCACTCGTGGTACCTGCTCTTACCTGTGTAACTTGTGGAGAAAGGGCACAGGTGACTACTGGTCTCTGGGGTGTGATGGGAAATGAAAAGGCACAGGTCGCGCCTGCTGCTTTACATATATAACGGGTGATGAAAGGGTGCCAGTGCCTGTGGCGTGACACACAGATGGTGATGTAGAGGCACGGGTGTTGTTTGGTCTTTGATGAATAAAATACGGTGGATGTTGAGGTGGGAGGTGAGGAGGCTGGTGGTTGCGTGTGGCACCAGCAACTCCCTCCTCACGCCTCTATAGTTTCCAGGACTGGCAGTGTTGCCTTCTCCCTGGTTGTCGTACCCCTTCCCCTCGCTGAGAAAAAGGTATTTTTCTTTTTATTGTTTTGTCTTGGTTGTGTGTTGACACTCGTGCCCCTCCTTCTGCCCCCTCCCACAAGTGCGTGCCCCCTCCCACAAGTGCGTGCCCCCTCCACAAGTGCGTTCCTCCTCTCACAAGTGCGTGCCCCCTCCCACAAGTGCGTGCCTCCTCTCACAAGTGCGTGCCATCTCCCACAAGTGCGTTCCCCCTCCCACAAGTGCGTGCCTCCTCTTACAAGTGCGTGCCCCCTCCCACAAGTGCGTGCCATCTCCCACAAGTGCGTGCCCCCTCCCGCAAGTGCGTGCCTCCTCTCACAAGTGCGTGCCCCCTCCCACAAGTGCGTGCCCCCTCCCACAAGTGCATGCCTCCTCCCTCAAGTGCGTGCCTCCTCCCACAAGTGCGTGCCTCCTCCCTCAAGTGCGTGCCTCCTCCCACAAGTGCGTGCCCCCTGTCACATGTGCTTGCCTCCTGTCTCCTCCAAATACATCTTTCCTCTCCTTCCCTTCCCCCGGAGCGTGCCGTATCTCCCCCTCCCTCCCCCCCAGGTGCGTGCCCCCTGCCCCTGCTTCCACAAGTATGGCGTCATGTTGGTGTGACCACTTTTTGTGTGGTGGGAGAGAGTTGGGATGGGGATCCCGGCCTTGTGCACCCCAGTACTAGGAGGGCATCTCTCTGAACACCACCTCACGTAACTTTTTGTGGCAATCTGCCCCTAACAACGGTATATACACGACCACGGGAGCTCTACATGCTCCCAGGGGGGCGCTGGCTGGGCGCCTCTTGGGGGCGGGCGACAACTCTGCAGGAAGCGACACCAACCTAATACTACAGTGGCTGTCACAGGGTTGGCACGGGGGAGACCCTATCCTGGTTTGGACACTCGGGGGTTTTGGTATGGTGTGTGCAGGTTCGTCTGGATGGGTCAGTGGTTCACACAAGGGGAGACTTGCGTGTTTGTGGTTCCCTTAATGAGAAGGTTCAGTCGGCTACGGATTTTCATGAACACCGTCAGAGTGGAGGAAAACTGGACGTTATATGTTTATTGATTGACTTTGTACAGATTGTTTTGTTCTTTATCTAGAACTGGTTAGTGTACGTGCATTGTAGTTTGTGTACATGTTTGTGTACGTGCATCGTAGTATGTGTATGTACATTGTAGTTTGTGTATGTGCACTGTAGTTTGTGTATGTGCCCTGTAGTGTGTGTATGTGCACTGTAATTTATGTTTGTGCTGTAATTTATTCTTTATCCTGAACTTGGTGCGTTTGTTTTGTGGCTTTCATAGCGGCAGACAATACCCATGTGTGTTCATGTGTTGACTGTTGTAAGATATGACTCTGGTTCAGGTTATCCTGTGTGGAAAGTAAACCATCTCGTGACATCTGCTGCTGATTTATCTCCCCTTACCTAACGGTTGTTTCTGGGCCACAGAATCCCCAGTGCCTGTAGTGCCGGTACAGACTATGTTTGAGCGTTGAAATCGGTTCCAAGTCTCTGTGGATTTTCCGGGTAGAAAGTGTGATACCCACCTCCCATGTCCGCCCCCGTCCAGTGTGAGCAATGCCTCAGGATTTCTAGCCGTACTTACTAGTATTGTGGGTTAGTGTGGATGCGGGCGGTGAGAGAGGTCTAACACACACACACTTTCTAACTCTAGTTTCTCCCGACCTGAGAGGAGGAGATGGTGGTGGGTGTCAGCCAACTGAAGTATCGCCTTCCGGTTGGTATTATTACCATGAGAAGCGTCGTTGCTGTGATGTGTGTCATTATATGTTGATGCAGGGTGAGACGCCACACGTTCAGGCGGTTGCATTTGAACGAGTCTTGTAACCTCGTCGGTGGGGTTTGAGAAGCCGATATCGAGCTGCTCAGGAGGCCGGGGGGATATCTCTGAACAGTCGTGGTCCCGGGCCGTGTGGGAGGATGCTGGGCGTTCTCCCGGTAACTGGGAATCGATCGTGGTTGTTGTTACTTGGTTACTAGGGAGGGAGGCGACCCTCACACTCTTACCACCACGGCCGCAAGTGTCGTGGGTACTGACTGGACCTGGTGCTTTGTGTTGTGGGTCCTGCCTGGATGGGATGGAGAGGTGCCCGTGCGCTCTCCTGCACCAGCTGTGGTCACCAGCACGGCTGTCTGTAGATGACGTGGCACCCGATGGGGAACTCGCCCGCCGATCCTACCCACGGGGGCACCTAAACCAGAGAGGCACCATCCAGGGGGATGGAGGTACCTCTCCTGTTAGCCCCACCCACAGGGGCACCACAACAGCAGGTGGGGGGGGGGGGTTAACATCACCAGGGCAGGGGTAGGGATGGGGACCTCACTAGGGCAGGGGTGGGGGAAAGGGGGACCTCACCCAACAACATGTTCTCCTGCTGATCTTTATTTGGCCAAGGAATTTCCGGGGTGGTCCAGAACTCGTCTTTTACTGTCACCTGGGCAGGAGAACCGTTACGCTCACCCCCACTTGTGTAGTAACTCATTCTTGACCTGACACACACACACACACACACACACACACACACACACACACACACACACACACACACACACACACACACACTGATGAGGCAGTACCATAAACCTGTATGGTAGAGAGAGCACCGCACACCTGTATGGCACGGTAGAAATAGGAAGAATTGGTACCTCAAAGTAAGAAATGTCCCGCAGCTAAACGTACTTCATCAGGTACTGCTGACTGACTATACCAGATGCGGAGACACTTCGAACCCAACCCCTCGTGAATAACTTCGAGTCGAGCTCAAGTTGCTGTGTACAGATCCTGTGTTGTCTCGAGGCTTCCCCCCCACTGGTCGCCTGCCCTTCAGGTTCTCGGCTGAACAAGACGGACCAGCTCGTCTCCCACGCCACTGGTGTGTTGATCTAGGGCAGGGGGTCCCCAGCCGCTGGTACGCGGTTCGCAGGCGGTACACGAGGACCATCCAGATGGGACGTGATGTAGGGCAGGGGGGTACTCAGCCGCTGGTACGCGGATCGCTGGCAGTACACGAGGACCATCCAGATGGTACGTGATCTAGGGCAGGAGGTCCCCAGTCGGTGGTGCGTAGGCAACTAGCGGTGCACGAGGACCATCCAGATGGTGCGTAGTGTTGAGAGCTAAATGTTCCAGTCGTAAGTAAAGAGATACATGGATGTATTAGTATATCCCGTCACTGTAGGAATACAAGTGGGGCATTACGTCGTCGAACCCGCGTACGTCTGTGTCTGTCTGTCTGCCTGTCTGTGGAGACATTGCTGCTACCACGATCACTCCGGACGTAAATGTAAGGTTTATGAAAGGTCATAAGGACCAGAATGTGATGACCCGAGATTCTGGTGTATTAGTAAAGTCAGGTTAGTGGTCCACCACAGAGGAAGGTTGGCCACCACTGCTACACCAGGGGGTTTGGTTAGGGGGGTTAGGCTAAGGGTGGGGGATGGAGGAGGAGGAGTCCTGCAGAAGTTGGGTCAGTCGGTTGTCTTGGATACAAGGGACAACGATGCACCCTGCAGAGGACCGGAGAGTAGTAGGGTAGTGAAGAGGTGATGATGATGTGATGTATGTGTGGTGCAGGTTAGTGGCTCACGTGATGTCTGTAACCCCAGGCGCGTCATATGGGGCGTTGCCCTAGGGGGAGGGAGGGGAGAGGGGGGAAGAAAAGGATTTTATGATTCGCCTGGGAACTGTAAGACTTGGGGGACGCAGGAGGAGGAGGAGGGGGGTGGGGGTCATCTGTGGAATAATGTGGGAGCCAGGGAGAGGATTGGATGATGTATGAGAGTAGTGTAAGAGGTCCGGGAGAGAGAGAGAGAGAGAGAGAGAGAGAGAGAGAGAGAGAGAGAGAGAGAGAGAGACGTTGCGAGAGGTCTGTGAGAGATGGTGTGAGAGGTCTGTGAGAGATGGTGTGAGAGGTTGGTGACGAGTGGTGTGAGGATTCTAAAGAGAGAGACGAGAGTGAGGCATGAGTCAGGTAGGGAGACCTGACAAGTGAGGTGCTGCTGTTGCTGGGCCGTGGAACCCGCCCTCACACCTCACTCTCCTCACGTTGGTCACATCTCTCGCCTTCGTCAGGAGTCCTGCCGCGCGTGTAGCCATGTGGATCCCTCCTTCCCCGGCCAGGTGGCCACCATGTTGTCCACACCCCGGGTCATGGAACTAATTGGTGGCCATTAGCGGGCCACTCTAGCCGGGTAATTACCTTCATCTCAGGTCCTCTGTTTCTCTTGATTATGTCCGTGATCTGTTTTTAATGACCGTTCTTTATCTGTTCATTATAACAGTTTGTTATACTGCAGCGCAGCGCCAGTCTCTCCTGTGTCAAGCCAGTTCATTACAGACGGCTACCACAGTGGTGGAGACACGTCTGCCTGCCGCAGGTTGTCACCACAGTGGTGGAGGCACGTCTGCCTGCCGCAGGTTGTCACCACAGTGGTGGAGGCACGTCTGCCTGCCGCAGGTTGTCACCACAGTGGTGGAGGCACGTCTGCCAGCTGCAGGTTGTCACCACAGTGGTGGAGGCACGTTTGCCTGCTGCAGGTTGTCACCACAGTGGTGGAGGCACGTTTGCCTGCTTCAGGTTGTCACCACAGTGGTGGAGGCACATCTGCTGAAGGCTCGAGGGCAGAGAACGTCTTGAGATCCTCCAGTAAAGCAACCCTTCCGCAGTATGTGTTGATAAGGCCCGTTATCTTAACTACACATTCCTCACTCCCATTTATCAGCTAAAACGCCATCATAGCCCAGCATTTTTCTGCTGCTTATCGCTTCGCATTATCTGCCTGTCTCTCATCATTAACCCTGTGTGTAGAGTTTCATCATCATCATCCAGTGTTCCTGGACATAATTATCCCCCCAATCCTGATTTTCCTGCCCGTGGTCCGCCTCTCTTTGCTTTGCCCAGAACCCTGGCACTGTGATCGCAAGGCGGCGCTTCAGTCAAGTTCAGCTCGTGAATCATTTTCTGTACTGCCTTCGTCATCAAGTTCGTCTCTCGTGACGCATCACGTCCATCTAACAAGCACTTATCATAACACGTCTGTGGCTTGATAACAGTGACTAGTCATAGCACGTCTGGTGCCTTGTAGCAATAACCTATCATAGCACGTCTGGTGCCTTATAGCTTTAACCTACTTAGCACTTCTCGTGCCTTATGATAAAGCACGTATCATAGCACGTTCCGTTCCATGTTACAGGCACCTAACATAGCACGTTTCGTCCCATGTTACAGGCACCAGCCTTCATACTGTATTCAAACTACATGTAGTATGATGGACCAATTCCTCAGACTAATTTCATTTTTCTTCGCGATCTCTGTGCTTTAACTTTGTAACTGGTTAACACGTTCGTGATACAGGCTGTAACTTACGTCTGTAACTTTATAATGTAAGGAAGACCTCAGTGCACTCAGGTGTGGTCCTCTGTAATGCTGGTCCCCACACACCTCATCCATGTAAGATCGCTACTTCGTCTTTCTCCTCCTCCTGCCCTACTCCGGGTATCTCCTCCTCCTCCTGCTCTACTCCGGGTATCTCCTCCCCCTACTCCTGGTATCTCCTCCTTCTGCCCTACTCCGGGTATCTCCTCCTGCCCTATTCCGGATATCTCTTCCTCCTACCCTACTCCGGGTATCTCCTCCTCCTCCTACTTAGGTATCTCCTCCTCATTCCTTGCTCTCGTCTCTCACTGGCCTCGCATCGTCGTTCTCGTCTCCCAGTCCTCGTGTCAGTGAGTCGTCCATCTAGTTCAGAGTCGTCGTCGTCCATCGCCACCACCTCCAGGTACGACTCCCTCCGTCCGTCCTCCAGTCTGCCTCCTTGTGTTCGTCCTGCCCACCTGCAGGTCGTGTGGCGGGTCAGGTCGTGACTCCCCTCCAGGTGAGGCGGTCGAGGCCCGTCCTCGCTGCACAGTGTCGGCTGCATGCTAGGAATGGCGGGATTTTTCCCCTCCACGTAACCAGGGTTGGGTCTGTCCGTCACCTGGCATGATTGCTCACGTCTCCTGAGGTAATTATCCCCTGCTTTTGGGTCTCAATTAGATGAATTTAAATCTCATGACGCTTGGCATTTTCTTGAATTCAGTTAGGAAATGATGTAAGTATCCTCGTGGTTAATTACGTCAAATAAGATGAGGCAGAGGGCGAGTGAGTCAGTCGCCTGCGTGAGGGCGACACATGAGCCTGGCATTAGTGGCTGGAGGGGGAGGCAGCGGTGCCTGGGCCGAGTGGCACTCTGCTATATTTGTTGTTACCCGGGCAAGTGGCCGGGACGATAGCCTGCAGCGCAGGGGGCACCGACGGTCGAGCCAGGCGTGCGTGAGAGGGTCAGGAAGTGGTCCAGTGCAGGCAGGGGTGTGAGCAACACTAAGGCTGACGGTCATTTGAGGGAAGACTCTGGTGAGACTGGAAATGTTCGGGGGTGTAGGGGAGATGGAAGCTAAAGGGGAGAAACATGGACTGGAAATGGCGACGAGAGGAGCGGGGAGAAGCTGGAAATACCAAAATATACATACACACCGCCAGTCTTCCGCGGGTATACAGGTGTCACCGGAGCACGCTTCAGGGAAACCATCCCACATACGCCTGAGGAGTACACCATACACCCATACACACATCAGTATCATCTTCCATATCAGACCATCCCGCCCGCCCCTTGCCCCACCCCTTATTTCTCCTCTCAGACTACCCTGTGTGTGTGTGTGTGTGTGGGCTGGATGTAGGGCAAGTGACGGGAGGTTGGCAGAGGGAAAGAATAGGAGGAGGGGAGTGAGGGGGGTACTGTTGGTAGAGAGGGAGGGACTAGGTTAAGTGGGATGGGGGAGGAAAGGCCTGGGACCTGGGAAAGGGGAGGGGAAGCCAGGGACATGAGAAGTGGGGAGGGGGAGGAGGCAGAGGGGAAGCTTGGGACAGGGAGAGATGGGCTGGGGCATGCAAGATGGGAGGGGAAGTCTGGGACGTGGGAGAGGGAAGGGGAAGCCTGGGACACGGGTGAGGGGAGAGGAGGCTGGGACATGAGGAGGGGAGGGTGTTGGTGTTGGGATGCGGGCCCGGTTGAACCCTCTTGATCCCACTAGAGAAGAAAACAAGTGGAACCTTTATCAGCCTGGGCACTGGTCTGGTCTGGTCGAACGCCCAGCCACTCACCCCACCATCAATGTGGGCACTGGTCTGGTCTGGTCGAACGCCCAGCCACTCACCCCACCATCAGTGTGGGCACTGGTCTGGTTTGGTCGATCCCCCTGCCACCCACCCCACCATCAATGTGAGTACTTGGTCTGGTCTGGTCTGGTCGACCGCTCAGCCACCCACACCACCACGGCAGCACCATAGGGCCCACGTATCGTCAAGAAAGCCTTGTAGCGATGATCGTGTGCGTCTGGGCGACATGTGCTGTGCTGGGGGTCGTGGGCAGCCGGCGGGAAGTGGGTCGACAATATCCCCTACATAACATGTCACATGTGTTCGAAAAAAAAAAAATATATATATATAAATTGACGCCTTTATATTGATCATTCCTGGCCGGAAAATTCAGTACCTCTGTATGTGCAGTAAGTGAGGGTACACAGTAAACAAATTCGTCACGTATGATGTTACTTTGTGAGGAACGTATGTGAATAATTAGCACCCCTGTTAATTATACCACGGCTCATGTGTGGTGTGAAAGACTCACCCGTCAGTCACGTGGTGTACGGGGGGAGCCTTCATCTCACCCGTGTGTTTGTTGATATGTTCATAGTGTTAATGGAAGAGGGGGAGTGGGAAAGGAGCCACTGAGTGGGAGGTGGGGAGGGATTAAGGAAAGGGAGTAAGTCTGAGGAGAGTAGTGACTGGGGTCTTGATGTATGGGGATGGCAGGGCGGGGGAGGAGAGGAGGGATCTTGTGTGTATGTAAAGTGGTTGAGATCATGGCCCAGTTATCTCCCCCAACGAGTGAAGAGGTGGAGGGGACCTGAGGAATGTACCAGCAGACGTCGCTGGGGAGTTGAGGAGGTGGGGAGAGTGGATGGTAGAAGTTGCTGGGGGAAATCTTGCCGGTGGGGAGGGAGGGAGTGGAGGCAGGCGACGCATCGCCGCCATTAGATTTGGAAAGACGAGAGTGGAGCAACACAGGCCAGGTGTTGCTGTGAGGTGCAGAACAGCCCTAGGCAACACGGGATTTGGCAGCGTTGCCACAACGGGGCAATACATCCGCAAGCCGACAGGAAAAATATGTTTACGTGATTGGCAGGACAGTATGTTGTGGTTGTGTAATGGTTGGCTGGGCGATACATGATTGATAACGACTATGAGAATGGGGTAGGGTGGTGGGTGGGGTGGAGGGGCTGGGCAAACAAGGGGCAAGGGGATGGCTGGGGGAGGGGCGGCAGGGCTCCCTTGAGCAGAGGGGATTAATGTGACTAGCTTGGGTATTGGGGCGGTTCTGGCCCGCCCTCATACATCCCCACCCACACCCTCCACCCTACATCACCAACCAGCCCACGCCTTACCTCTGGACCAGCACTGTATCCACATATGTCTCCAGCGTGGGTGACGTCTTTGTCTTATACCAAGAGGCTGTGCGCCACAGACGAGAGAGCCTCAGAATGTACCAGTGCGAACTGTTGGTTAGCAACTTGTGTGCCTGTAACCGTAGCCACAGTCGTGGGTTAACATCTTGCGAACATTATACCACCGTAGTCAACTTAACCGGCCTCTTTGGATTTGCTGGTAGCATGTCATCATCCATGGCTGGGGGTTGCCTTACAACCAGAGCCTTGTATGCTTGCCTGCCATCTTCCTCCTCCCAAGACTGATCGTCAGCTAAGAATAATGTCTTCAAGAACAGAGGCACAGCAGGGAGCTTGAGGGGAAAAGGACTCTGTGTCTCTCTGTGTCTCGATGTCTTTGCCTTCTTTATGACATATTTGTAAGTATATGTTCCGTGTGCCGTTTGTTCCGTGGCAGAGTTGCTCCTGTGCTTTTGCTGTAGTTTGGAAGGAGAGCAAGGCCCCATGTCCTCTTACAGCCTCTGGTCCAGGTCGTATCCCTGGCTACTCGCATGGGGAGTGGAAGGGCCTCGACTTGCTGCTGGGAACCTGTGGCTGGTGGTGTGGTTGTGGCGGGAAAGCTGCCGTTGTGATTGTGAACGAAGAGGGTGACGGCCTGGAGGTAATTATGTGTGGATGTTGTAACGGCAGCGGTAGACACGGTATGAAAGTGACGATTGGTCTGATGATCGACACAGAGCCAGACCGGAGTGATTATTTGGTCTGTAGGCGACTCAGTCCCAGGCCTGAATGGCCTCTACGATGATAGGTTCATTAACTACGTGCTAGTTATCTCATTAGGTGGGAGACCACTGTTGATCCTGGCGACAACACCCCAGAGAACAGGCCGAGTTGAATCATCATGACTGGTTCTTGCCAGGCCCGTGACTTGGGCTGTTGTGACGGGGCTCCGCCGGGCCAGGCAGGTCTACAGTCACCCCTCTGTGTTCGGCTCCGAGTGAGGTCGAGGAATACACTGGTGTGGTGATAACGAGGGTCCCACACCCGCATGTGGGCGCCAGCTGGGTAGCAGGGAGCTGTTGTATCCGCCCGCTGAAGCAGGAGGGACTGTTGACACCCGGCAGTGGGAGGGATGTGTCCCATGACTGGCACTGGGGACCTCGAATCACCCTTGTGACCCGACTCATGTATTACTCAGTTGGCCATAAGTACATGGGTAGTGACTCATCTTGTACTATGTGTGTACTTAATACATGTGGCCCTGTGCCCACCCTTGTAGATTACCTCATACCAGTATTTTTATATCTGTATCCAGTAAGTCTGTCGTGTGCCTGTAATGTCTTGCTCAGCTGTAGCAAGTGGACTGGTAAATAAAGTGGTTAAACTAAGTGGGAGTAATGGGACCCGTGTGGAGACCTGTAACGTGGGACATTCAGGGTGGCCGACTTACCCGGCAGCCTGGTGGAGAGGCGGGGCAGTGGGTGAGACTTCGTTAAATCGTTGATTAGTTTGTCTTGCAAGAGTTCAGGAGACATGGAAGATTTCGTGTTGCTGGGAAGAGGTGGTATATTACTTTATCTGAATGAGGATGTAAGTCATTTTTGTTTTAGGGGAAGTTGTGTGCCATTCTTGCTTGGGAGACGGATATATGCCCCTTTTTTTCCTCTCTCTGGAGGAATATATCTATTTGTTTATAGTCGATCAGCACCTTAGAGCCTGGCGCCAGGTGACGTGATGCACTGCTGACTCTGGATGGCCCTCACCTACTGTACCTAGTGCCTAGATGTACTTTGGTGGGGTCAGTTCAGACGTGGGACACTGGAGACGATGTAGTGTCCCCAGCGACACTTGCTCCTCTCCTATCAGGCAGTCTGTCGTTAACCGGGGAGTGAAGGACAAGGGCCAGGGGTCGGTCACTTTACATGTTCCCAGTCATATGACGTGGACGTCATCATGACCCGGGTGTAACGCGAACTATATCAGGTTTGACAGTTTGGTCGTCAGAACGCAAGTGTTTGTGTTGTCCCTAACGTGGAGCAGGAGAGTGTGTTGCACTGGAGTGTTAGGTAAGGATTGCTGCTGTAAGACCGACTCTCACATAGGCCCGCTACCATCTCATCATCTGTATGAAGTTAGAGTTTGGATACAGTTGTCAGAACCGTTGGTTCCAGAATATTGTAGTTGATGAAAGTGAGTTAGATGTTGCACGGTGCATTTGCTTCTCTTTCGCTTATGAATTATCCTTTCATTCCGTTTGGTGGTGGGGTGGGGATGTCTGTCCAAGACCCACTGTACAGAGCTTAACGGATCCACTTACAACTAAGCTCGCCCAAGTTTCCACAACAAATATTGCAGTGTTGACTCATAACATCAGCTTACAACGAGAAGCCTGTAAGGCCGACGTCATGGTTTAACTCTGCTATAAATGATGCTGTAGTATCTTATCAGTGTGGTCTGACCAAGACGCTGTACGACCTGTGCAATCTTTGTGCCATCCCGCCTACAGGATGTCTCGCTACCTCTTCACATAACATCTTCATCTGTCTTGTATCATGAGTCGGATCGTCGGAGGTGTGTGGTGTGTCTGGTCAAGATACGTTGTTACTCGGGCGTCGCACAAAGAGAGTAGTGTCGGATCACGCGTGAAGGGGGACACAAAGTAAGTCCTTCAGGCTTCGTACAGAGGAAGTATAGTGTCTGATGACACTTGAGGCGACACGAGAGAAACTCATTTCACCCGAGCGGACTTTACAGAGCATCGCCACTCCGTCCCCCACCATGCATTCACCATTCTCTGGCGGCCATCACGTGACTCGCTCACAGCCCAGCAGTGCCACCGTCCCTCATCACGGCCCCTCACCAACCGGCGCTCACGCCAGGGGCAGCGTCAGGCTGGAGGGACTGGCATACATCAGCGGCAGGAGCACTGGCTGGTATCAGGGCTGGCGGGGGGCGGGTGGTGGCGTGTGTTGCAAGATAGGATGTGAGGCCGCGTCATGATGCACTGTTTATTACCTCATGAGCCAGCCGCCACCACCACCACCACCAGTGCCCCGGACGCCTGGCTGCCACCTCCGTCAGCTCTACCTCCACGCCGCGTTTGTCATCGCTGCCCAGACGCTCAGTTTTGGTCATCATGTCTAACGCTCGGAAACACATGGCGGCGTACATGTGTCCCGTGATGATCACGCTGACAAGGGAACGCGTGGCTCGCGGCGCTGAAACCTTACTATCAACATGGTGTATGTTGTGTACCGAGGCTGATCATATATGTCAACTGCTCCAAATGATTTCATGCTAAGGGCAGAGGATGGGCTCTGAATACATTGGTTAGATAGAAAATAGTTTTTAGATAAAGGTTTTGTGTAGAAATAAGGCATGTGTAAGGAGGGGGTAGGGTGAGTGGTTCCCGGTGAAGATGGGTCGCCATCAAAGATGTTTGGTGTCGGCGGGGTTGTTCAAATTGTTTATGGACAGGTTGAAGTGGTCTGAGAGCGAGGGGCAGGTCTGCGGGTTATGCTGAGATGGTGGATGGGAGATATAGGAGGTGAATCAGTTGCTTTTTGCATATGACACCGTTTTGGTGGCAGGTGCCATAGAGGAACTCGAGAACCTTGTGACAATGGAGGAGAGTGTGTGAGTGGAGAATAGATGTGAACAGAAGCAGTGAGGTACATTAAGGGGGGGGGGGGATGAAACTGATGTGAGGTGTAGTGTTGGAGGGGGTCAGGGTCCTGGGTGTGTTAAGAAGTGGAGGGAGAGCTCAGTGTCTGGTAGGGCAAAGGTTGGTATGCTGAAATGGTTTTGGTACATCGCACATGACGAGAACAGAGCGGACGTCTGCTAAACAGGCCGTTGTTCTTTGGTTCCTGACATTACATCGCTGAGGTAGGACAGCCTGTGAGGTATATAAGAAAAAGTTTCAGCATCTTAGCTAACTGGACAGTACGGCATAACATGCGGGATGAGATTCCACCAGTCGTGGGACGGCGTGTGGGATGTTTACAGTATAGACAAAATCCCAAGGAATGCGTTTGTAGGAGGAAGTTGAAGGGAAGGATTGAAGGAAACATTCTTGGGCTCTTCACTCATTAACCTCTGGAAATAACTCGTTGACAGCTAGGCAGTGAGGCTCTCCAAGCTTCATATGGCCAGTACGAATTTTTTCTGAGGGTCACGTACGCAGCATTTGAGGGGGGTTCTGTCATGGAATGTGGCCACTAGGCGTACTGATGACAGCTGGTCTCCACCTGCGTCAGGATTAAACTGAGACTGTAACATGTACAGTGGGACACACTGCAAAAACGACAGGTTGGTAGCTCGCCACTTAGATAGGTTGACAACCGCCAGTGTAGGGTGTGGTGGGGAGTGGCACTGGTGTCAATGGCGGGTAATGGTGAGGTGGTACGGGGGGAGGTGGGAGGTGAAGGTAAGGAATGTGTCGTTGTAATGATGACCCTGAGTGTGGACAAGCTGTCCCTGCTGTACGTGTGTGTGTGTGTGTGTGTGTGTGTGTGTGTGTGTGTGTGTGTGTGTGTGTGTGTGTGTGTGTGTGTGTGTGTGTGTTCGTAAGTGAATGGTAAGATTGGTGCGGGTGGAGGTAGTGGGTGTAGGTGGGTGGGCAAGTACGCTCGCACCACCCTTTCAAACTGGTAGCCTGGTACAGTGCCACCTACACCAGGCTGATGCCTTGGTATAGTGCCCCCCACACCAGGCTGTTGGCCTGGTGTGAGTGGCGAGGGTGACAGGTCCTGGTCGTTTCTACCCACTCAACCAGGCGACCTGACTCAGCTGCCCTCATCCCACACCACCGCTATATATAGCCCACCCCGCTGCCCACCACCCTAGCCGGGGTTATTGTTGTTATGAGCAGGTTGTCGGGGGGGATCTTGCCTCTTCTAACGGTCCCCAGGGGAGTTTCTCTGGGGTGATAACCCAAAATCTGGAGCCACTTAACCTCATGTCTTTGTAAATATGCCTTACAATGAACTCTCAACGTCGAGTGAGGAAAAATAATGGCTCGTTGTTAATAAAACATACATCTTAACAATGATGTTTTACGAGCCATAATCACGACCCTAATACGTTACGAGCGTGACAGTGAAGGGTGAAGTTGTGTTGTGACACAGACGCCAAGGATGATGGCAGGTAAAGGTATCTTGGGGCTTGTTGTTACATCATGAACCTGTTGTAGTGATTGTGACACTGTGACTCATGTTAATAACACAAGTGTGGCTCTTACTGGAATAATATACTACTGTATAGTGCTACTGTAGTCTGGATGATGGTGTAGTTGTATAGTGCTACTGTAGTCTGGATGTTGGTACACTTGTTGTATAGTGCTATTGTAGTCTGGATGATGGTGTAGTTACTGTATAGTGCTACTGTTTGTCGTTCTGTTAGTACTGTTATTTTGCGGTACTTTGTCCTGTTGCTCCTGTTATATTGTACTGTTGTTGTTCTTTTTGGTAGGGCCGTTTCAGCTTTGAGCGTTACAGTACATTGTGTTTTGTTTTTATAGTACACCTAAATGATTTTTGTTAATGCTAAGAATTAAATGTGTGTTTGAAAGGTGTTTCTGCACATCTCCAAGCCAACGTGTGCAGTGGTGATGCCTCTCCTGTCACAGGGGTTGATGGTAAGGCTTGGGGAGGAGGCACGAGAAATAAGAGAGTTGGTTGGGCCTGGATGGGGCGGTCATGGACTCGGAGGAAAAGGCTTTACCCGCAGCACCATTGAGGTCAGGTTGCCAGGATGTTTTGGGGAAGGTTTAACACCGAGGCAGCAAGTGTAGTCTGTGATTATAGATCATCATCATACATGCTTACTCAGTGCTTGACCAGCAGACTTCCTCGCCAGCCAGTTCCACAGTGGATGACGTGCGGTCTGCATGTACGGGGGCACGAGTGGGGATGTTGAGGTTATTGCATCGTCTGCTGTGTTCTTCCAGCTCTCCTACCCTGGTACACAGCAGGGTGTCTGCTGCTGCTGCTGCTGCTTGGGGTGGCGGAAGCGTGTCGGCGCCATCGGAAATATCGTGGATGTGGGAGGGTGACGTCATTGGATGAGGCGGTGTCATGGGATGAGATGACGTCATGGGATGAGGTGATGTCATGGCGTGAGGCAACCGCCGCCTCCAGCCCCTCCCGTCAGTAACGGTCGTCGTAACGGCTCTCTCTCTTCGTAACGAAACATGTGTACCATCCTGTGTAGTCATTACTTCTGAATTTATGCTTGCAACACCTTCCTGCATGCGGTGTGCACATGCCGTCTGAGGAAGAAGAGTCGATAATGATCTACAGCTGGGGCTCTCTTGATCTTGCCTGCCTGAATGTTGACATCAGTATGCTGTATGGGTACGGTGGTGGCCACCGGTGGCTTGTGGTACCAGCCAGCTCCCTCAGCCGACCCGTCTCTCCTGTGGCATAGTAACCCCGAGGGTTCAGGTCCATCACTACAGCCGTAATCGGTACCAAGACCCAGATCTGGTTGGGTAACCCTTACGAATCAGGTCCATTAGCACAGCCCAAACCTGGCTTGTGACCCAGATGTGGTACAGTGACCTTAGGGATGAGGTCAATCACTACAGCCCTAAACTATCTTAAGACTCAGCTATGGTACAGTAACCCTTAGGGATCAGGTCCATCAATTGCTACGGCCGTAACTTGTACAGAGATCGAGGCGAGTCCCTCCCAGCAGTAGAACCAGTCCATCAGGGCCTGGCCCAAACTGCCATACTCAAGACCCAGTTCCTCGTCCAGTTAAAGACCCATCAAGCAACAACTCATTTTCGTAAGACCAAACCACCCGCTCAGGTCACTGCCTCTCCACGTGGCCAGCTTGTCAGGGTTATGATGCCGATAAGGATGTCCTTGAAGTATGTCACTCAGGAGGTCATGATTGGGGGAGTCACCATCCCTTGCGACCACTTGATCACAGTCATGCCAGAGCTGAGCTGTTGCCCGGGGGATTTGATCGATAAATTCATCTGTCACATTGGACGATCTGTCCTGTAGTTTGACTCTAGTTATGATGGATGTCCTCGGTTGTAGGATGTGCGTCAGGGTGAAGGATTCCTGAGAATGCAACAGGAGCAGCCCGCAGCAGAGGGGTGGCCTCTTACGGTCCATCAACGTAGACCTTTTAGATACATCTACACGCGAAGCTTCTGTGTGGCCACGACTTTTGCCTCTGTCGTCCTGTAGGAGTGTGGTCATGTCCTCCTGAACGACGTCGAATCCAGGGGTTGACGACCCACCTGCACAAGAGAGGGACTGTAAACACCACGAGATGGCCACTGTATGCGCCGTCTCTTCTGCCTACAGATTATATTTTTATTATTGCATCAGATTAGCTCAACATACCATTTAGATCTTTTTTTGCTGCGGGTGCGGGAGGGTCCCCGCTGAGTTACCCCACCGGCCACACAGACTCTCGCTTGTTCCTTATCCCTCTCCTGGCCGCCGATGATGGCCCAGCCGCTGGTGCCAGGCAGGGCCCGCCAGATCCGGGAACGAGGTCCTCACCATTTTTGGTTCTAGTGCCACCATGATCGTGTTACTCAACCCTCCAGCAGTTGCAGACCCTTAAGACATGATGGCCCCTTTTGCTTCTGCTTGTAGCTACACTGCTTGTACCTGCCAGTGGGTGGCCCTCTGGCCTTTGTAAAGTCATTGGCTGAAAATACGTCTTTTGTGTCTCGTAATGTCATCTGGCTCTATCTGGCCGGGAATGTTAGCAATTCCCTCGTGTGCAGCAACTGCCTGGCATGGGCTGGGAGAGGGTCTACCTCAGCTTCTGAGGTGGGGGGGGATCATGTAACGTCCAGTGTCCTCATCCCCGCGAGAGATTACCGGGCGGCTGGTGATGGGGAAAGGCACTGGAGGCCGCTGAAGCTCGCGTGCCGCCACCCAGCGGCCATGTATGGCGGAGTCCCCGGGATTGTTATTATAGAGCGCCCTGGATGGTGATGGCTGAGGTGATGAATTGCTGTGGCTTGTGTTCGTTGGAGTGGTGGTGTTGACCTGTGGTGACGCAAGCTCCCCTTAATGGAGGAGGTGTTGATGGTGATGACGGAGGCTCCTGATGATGGAGTAGGTGTTGATGGTGATGACGGAGGCTCCTGGTGATGGAGGAGGCTCCTGATGATGTAGGGGTGTTGATGGTGGTGACGCAAGCTGATGGTGAGGGAGGAGGAGGGTGAAATTGCAACTGGTGGTGAGGGAGACCTGCTGACTACCCAGTGTTGTTACTTGCCTTCTGCCGTCCACACTTGAGTCCTTAGAAAAAAAATCATAATCTTTATTATCATTACCAGCTTGGGCGCCACCATAGCGCCTGCGTCACGAGCGTAAGTCGTCGCTAACGTAACTCTCTTCGCTCGCATTTTGGTTAGCTCTGTTACGCGAAGGAAACCAGTTCTAGAGTGAAGACCGAGTGAGTTGTGTGTAGCGGTTAATATAAGAATTTTGCCAGAGTCTAATACCAGTCGCATATAACATGATTCCTGACCCTGTTCGATCGTTAAGTCGTCAGCATGTGAGGATACAGTCTGGAGTCACTGTCTTTAAAGAGACGGGGTCATAGACCCATGGCGAATGCAAGCCACAACAGACTGCAATTCCTGGAGAGTGAAGCTGTGTTGCTTCGTATTCTTGTGGTTTTCTCAGTCTCTTAAATCTGTGGGAGACATTTTATTATCTATGCCATTAACGTAATTATTTCTTTCATCAGAGAAAATGTCATCCATTCGAGGTACTTATATTCTAGAGCTTCATAAAAGCGACTGAAAAATGTGTACCGTTTCCTGTGATGATTTCTGTTAAAATACCAGGATAATTGGGACTTCGTCAAGGGAAAGTAAAATGTTCTCTGAAGGAAAACATTCATTGCCCAGAAGTGGGTCTGATTCCTATTAAGATGAGGAAGCCACTTAGATCTTCTTATTCCGGGGTAAAGTCATTGCACAGATAATGACTGTATTAGGCAGGGAGGGAGGGGAATGTGTTAGGATGAAGAGCAGGGTGATGTACTGCCAGTAGGTCACTGTTGCCAGGCTGGGAGGTATCCCCCCTCTGGCCAGATGACTCCCGCCTCCACAGCAATGTTGATATGGGTGTGGTGTGTGTGTCGCCCTTACCTCCACCACTGAGGACGGTCATATAACTTCATGTGTTTGTGGTTGATGGGGTTCTTGGTGTACTGTGTACTTCAGATGTCGTGGCCTTGTTGGCCACACGGTCCGCATGTGTTCCGTGAAGGGAGTCGGCGCCTCTTTCATATGTTAATTACGTGCACTTTGGGGCCGATTCAGGTCAGGGGTCTGTCCTGCCTCGTCAGTCATCGTAGTGTTCTGTAATTTTAGGCATCACTTAGAGAGGCTGGGTATTTATACCGAGCCTCTTGAGGGACAGACGGACGGCATAGTAAGAATTCTTGGTGTAACTGATACAGTCTGGATGTCAGCGAAGCCTCACAAGGTCTGGGCCAGTATGGCGGGGAGCTGTGTGTGTGTATGTGTACCCGACCCCGACCATGACTCGAAGAATTATTTGTTTATGGATGGTCGAGGGGATGAAGACACTTGACACAGGAGACAGACAGACCCAAGCATGAGGTGGTGGGTGGGTGGTGCAGAGGGTGGTGAGTGGGTGATGCTGACACGGGTGGGTCGGGGGAGGTCGAGTTGATATTGCAGTGGGGTCGTGATGAGTCTGACGTAAACCTCGTATCCGTGAGTTTGCGGGAAGGGAGAGACGATGGTGGACACCACATTGTTCATGCGACTCTCTGGTGGTGTCCAGTGTGACGAAGTGGAGGACGTTGAACGTGATGCACGGTTGGAAGTCAGTTGTTGGCGTGGTAAGTCTGGTTGGGGTCGTCCCTACTGAGGTGTGGATGTGAGGGAGCGTATGGTGGCCGGATATGTGTCAGGGTGTTGCACTGGTCGGGATGCAGTTGAGAGTCAGTGTGGAGTATTGGGGCGGTAGAGGTGCGTGCAGGTGAGTCTGTTGATTGTGTCGAGTGCTGGATCTTGGTCGTCACTCGTTCCCTGAGGAGTGTTGCTGCAGTCCAGTGTTTACTAAAGCTTATCTCTGTCGAAATTTGACTTGCCTGTGATACACAGGGTTACAGTGTTTCGAGAAACACAAGCGGCGGGTGAAGTTGACTGCTGTTAGTGTTACAATGGGACCAGTTGAAGTGATGAAGGTGATGATGGCGTGTGTCTGGTGGGATTAATGATGCCGTCTTGCACCAGCGTCTAGACCTTCGTTTAACACGGTAGTTATCTTTCTCACCAGTCATCCCTCTCCAGTTTTTCGTCGCTCCTTTCCTTGTGAAGCTGTTGGCTTTACGTTCTATATTATCAGCTTGTCTCCACTGCTGACCCTCCATGGTAACCTTCTCCACTGCTGACCTTCCATGATAATCTCCTCCACTGCTGACCTTCCATGATAATCTCCTCCACTGCTGACCCTCCATTGTAATCTCCTCCACTACTGACCCTCCATAGTAACCTCCTCCACTGCTGACCCTCCATGGTAACCTCCTCCACTTCTGTCCCTCCATGGTAACTACCTCCCCCCCACAGCTGACCCTCCATCCTTTGTTGTGTGCCGCATGTGGTGGGTGAGGCGTCCCCCTCACATGTCTCCCTCCTATATTATTCCCCTCACTGGCCGGACGGACGCGCCTCATAAGTCGCCACTTGTCACCGGCCAGCCTCCTCTCCTGAGTAATTTTGTTCACTTGACCGTCAAGTACCGGGCTCCACACGCTCACCGCCTGATGTATATATATATATATATATATATATATATATATATATATATATATATATATATATATATATATATATATATATATATATATATATATATAATAGGATGATAAAGCAATTATATCTGCATCCTCCGCGTTAATGGTGATAATGATAATAATGATAATAATAATAATAATGATAATTATGTTTTTGTAATTCAGTAGTTTATTTTTATTATGCATTTGTGGCGTTTGAGCCATGATCTAACGGTTGGGCTGGCGCGTAAACCGTTATTCCTGCTCTTCTCTCAAACGGGGGCCGAGGGCGGGAAGGATGTGGGCGGGGCCGGGTGCATCATGGCCATTATACACTTCCCCAGGAGACGGTACCCTGTGGAGGTGGTTTGGTACATCACACGCACCGTATGGCTCTGCGGTGCAGTGTACCGCTACAGGAGGTGGGCACAGCGGACGGCCTGGTCTCCCGTCGTGATATTCCGGGTCTGGAGCGTTCGTGGTGACTGTGGTCCGTTGCAGTAGGGGTCTGATATCGTGGTGACTGTGGTCCGTTGCAGTAGGGGTCTTGATTCGTGGTGACTGTGGTCCGTTGCAGTAGGGGTCTGATATCGTGATGACTCTGAACTAACTTGGTCGTTGCCGTAGATCCGGCTTGCCAAAGCAGCGTCCGTGCCACTTCAGTTCGTCCGTGCAGCAGTAAGGTAAACAGTCATGATGGACCCAACCATATCCTTCTCTCTATCCTGGAAACCCCGCTTGATGAACACCGGAGAACCGTTCCCCAGAAGCTGGGGGGCGGGGGTGGAGTATAGTTGCCGTAATTATTATTTCTCTTGAGGAAGCATCTGTTCACTATTTACTCAGGTCTCATCTGCCCCTGAGATAGATAGGATAGATTATTGTCCCTATATCTAGGATGGCTGGTTCTGCAGGCCACTCATAGTTAGAGTGGAATCCAAAGCCTCTTGCCTTATCAGCTCTCTCCAACCAGCCCTCCCCGCCCGTCGTGATGGTGCCTCGCGCCCTCTGCTCTACTGGTATTTTTTGACATTTTTCTCTTGGGTTGTCTCCCCGTGTCTCAGCCTCGATGACCAGTACCCGCTACTTGTATGTGTCTGATGCTTCCCTCTCCTGGTTTTAAGTGTGTACACTGACCACATGTGGATTGACCGTTATGATGCCTCTTTTCCGTGCACAGCGAGGCTGTGGAATTCTGTTTTTACCTCTTCCTGTAATCCCCTGTGAAGGTCGGGTCTGAAAATGCTTAACCTCAAGTTAATCCCAGCGACATTTTTTCCCCCACTTAAAAGCACTTTTCTTGTCTTTCATCCGAGATGGCCATGATCAGGTTATTCTTTTGGCTATGTCGTGTCGCCCACTATATATATGTGTGTGTGTGTGTGTGTGTGTGTGTGTAAGGTATTCTAAGCTATATGTCATTTCCTGCGGTCGTCAAGATGAGGGTCCTTAGCTGCGTGGTAGGAGGTCTGAGGAGCGTGTCATACTTCATCGCCTGAGAGTCATACCAAGTCATGAGGAACGTCATCTTTTTTACGGCGAGGTTTATGGCGGAATATCTCTTGGTGCCGGCATGAGGAAGGAGAGCCAGATGAACGTGGGAGTTGCTGTATTTGCATAGAACTAGTTAGGTCCACAGCCAGGCGGAGGCTGGCGTGTCAGTGGCCCACACCCGGTTCATGTACAGGTGGAGCCCACACCTGCCTTCGCAGTGCCAGTGGCCCCGTGACCTGAGCAACGCATCATGTTGGCGGCAGTCAGGTGTGTGTGTGTGTGTGTGTGTGTGTGTGTGTGGTGGGTTGTTGTGAGGTGGGCGGACATCATGGCGCAGCGTTGACTCTTCCTTGAAAATCCGTAAAATCGGCTTGTTCTTGTCACAGGATGACGAGATGTAATCTGACCGAGATATTTTGGTTGTTGATTAGCGTTGATGACCCGACCTGATCCCATCTCGAGGCTATAGACCTGAATGTACACCAAAAACTTCTTCAGCAGTTGCGCTAAAGCCAGGCTTGTGGTTCTAATGTAGGAGACACGTGAACTACTTCAAGATGATGAACCTTTGAATGTTGTAGTAAAGTTGATTGTAGAAGTTATATCAGTAACATGTGTGCTGTATGGCCAGACTCTGGTTATGGAGCACATTGTACTGGTACGTGGTGTTAGGTCGAGCTAGTCTGGTCGCAGCCTACGACACCTTGGTTGACGACCACTATGGTAGGTTCACACACCCTCACGTCCCTCAGCCAGCCGTATGCATGTCCCTCCTCTCTCCCCAAGGGGTTTAACAAGTGGTTCTATCAAAAAAAAATTTCCATTATGTTTCAAGTTGCGCTTCCATTATAGGAAAGTAATTTTGAAGATGAGAATATAATGAGAAGGAACCTTTTTGTTTACAACGAAAAGGAGCTTAGCTTTATGAGCCAGGTCGTGTCATCCTAAAGTCATGAGACTTGAACGTGTATGTTCACGATGAGAGACCTGCTCACCTGGGGAGGGGGTCGAGTTGACGACATCGTCTGGTTCGATCCCGCGGGACGATAAGGAAGTTGATGGTCCCCGGCCAGGCGATGGGATCGATGCACAACTCCTAGGGGACACTGCCGGCCTGGTAACCGATGATGAATTAGCTCCCGTGTAATTAACTCGAACATGGCCGCTCTGGCGATGAATGTCGGTGAACCGGTTCGGTCGGAAAGGCGATCCGTCCGGCCCGGTCTGTGTGTTCCTTACGTAAGGCGTCACATCCCCCGAGCTTGTCTAGAAGGATTCGGGGCTCTCGTCTAACCGCCACCCTTGCTGGTACCTTTCACCGGCGAGGTGCGAACGCCATAACCTGACATATAACGTAAGGCGATCGACTTCGGCGGTTTGTTGGAGGCCGCGGACTGCAGGCCTACCCACCCACTACGCCCAACTTGACCAGATGAGTTGCAGGCATCTGTTCAGTGAGGTCTGGTATTTGCCCCCAGTGGGTGGTTCATTGTGTTTTCAACGTTTACCCAATTTACAAAGTGTCTCGGTTCCCGCATACTTACGCTGATTTCACTTGCAGTACCAGTTGCGCGTTTTGATTTTAGTGGTTATTTTAGAGTCTGCAATACCGTATTGTATTTTTGTAGTGTACGTTGGGGAGCAGATCTATTAGGATTGTCCTTGTGTAACATAGATAATGGCTTAAGGCCGTGTTATCAAGTTCTTTGAAGACAGAACTTTATTACAGTAAAGAAAGATTGTTCTGTAGACACGGTTCTTCAATATCTAAAGAACAGACTTTCTCTTAAGATTTTTGAAGTAATGACAGTAATTTGTTTTACATTTTTGTAATATCGCTGTGAGAATGTAGAATTTTGACTGGGAATGAAAGAAGCTGTTTTACATTTGAATGAGACAGACTTTGACCACCAGAAATAGTAGAAAATGAACAATGGAAGAGAATCATGATCGCCTTTGCTTCTCTCATCTCAGAAAGATCTTAGAACCCACCGTACCATTAAGATTCAGGCGACGGATTTAATTGCTGTGCTTCACAGAAAATGGAGTCACCTGACGTAAAGACTTACGCCATTTAAATGTCTTTTCCTTGAAGTCATGACGTCAGGTGTGGTGTTATGTTAGAGGCTGTGTTTTTGCTCCATAACGGAGGAGGTGGAGCTTATCTGCTTCAAACAACATGTTTTCACCAGCTGACCAGTGGAAGACTTGGGCTGTATCTGACAGTCGTGTGTGTGTGTGTGTGTGTGTGTGTGTGTGTGTGTGTCTCCTGTAGGTGTGAAATTTCGTTTTGATTAAGGTCTCGTATGTGTTAGATGCCACTGAGCTGAGACCTGTGTTTGTATCGATGCTAGAATGAGAAAGATTAGACGGAGGTACAGTTCCACAGGGAGGAAAGATGACTGACCAGGTAAGCGGTGGATATTCCATGGCTCACCTGTATGGATCATTGTTTGGAAGTTGATGTTCCCAGTTTCTAGCGTATCCGTCATTCCCTATTTCTACATTTTTTGTTCGGGATGACGCCATTTACCAAAGGCTTTTATATCGTCTTTATATTACGTGTTAGGACTTTGTTCCCCATTGTCCTTCCCTGTATTGTTGTAGCGATCGAGGTTGTGAGCGAAGCATGATCGTCAGCAGGAGCGTCCTTGCTCCAGGATGTGTGGTGTCATTGCTGCTGGTCGGTAGGTATTTGTAGCAGCTTTGTTATGTCTTGGCTGTGTGTGTGTGTGTGTGTGTTTGTGTGTGTGTGTGTGTGTGTGTGTGTGTGTGTGTGTGTGTGTGTGTGTGTGTGTGTGAGTGTTGGTGGGTGGGTGGGTGTCATAGACTCGGGCGTAACACCGTAGTGCACTGCGGCTTCATCTGCCGTGGTCGTGCTTCAGGAGGATGACATGAAGGAGTTTCAAGAGTCAGGTGTGCTTGGGCATACTGGCCGTGGTTCTCTCTCGAAGTTCGATCAGTGGTTGCGTTCTCTTATACACGGGTGTGGGGGATGCTGTGTGTGTATATATATATATGTATATATATATATATATATATATATATATATATATATATATATATATATATATATCCGTGAGTGACCTGTCCTTCTTGTGGGGACCGTGAGTGGCCTGGCCGTCTGATAGAGGCCCTGAGTGGCCCATCCGCCTTGTGGGGACCGTGAGTGGCCCGGCCGTTTAGTGGGGGCCGTAAGTGGCCCGGCCCTTTCCTGGGGTCCGTTGAGTGGACGTCGGGTAGGAGACTCCTGGTTGAGTCAACATGTTGGGGGAGGGTGACCAAGGCATCGAGTGGGTGGCTATACAGGGTCATCCTCTCCCCTCCCTCCTGTTGTTGTTTATGTCGGTGTCGGCAGCGTCTGCCTGGTGGCCCATCATGCTGGTGCAGCTGCTGCCTGGCTGTTGCACAGCTATTGTTCTGTACCGTTCGTGTGAGGATGAGGCAACTTATTGTCGTATCGTTCGTGTGTTGTTGCCAGTGTAGCGTCTCGCGTTATCGGTGGCAATTTCAGTGTTCCTGTAAAGTTGCTGTTGTGTTACTGTTGTGAACCCGGGTTGTGTGTTGTATGGCCGGCTACATGCTGAGCTGCGCTGTGTGCAGCAGTAGACCCTTTTTTTTTTTTTTCTTCTGGTTAGGAAGACCTGAGCCTGGACCAGGGGCAGCCATGTCGTAGTCAGTGTGGACACGTCCTGTGCACCGTCGGGTATGTCAGTCGTCATCAGAGCTGCCACGGTGATTCCCTTGGTCTTCTGGTTTGGTACAGTGTCTGACGGCGACTTGTTTACCAGTTAGGAACTGATGTCATTAATTCTCGTAACGTAGGTCGCCCCGTGCCGCATAATGTGGTCATGTTAGGTTGGCATTAGTAATGGGTCGCTGCTTACAATGGTGGCCTGGAAGCCTGCTGGGGTGGTGGCTGGCATCCCGTCCGCATTGATGAGGCGCTGCTGGACATGCTGTGGGGGGGAGAGACCTGGCTCACGTCGCACGTCTAGTTCCGGCTGCCAGTTGCCATGCTGATGCTCATGGCCAGGTGCTTGCTTCTGTGTGTGGCAAGAAGAATGTTGAAAAGTTGTCTTGGTGAAGTTGGTGCCTGACTGAGCAGTTCTTGACCAGCCGTAAGTGTAAGGCCGGGCATTGCTCACAGTCACATTTGCGGGATCAGGTGCATACAGTCATGCGCCGTATGTGGGAAGTCATTTGCCAGGTTATCCTGCAGGTTAGGGAAGGGCAGGCACTCCTTACCCTGCTACACTGAAGGCGAAGGTATTCCCAGTGAGCAGGTTTCTTTCTTCTTGAGACTAATACGTGCGACACTTGTCAGTATGTGGAGGTAGATGTTGTTCTGTCCTGTGACCCGTGTGGAGCTACTGTATGGTCGTGACCCACAACGCTTAGGGTCCTGGCATGGTGTGGGACCACCCGTCGTGTCGGTGATTAGCAGAAATTAGCTAATGATAAGCGTTGCGTCCCCCTGCTGTCCCCCTGACATCCCTACATCCCTGAGGTCCGTCTTCACAGCGCCCGCCAGAGAGGGCCTCTGTGTGGGCCTCCTGCAGGGGTGGTGGCCGCATGCCACCAGTGAAGGCCTCCTTGTGGGCCCTCCTGCTGGGGTGGTGGCCTCTTGCCGCCACTGAGGGCCTTCTTGTGGGACCTCCTGCTGGGGCGGTGGCCCCACTTCCTGTCTGCTAGTCACGAACCACGGCTCCTGCGTGTTTATTTCACGCCGTGACACCACCGAGGCGCCTCGTCTGGAGTCGCATGCCTCCCCGCCGTCCTACCTCTTCCACAACCTCTGATGATCTTATCAGGTGCACCCACTGTATCTGTCCCACAAACACCCCAGCACCCTTTTTCACCCCTTTTCTGTTCCACAGCCATCCCAGCATTCCGTACAAGCTTCACAAACACCCCAGCAACCCATTCCTTCTTCCACGACACTCCAGCACCCGTGCCTTCTCCCCAGACCTCCGGCTGCCCCAGTTGACACACATGGGACCCCCCTGCTAAGTTCCTCCCGGTCATCACATGTCGAACCCATCTGTCATAACAAGGGGCTGTGTGGCCTCCCCTAGTCTGCTCCACGGTTGGCGGCGTCATGTGGCCCTGCACCCGTCTTGTATTCCACACAAAGTGGAGTCCTGTAGGACCTACATCTGTTTTGTATTCGACACCAGAAGGGGTCATATGGGCCCTACATCAGCTTTGTATTCTACACAGTGTTTCATGGAGGGAATTAACCATCATGAATCATCACTTACGTTACTCATTGCCTGATACAGGGTCTGTATCACTACCTACCTACCTACCTTAGGTGTGGTGTATGGTGGTAAAGGGGGGGGGGGGGGGGGGGGGGGGGAGTTTACACTTGGAGGAACTCGGCCACAGTCGCTTTGCTTCCTCAACATCACTTCCGGCCTTAGTGTTGGATCGGAACACACACACACACACACACACACACACACACACACACGCACGCACCTGTTGAGTTTATGCAAACACATATAAAGTGTAATGTCTAGTTTACACACAACTGACTTGCTCCCATTGTGACCTCCTCCCTCCACACACAGTCAGGACCCGTGCCCTACAAACACACTGTCATGACGCTTTCCCTCAATACATTTAACCCCTCTCCTCCTCTCCACACACAAACACCCTCACGATCCCTTCTCTCCACACGACCCCTCCTCTCCACACACACTATAAGTTTCTAGAGATGATCCTGAATGAACCTGCAGGTCAGGCTGGTGGTTTGCATTAGTTGAAGGTCGGCAGCTGTACGATCAGGACTTTACTCAAACTTCTCGTCAAAAAGGAGCGTCTGGAAATCCTTTTTTGGAATAAACAAAATAACATTTACCATAGAATCTGCCCTCATGCCAGCATTAACACAGTGATGCGGATGCTGGCATGAGGGAAGATTCTCCGGTGAGAAAACTCCCTCAGAAAAGCCGCCATCAGCCAGCCGAAAGCGACGGACTTCGACAAAGATTGCTTGAATGTTGCCGTAGGGGGAAACCATTATCCTGCAATCTGATGATGCGTTGGGTGCATGAGCCTGGGACGTGGCGTCGTCAGAGTTTGAGCCTTGCTCACCAGGACCACAAATAGGGGCATTGCTACTTGAGGAGGTGAAAGGCTAGGCTACCTTGCGTTGTGAGCTGTGAGTGTAGGAGGACCCCTTCCCTTATCCCCAGGTCAGAAGACGGGTCGATCGAGGCTTTTCACGAAACAAAGACGTTTGAGGTCTGCAACCTGCTGCAGGATACTTCAGTTGCACTTAAACCAGGGCGTCATTACGTCACTCTTGGGAGGAGTCTCTGGTGTGTCCATCACAAAGCAGCTGTTTGAACTTGGTTGCAGCTGCAAGATCCAGTTATTAGACCCCGTCTGGAAGATAACCAAAAGAGCAAATGAGGAAGAATTAGAACTAGTGAAGGAGGAACGAAGAAAAAAAAACTCTTGGGAGACGTATGGAAGTCATGGTGAGGATGTCGACAAGTTGGCCGAGGGGGAGAGACGTGGGGGAACATGGCAGACTCCATCACAATGTTTGATGCAATGAGACAAAGACTGAAGGAGAGGAGGTCTGGAGTTGAAGGTTGTGGAATTACAAGATAAAGAGAAATCTGAAGGGTCGAAGATATTTGCTGAAATGATTCTCCAACGTTGGTGTCAAGAACACCACACACAGCTAGGCAGTTTGAAAAAAAAAACTTTATTAATTTTTCATATTAGTACATTGTGGTGTAAGATGTATTTAATTTCATATTGATACGTTTGCATGTTATTTGATATTTTTGGCAGTTTATTGGTGTGAACTATCAAGGAAATCAAGAGTGTAAGGTAACCTAAGTATTGACCTTAGAATGACTTGGAAAGGTCTTGAAATGTGCTTAACTGATGATTTCAAGGACTTTGTGTCATTTGTCAAGATCCCCATCCGAAACACACACACACACACACACACACACACACACACACACACACACACACACACACACACACACACACACATACACACACACACGTATCTGTCATGCCTCTCAGAAATACGTCATCCCTTGGGCCAAGACGCACACGTCATGCATCACAATAAGAAAGTTTTGCGGTGCTCTTACTTAGTGTTGCCCTCACGCCCACCACTACATCCGTCTTCCCACGCCCACCATAACATCCGTCTTCCCACGCCCACCACCCACCAATGCATGTCTTCCCACGCCCGACGCCTATGGGAGGCGAGAGAGGCTTGTTGCCTTGGACTGAGAACACAGTATTGAGGGCAGCGTCTCATTCCATAGGAACACTTACGACATGAACCTGGTCAGGCTCATGATGATATAAACAAAATAGATGGTCAGTGTTGCAGGTATTTGGTTGTTATCACAGTGGCGACGTAGCTTTACGGTGGTGTATAGTGCTCCTCCGAGAACTGTGTAGACTCGCTGTAAACAGAGGCCTTCTTGGTGTGAAAGTTGCGAGGTACGAGTGGCCGAGCTGGCATGAGGTTTGGTGTGGAGGTGTTCCTGTGCTAGTGATGGTGTGCTGGGTCGGGGAAGTCGACGTATCTCCACCATCAGTAGAGCCCAGCAGCAGATCTACTCGTCGCTGAGGGATTCCAGAATATCTCGAGTTGTGCTCGTCCTAGAGGCTTTGTCCTCAGTCCGAGGGTTGGTTCCTCAACGCTGAGAGAACTGTTGTCTGCAGTAAAAGACTTCGGTCTCTAGGGAGTTTACGTATGACGTCAGGGATGTTGCAGTCTAGAGGAAAGTTGCCGGGTGTCTGACGCCGACTGGTGGGCTGGGGCGGTCTTTCGTTATGCTCCACATCGTCAATTTCCTGGAACCGAGGCCCTTCGTCTCCGTGCCTCGCCCTACACGCCCACCAGGCCGCTGCTCCAAAAAGGCAGCTGGGGGGGAGGGTTCCAAGAAGCGGGCTGGATAGCGGCAACTACGGCGTTGCCTCTTGCAGATGGTTCCTGCATGGTGGGTAGCGTCTGCTGCAACTAACGGCTAGGGATGGTCCTCGTGCAACCGCTTCAGAAGCACAGTCCTTCAGGGACTTCGGCCGTGATAGGTGTGGTTTCCCATGCCGTACGTTGACATGGCTGTGGGGGAAGTTATATCCTGAGCTAGAGGTGGATTTATCAAGCGTCACTGACTTGGTCCTCTTAACCCTCCACTGGTGGAGTCCCGGTTTGTGACCGCCTTACCAGGGGAAGACTGGCTGACCTGTTGGGTCCTCACTTCCTGACCGTCTCACCAGGGGGAAGGCTGACCTGAGCCCTTTACCCAAAAGTTTCGTAAGTTCCTTGAATCATGTTCTAGATATAAATGTACATTGTCATCTGTAGACACTGGACACCATGGTGTTAGTGCCAGATATTTACATAGTCGTTTGTAAATAGCCTTCATCGTGGTGTTAGTACCAGATGATAACAGAAACGTTTGTAAATACCGTACATTAATTTGTAAGTAGAGCATGTTTACAGAAAATGTTCACACAAACGTTTGGTGCCAGAGGATCAGGCGCAGTTCACAAGCTTGGTGTGTGGTGGTGAAGAAGGATGGGTGAAAGTATACAGTGTTATGTATATCGTTTGAGTCTGACTGGGGTGTTAGGGAGTGATTGCCTCGTACGTTCTGCCCTACTGATGAAGGTAGTCGCGGTATGGCCGTTCATTGGCGTGCTTACCACTAGAATTGTGGTTCTGGAAACCCACTGTGAAAGGTTGGAAGGTGTAAACTGAAAGGCCACTGCGAAAATTGAAAAGTGTTGAGTGAAAGATAGGGGAAAGGTCCTCGATTGTCTGTTTAAAACTGGTGTTTTAGTGTATCATTTCCATTGTGTTTGATGGTCTGAGATCTATCTGCATGTGGCTGGGCAGAGTTTCCTGGTATTGTTGGAAGATGAATGATATTGTAATGTTGTAGACCAAATGAGAATGTTTATTTTTATCTTTGCAGGTATGCTTGTGTGGTGGGCGTCCAGCGTGTGGCGGTGGGCGTGAGGGTCAGTATAGTGGTGCTTGACGGTAAGACACTGTGAATCGTCGCAAAAATAAAGTTATCATTAACGTACACATGTCGACTTGTAGGTAAGCTAAAGTCTTCACGAGAGGTAAGCTAAAGTCTTCACGAGAGGTAAGCTAAAGTCTTCCTCATCAACAGAGATAAAATCCCCAACGATTGAGTTTGAAGCTGGTGGTAGATGTACGTGGGGAAGGGCGTGAGGAATTTGTTTAGGAGTCTTACCCGCCACTAGGATGAGCATGGGATGCACAGTAAATATGCCGGGGTCGGCGGCACAAATCAAAATATCCAGTGTTATTACCCTCCACTGATGTGAGGTGTATATCCAGTGTTATTACCCTCCACTGATGTGAGGTGTATATCCAGTGTTATCTCTCCACTGATGTGAGGAGTATTGATGACTGGCACACTACCCTTCACTGGATATCAACACTTATAGGACGAGACAGTGTCGTGGTGTGTGTGAGGAACCCAGCCTCACTAACCTGGAGGTGAGTGTGGCTGGCTTGGGTGCCCCGGCACGTGTTGGGCCCTTTAGATACGCTTGTTTTTGCCTTGTGTTAACATTTAATTAGCCAGTTATTAGGTCTTGAGGAACGTTACATTCATCTTCAGTAGTAGAGGATAATGGGCGTAGCCGCACCTGTCGCTCGTCTGCTGATGATAGTGTCGTGAGGCGGGGGATGGGAAGGCCTGCCGTGGGGGTTGCCTGTGCCGCCCCTGGCCACTCGTGATGAGGAGAAGAGGATGCTTCCTCCTCCTACCCTGCCACCCTCCAGCCTGGCGCCGCCGCAGGACAGCGCGGCTCGCACAGGCCCTCGTGTCTGTCATGCTCACCGTTGCCGTGATCAACTCGAGCTGTTCATGCACGCTCACACGCAGCTGAAGCTCTGTCTCCCTGCGTTCGATACGCCCTGGCTGTGACTGGGGTCTCCTCAGTGACGCCATGTTGTTGGTGTGTCTAGCAAGACCTCTAGTAGAGTGGCCGGCGTTATATTGTCACCCTCGTATGAGTTATGGCTGACGGTGAGGCTGAGTTGTGATGGCGGCGGGGACCAGCCTGTCCGCCGCTGCCCACGGAACACACCGTGATTACAAGTGGAATGCACGGAGGGTTGGAGTGGTGATGGGAAGGTAATGGAGGCTAGTGAGGGGATGATAGTGCCGGGTGGGAGCTGGGAGTGATGGGATGGTAGTGATGGGTGGGAGCTGGGAGTGATGGGATGGTAGTGCCGGGTGGGAGCTGGGAGTGATGGTCCAGGTCTTCCTTCGGTCTGTGTGATGGTAGTAGTAGAGGGAAAACGCCAGTGAGTGTGACCTAGAGGGGCATGTTGAAGAGGGCCTGTGTGTGTGTAGAAATGGTAGAAGGGAGGTCACCAGGCGTAATGGAAGGTATTAGGGAGGTCACCAGGCGTAACAGAGGGTATTAGGGAGGTCACCAGACGTAATGGAGGGTATTAGGGAGGTCATCAGGCGTAATGGAGGGTATTAAGGCGGTCACCAGGCGTAATGGAGGGTATTAGGGAGGTCACCATGCGTAACGGAGGGTATTAGGGAGGTCACCAGGTGCTATGGAGTGCCTGAAAGACGAGGAATGGAAGATAGACGATGACACTTTTCATCGCTTGCATAATTTACGAACTGACACATTGTTGTGTGGTAACGCCACATTCTAGTTGGACAACATTGTGGCTCAGAAACTGTGAGATGCCACCCTGCCCACGATGAAGCTTTGGGATGAGCACGGCGGCCGAGGACGTGAGGAAGACCTGGTAAGTTTTTGGGGGCGGGGGACCTGGAGAACACCTTGGGAAGACGCCGGGAAGACCTGCTGGTGGTGTTCGACTCTTGCCCGACGAGGTAGGCGTTGAGTTGGCTGCTGCTGGAACATTGCCAGTACGGTACGTTTCGGGTATGGCCAGACTGATGGACGACATGCGCAAGACTCTTTTTCCTATGTGTCACAGTCTAGTGTGTTGAGTGACTGGTGGGCCTACGTGTCGTATTTATCACCTGAGATAACGAGCGTGGGGGAAGGGGGTGTTGTTACTATGTGTGATCCACGTAGCCCCGGCTGGACCCAGGCTGCTGAGTTCGGTCGTTGGTCGACCTGCCTGTTGGAAGTCGCAGCCTGCAGGTCTCAACAGTCTGGTGTATCGTTTTATCGATGTACCGGGACGAGCGTACCGTGAGGGGGAGGAGGGGGGTCGCGGCCCCATCTAGAGTTACAGCGGGAGTACCTCGCTTCTGGTGCTCTTCTCTACTCTACCACAGCTTCCCTGCCCTGCCACAGCTTCTCTGACCTACCACAATTTCCCTGTCCCACTAGAGCTCCCCTACCTCACCACAGCTACACTACCCCGCCGAAGCTTCCGTGACCCAATACAGCTTTCCTGCTCCACCACAGCCGCCATGTTGTAGGTATCAGTTTTCTGTTTCGTCGTCGTGGTTCCTATTAGCGGTGGTGTCTGCTGCACCGGCGCAAGACTCGGGTTTCGCCCTCAGCCCCACAAGACTTGACGATTGACTGTGTGCCACACCAAGTCCCTGGCTCCTCATCACCATTTGTCTTCTCCCAGTCAGGTTGGTCTCAACCATTGCCTCCGTATGTCCACTCCCTCAGGGATCCCCTCATGACCGGTGATTTATATCCTATCATTCTGACCCATTAGATAATGGGGGGGGGGGGGTGTGCCCATTCACGATAAGGCTAGCGGGGTCCCGGGGGGGGGGGGGGGGTGAGTAAAGGAAGGTTGTTCAAGGTAGTGTGGCTGGGACGAGCCGAGAGGTGTTGCCAGGTTAGGGATCCAGATAGTGGGTGGTGGCAAGACCCAGGTGGTGGATGGTGGCAGGTTCCAGATAGTATATGGTGGTAGACCCCAGATGGTGGGTGGTGGCAGGACCCTAGGAAGTGTATCCCCTGGTGACCTGAGATTTGACTTCCCCGTCATCCACTAGCCTCAGGTAAACTTCCCTTAGTAACCAGTGTAAACAGATGATGGTAAAACCGTTCCGTTCGTTCTCGTCCCAGTGAGACACTAGTGGTGTTGCTGGCCTTGAGGGTATAGCAAGTATGGTCGTGTTGCAGTGTAAGAAGATGGCAATTCCATGCTTATTTTACCTCAACAATGTATGGTATGTCTTCCATGTTTCCTGTCATCTAGTTCACTGGAAGAAGTGGAGAGCTGCTGCTGCTCATTGTTCTCTCCTAACCTCATCTGTGGAGGATAGAAATTAGACTATAAATGTGCTGATAACCTGGTCACACAGGATAGCGGCTCTGTATACTCTTGTGTTAGTGGAATGTTGGCTTGTGAGTGAGTGAGGCGTGTGGTATGAATCCGTCAGTGGCCCCTGAGAGGCAAGTGTTAGGACAAGCATCATGCCCGGCATCGTGTGTCATGCCTCCTTGCACCACCAGCATAACTCTTGGCCAATCCATTATTCTTGTTTCCGCTGAGGCGCCGGAATCGAGTATCCTGGGTGTCTGGCAGGGTGGAGGGCACAGAGGCTCTTTGTAACGGCTACTGCAACGGCTGACGGACGGGCCGCACCCACAGCCTCCCCTTGTTCCTACAGCCATTGCTGCTGGTAAGGGGGTGGAGGGAGAGCTTAGCTCCCCACTACCCACCTCCTCGTCACCATATTGACATACCAACTCTCCCGTGGATAGTGTGGGCGTCGGTACATCTGTGCAGGAAGTGATCGTGAGAGGGTTGTGGTTGGGTTGGAATCTCGCCTTAAGAGTGCAACGGGTCCGGGAAGAACAGCACCTCTTTCCAGTGTGTCTGTGGGGCGACTAGAAAGTGGAATATTTTCCTTGTCATAAGATGACCAACATGTACCATCAGCTGTGCGAGAGGAAGTAGCCCTGGATCATGCATTCCATGAAGTGTCGCATAGGAAGCCCTGTTGCTGAACTGGTGTCTCGTCGTCAGTACAGAATACAGTGTGTGCTCATTTCTGTGATGTGCTTCCCCCGTCACCGATGCACTGTGTACACCATGTATGTCACCCTAGCCATCATGAACTAGACGTTGTGTTGGCGTTTATGCGTTGAGGATAATGTTCTTAGGGTACCACGCGTCCTCCTAGTGTTTACACACACTGGTTACTGTGTATGGTGTTGCGCTGGTGGTCATGGCGAGCCTCGCACGTCATGGAATGCTGCCATCAACGTACGGAATCGAGAAAGGGAATGCTCCAGGGAGGCATACATGACGCATCAGAACTAGCAGCATGGTGGTATTGCCTGGGTGGGAGGGGCCCACACACCTGGCAGCATGGTGATATTACCTGGGTGGGAGGGGCCACACACCTGGCAGCATGGTGGTATTGCCTGGGTAGGAGGGGCCCACACACCTGGCAGCATGGTGGTATTGCCTGGGTGGGAGGGGCCCACACACCTGGCAGCATGGTGGTATTGCCTGGGTTGGAGGGGCCACACACCTGAAAGCAAGGTCCCACCAGCAGCACTGGGAGAGTTGTACCAGATGGCCCCAAAATGGTTGTAGAGAACACCAGCCGCTGGTGGTGATGGTTGAGGAGGTGGGGTGGGTGTCTGTCATATGGTGTCCCCTGAACAACCATGCAACACAGCCGCTGTCCCTCCCTGCATGGTGTGGCAACAATCAGGTGTGCCGGTTTTTTCCAGGTGGGGAGGGGGTTGGGGTAGGGGGGCATGACCTTGTGAGGGAGGGTGCTGGCTGCTGCTGCTGCTGCTGGAGGTGGACAAGAACAAGTTGGTAGTATGTCATGGGTAGCCTGCACCTGCACCGTTAGTACTGTCCCCCAGGACGCAGGCTAGGCTCGGGGACCTCATGGGGACCCGCCACACACACACCGGCACTGTAAGATAAGACGGCCAGGTTGATCATAGACCCAGTGTGGTATTGACGGTGGGGGAGGGGCGGGGAGCGGTGGTGCGGAGGGCGGTGTGGCGCGCTAGGTATGCGGGGTTGGGGGCTGGAGGGAGGGGAGGTGCGGCCTCAGCATTCCTCATTCATGGGGGAGCTGGGAGGGGGAGGTGATCGGAGGGGAGGGGAGCAGGGAAGCAGTGTGCTTGCAGGACCCACAGCTCGACACCGACACCTGCAGACCTTCACATTGTTGGCTCGGCGGTTTCTCGCCGCCTCGGGTCACGTGACAGAACTAGTGAATGAAGTTGGCCGACCCATAGACCTTGTTGATCACGGGGACCTGCTGGTGATCAGGAGGACCTGTTGCCTCCTGCTGGTGATTAGGAGGACCTGCTGCCTCCTGCTGGTGATTAGGAGGACCTGCTGCCTCCTGCTGGTGATTAGGAGGACCTGCTGCCTCCTGCTGGTGATTAGGAGGACCTGCTGCCTCCTGCTGGTGATTAGGAGGACCTGCTGCCTCCTGCTGGTGATTAGGACCTGCTGCCTCCTGCTGGTGATCAAGAGGACCTGAAGTCTCCTGCTGGTGATCAGGAGGACATGTTGCCTCCTGCTGGTGATCAGGAGGACCTGCTGCCTCCTGCTGGTGATCAGGAGGAACTAACGCTTCCCGCTGGTAACCAGGAAGACTTACTGGCTCCTGCTGGTGGCCTAGAGAACAGACGTCCTTCTCTCCCTTCCTCCTCCCCCCTCCCTCCCTCCTCCCCTCCCCTTTCCCAGAAGTTGCATTGCATCATGATGGTTGCAGCAGCGGCGCCTCGGGTCACGGGTCGACCTAGTTTGTGACTGTGCGCTTGGTTAGAGACGTTGCAGTGGCGTTGGTGGTTGGTTGGTGGATTGCACTGTGTAGGGTAGGGCCGCTGGCTGGCTCAGGATCAGTCGTCGGTGGATCTTGGGAGGGATGTCTGTGATCCTTCCTTCACGCCGCGTTGAAATCTTTGTCTTCCCCGGCCATGGAATGGGCGTGTTTGGCTTTCTGGCCGGGTGGCTGGCAGTTGATGCTCGGGGGGGGGGGGGGGGGGGGGGGGGAGTGTGTGTGATCCCTTTCTCAACCCGCATTGAAATCTTTTTGTCATGTCGGCCGCCGCTGGTGGGGACCAGTTGCCGGTGGTAGCATCTCCAAGTTTACACTGGGGGATACGTCATGCCGCCACCTCGACATGATCTAGTATACTTGATGAAGTATACCACACCTGCTTATAAACCTGGAGTAAACCACTGTGGCCCATATACTTGAAGTATACCGAACATGCTTATATTTCTGAAATCTAAAGCCAGCGGCACTCGCTTGGACACACGAAGTATAACGTACAGGCTTCTTCTGTATGGTTCATGAAGTATATTCGCACATGCTCGAGTAACTGAGGTTTACCGAACTCTTGTTTACGTGAAGTATACTGCTTACGTTTGTATCATTTTCACACGAAAACACTCGTTAGGCACAAATGTGCACACATAAATACTTATTTAGTCTGCAACTCTGTGTTTTCTGCTTTTATCTGCAGGTGATTTTGTAATGTTTATCAGTATTGTTTTTACTTTTTTCATGACCACCGTTTCCTGCGTTAGTGAATTAGCGCCAGGGAAAGACGAGGAAATGCCGCTTTCGCTCACCACCATTCTATAGCTGTCATGTGTAATGCACCGAAACTACAACCAGGCTCCACAGACCTTCCCTTGGTTCCCCCTGGCTTCTGCAAATGCCTTAGTTCAATCCTTAAACAACACGTCGACACCTGTATACCACATCGTTCCAATTCCCTCCATCCCATGCAGGCATTTCACCCTCCTGCTTGTTCAGGACCCGATCACTCAAAATCTTTTTCACTCCATCCTTTTCTCTCCCAATTTAATCTTCCTCTTTTCATGATAATGATAATGATAGATTAGTATTATTGATATTAATATTTTGTGAGCACATGCAGGTGCACTGCAACAGATTTCATTATGGAGTTAGGAAGTCATGATAATTATTTAACTACAGAATATGAGGAGTATTCACCACTGGAGCTCGCGGGTCGTGTATGTGTTGTGTAATCACCCGGAGAACATGTGTGTGTGTGGACCCACCTGACAGAACATGAACATGGAGACACTGATAGTTTAGAATTGTCAAGTTCTGGCCTTTGTGAGCGAACCGGTCTCGCTCGGCCCACGGTGGCGAGTCCCGTTGTGGAAGGCCTTATGTGAAACTCTGTTGACTGTGGTGTTAGTAATGGTTCATGCAATACCTTAATTTATTCGACCATTCGATGTGTAGTTCATGACCTGCTGGGGATGTCGGATCGTCATTGGTTCAGTTGTATATTAGAGCCTGGGTGTCGGATCATGAATGGTTCAGTTGTAGTTTCGAGCTTGGGTGTCGGATCAGCATTGGTTCAGTTGTAGTTTCGGGACTGGGTGTCGGATTGTCATTGGTTCAGTTGTAGTTTCGAGCCTTGAGGTGGCTGTGGCCATGGCTGGGGCTCGAAGCAGTTTCATCTGCTTTGTTCTAGGAATATGTGGGAGCTTTTTTCCATGACCTAGACACCCTCGCTGCTCAGGGTTAAGACCTTCCCTTGCTTGATCAGGATGTCCAGTGTTTCTCTGGCATCTCGGCAAGCTCTGCCACGGGAAATGCCTCGGGAATGTTATTTAGATAACGAAGTTTCTTCGATCATTCGAACTTGATTAATTTTTTTGGTGTTGTGTAAAAGATGAGAGACAGACGGGCGATGGACTTAGCCAGAACTGAAGTTTCTGTTGTGTCGAAGTGGCTGTTGTATGTCTCGGTTTGTGGCAGCGAGGGTACACAGTGCGCGCCACAGACATGACTTCCCAACACCGCTGTTCCCCCAGATCTTTGGGATCGGCCAGGGGATGTCCGAGCTATCCCAGGGTTGTGGGACTCCCATAACAGGATTCTGGGATTACCACAACGCAGACCACTGTCCTGATTCGAGGGTTCGTCTATCTTATGGTGTCCAGGTGTTGTCTGTCGTCCATCCCAGGACGCTGCCGACCAGAGGCTGACGTCACCGTGACCAAGATCTGTCCCGGGACGCGGTCGACCAGGGAGTGGCTCCACTCACCACCAGGACCTGTCCCGGGACGCGGGAGATCGGAGTGTGGCGTGCACCAGGACCCGTCCCGGCACGCGGTGTGTAGCAGAAAGTGGCATTACTAGAACGCGTCTCGGAGACGGAATGGGTGAGATGCCTTGGGACGCATCGAAATATCGAGGAAGGACGTACACAGACTGCTTATGGGACTTGGCCATATATGGCTCAAGGTCCTGGTGGAGTTGCTCCTTATATGATGGAAAAAATACTGTCCATGATGTGGCTGGAGGAAGGTAAAGTACCAAGGGACTGGAAGGAACGAGGTTGTACTGAACTACAGACTGGTTTCTCCGACGAGTGCGGTCTTTAGAATACTGGAAAAGATAACTTAGAAAGTAAGTGGTTGATGACTTCATGCAGAGGAGGCACTAGTATTTAAGCTTGCGACAACAGGTCATGCATAACAAACCTCTGTACACGTGTGAGGGAGTGAGCTCTGTGTTAGAGGAAAGAGAAGGTTGGATGGAGTGGGTGAAGGGCCTGTGGACTGGCAGGAATCGGGGGGGAAGAGAGAGATGGAGAGAAGATCACCTAGACGGAAGGAAAGAGAGGATGCAAGTGCGAGGATGCGTGGTAGAAAAAGTTGGAGGTGGGGCTCCGCGAGTGCAGGACTTTTTTTCCCCCGTGCAGTACAGATGTGGGGAATTATAGAGAGGTAACTATTCACATATGTTGTACCTTGGTATTAGGCAGGAGGGAACTGGGAAAGAATAGGGGCTTGTGGAGAGGACGGGGCCTTAGGGAGAGGACTCATCCGATGGTTTAGTATGTGGTGGATTTGATGGGTGAGGGAGGCAAGAGAGGAGGAGGGGTCAGAGCGGGAGAGATGTGGTAAAGTAGGGCGGTGGGGGGAGGGGGGGGGTGAGGGCAGTAAGGGAGAAGGTTAGGACAGGTGGGGTGGGAGAGGACTTAGGGGGTGGGTAGGGCCGGGGCGGGTAGGCAGGTAGGTAGGTGGGTGGTGCTAGTCATGTCGGTGTGGGGAAGTTATCGTGAGGGGTTGGACTGGGGTTGGGGGGGGGAGAGGGTTCTGGCTTGGGATGGAGAGGCTGGGGGTCAGAGGGCAGGACAGACTGCTCTATGTGGACGACTTGGGGTCCTCCTTATTCGGCCGTGAAGGTCGTGACGCTTGACCCGGAGCTTGGACGACCTGGGTGGTTGGGTCGACCTGCCTCATTCTCTGGTCCTTTGTCCTGAGGCATGACCTCCTGTGACAGCCTTGGTCTCTCTCCCCCCCCCCCCCCCATCTCGTCTCAGGTCATATGTTTTTATCATTCTCTCTTTGTGGTCCGTGGTCCTGCGCCTCGCGGGTGACCAGTCGGCCTGGGAACCTCTAGTCTTCATGGTGTTACTTGCAGGTCCAGGGATCCCACGTCACCTTGCGTCACTTCTCAATATAATCGCGAGATCTGTGTCACCTACACCAATAACATTAACATTCTTTCACGTATACACACTGCCTTCGTGTGTGTGTGTGTGTGTGTGTGTGTGTGTGTGTGTGTGTATGATGTGAACGCATGCCATGATGTGATAACGGAATGTCGCCATTTTACTATCATACCCAAATTCGGCAATCTTGTTCACACATCCGCCTCTCGTCGAGCTGCCATGGCTACCAAGTGTCCTGATGTCTTTATATGGCTTTGCATGTTTTTCTGCACATATTTGGGTACTGCGTCCTGTTCCAAACACACACTGATACTCATTGTATATGTGTGTGTGTGTGTGTGTGTGTGTGTGTGTGTGTGTGTGTGTGTGTGTGTGTGTTGTAAATGCCAAATAATGTAATTTGTTTAGCATGTTATACCTAATGTGACGTGTTTCCACTCTCCATGATAATGTTTGTGCTAGTACCCATATAAGTCTTGATACTCTGTGTATGCATGTCTTACCGGCTACACCACAGGTCCCACAGCATTATCCCCAGATATCCCATCCCGTCAGTTGTTGTTCGCTGATGATACAGCGCTGGTGGCTGATTCATGTGAGAAACTGCAGAAGCTGGTGACTGAGTTTGGTAAAGTGTGTGGAAGAAGAAAGTTAAGAGTAAATGTGAATAAGAGCAAGGTTATTAGGTACAGTAGAGTTGAGGGTCAAGTCAATTGGGAGGTGAGTTTGAATGGAGAAAAACTGGAGGAAGTGAAGTGTTTTAGATATCTGGGAGTGGATCTGTCAGCGGATGGAACCATGGAAGCGGAAGTGGATCATAGGGTGGGGGAGGGGGCGAAAATTTTGGGAGCCTTGAAAAATGTGTGGAAGTCGAGAACATTATCTCGGAAAGCAAAAATGGGTATGTTTGAAGGAATAGTGGTTCCAACAATGTTGTATGGTTGCGAGGCGTGGGCTATGGATAGAGTTGTGCGCAGGAGGATGGATGTGCTGGAAATGAGATGTTTGAGGACAATGTGTGGTGTGAGGTGGTTTGATCGAGTAAGTAACGTAAGGGTAAGAGAGATGTGTGGAAATAAAAAGAGCGTGGTTGAGAGAGCAGAAGAGGGTGTTTTGAAATGGTTTGGGCACATGGAGAGAATGAGTGAGGAAAGATTGACCAAGAGGATATATGTGTCGGAGGTGGAGGGAACGAGGAGAAGAGGGAGACCAAATTGGAGGTGGAAAGATGGAGTGAAAAAGATTTTGTGTGATCGGGGCCTGAACATGCAGGAGGGTGAAAGGAGGGCAAGGAATAGAGTGAATTGGAGCGATGTGGTATACAGGGTTTGACGTGCTGTCAGTGGATTGAATCAAGGCATGTGAAGCGTCTGGGGTAAACCATGGAAAGCTGTGTAGGTATGTATATTTGCGTGTGTGGACGTGTGTATGTACATGTGTATGGGGGGGGGGGGGGGGTTGGGCCATTTCTTTCGTCTGCTTCCTTGCGCTACCTCGCAAACGCGGGAGACAGCGACAAAGTATAAAAAAAAAAAAAAAAAAAAAAAAAAAATCCCATCCCGTACGTTCTACTTCACACACAACATATCCCAGGTGTCCCCTTCCATTCATCCCAGCTCCCATGCCGCGTCCAAGGTGTCCCCGTTCATACATCCCAGCTCCCATACCACGTCCGAGTTGTTCCATCCGAACCTTTTGGTTGAGGCTGAACCCACCACGTAGGGTAGAGAGAAGCGAGCCGAGCGCTGTTGGCAAGGCGAGGAGTGCTCGCTTCCAGCCAGGTAATGGGCGAGTGGAAACCATAATGAACTGGTATATACGTACAGGGTGTGGTGTGTTGACTGTGTCAGGATGGTGTGTTGCCGGATCCTCACCCACACTACGAGTGTTCGCTAGGATTCATCTCTGTGGGTCGTGTCTCGTGAACCAAGAACCTTGGTGTTGCTGGTTGACAAGCAGGAACCCTCCGGCAGAGAAGCGGAGGGGAGGAGAGGGCTGCTGACTATCCTGTAGGAGGCGATCATGATACTGGAATCTAAAACCCATGAACTTTATTGCTCTAATCTGAATGGTTTTCTTGTAATCAAGGCCATTTGGAGCAGTGTGTTTTGTAGCCAGAAGAAATAGTGATCCCGTTAATTTCAGCGGCACGCAGCTGGCTTCTTCCCATAGTTTGTGTGTAAAGACCATCCATTCGAGGATTGACCGTTATAATGCCTTCTTTCCCTCGTTCAGTTGGAGAATGTGGATTTTTTTCTTCTGTACCATTCTACCTTCAATGCGTCAAGTGGAACAGAAATGAATCCTTTTATCATTTTCTTTTTTAATCTTTGTCATATCTCATCACCCGACGTGGTTTCTGTTGTGGCTTAGTTTTGCCTGTGCCATGTCGGCTGCTATTAAAATGAAGTGGGGAGGGGGTATCCACAGGACGTTTGCATTACCTTGGAGGACCCGCCTGTAGAGGTACGGGGTGTCGAGAGCTGTCCGGGGCCTCCTCTGCTGCCATCCTTGTTGGGTACATATGTAATGATAGGTTTATAATTCATTGTACTGGATATCATGGAGTGGGAGTTGGTTGACCGGTACATCATGGCATGTGGCTTGGTGTTAGTGAAGTTCTTCATTGGTTATAGTTCAATGTTCACCCATAGGACCTTAATGAATGCTGTTGTTGGAGGATGTAATTTTGAGGAGTTATATTACAACCCCAAACTCGACATAAATGTTTAAGAAACGGTAGATTGGAGAAATGCGACCTGGAGGTAAATATAAGGGTGACGGTGTAAGATAGGTAGATAGGTAGGGAGGTGGGTGTGCGCGTGTGTGGGTGCGTGGCTGGGAGGGTGGCGCGGGACGGGAGGGCAGCAGTGTGTGGTTGGATTTGGGTGCTGGCGGGGCACCGCTGCTGCCACTGGTGTTGAGTTGAGGCAGTGACGGCCGACGCTTCACGAGTCATAGTGTGTGTGTGTAAAGGAACCAATATATATATATACTGCCACTGGATTTTGAGGCAGTGACGGCTGACGCTCCACGAGCCACATTGTGTGTGTATCTGTAGGAGTAGCTGCATCTTCTACAGGGGAAGGACCTAACTCGTGTACTGCATAGTGCCGCCCTGGGTGAGTGCCGCCCCCTGAGCTGCCAGTAGGTCGTGTGATGCAGGGGTAACACTAGGCCAGGGGACACAACCGCTCCTCACCTACCTGCACCAGCTGGTAGGCCTGCCATGACCTGTGGTCTTCACACCAGTGTAGTCATGGTGTAACTCTACCATCGTGAGAACTGTGATACATATTGAGCGTGTTGGTCCTTGTTGAGCAGCTAGCCACGAGTACTTGGTCGACTCTTGTCAATGTTGACCTCTCCCCTGGCCTGCTGCAGGGGTGGTTTGGTAGTACTTTCACTGTAGGGTTCGGACGAATGTGTTTTTGAGGTGGGCCGCCCGACATAGAGACCTGGGGTGAGGTGGACCAACCGACATACAGACCAGGGGTGAGGTGGGCCGACCACAGTCCTGGGGTGAGGTAATTCTGGCCGGCGGCGGGATCCGTTGTTGGGGTGACGTCACATCACAAGCAACCTTGGTCCTTACGTGTCTGGGCGGCTGGTGGCCAGGCCAGGCTAGGGCAGACCAGACCAGATGCGTACACCTGGAGAGCTTGGGTTGTGGTGGGGGCCCTACACGGGTGGCCGCTCCCTCTTTACCACATACTACACTCCTCCACAGCTATACACGCCACACCCCACACCCCAGGGACACCCAAGTTATAGGACACGTCTATCTGTGTGGAGTTGATGTAGTCGAATCTAAAGTAGTTCGACTCATCAACTTGACCCACTTACCCTACGTCAAACTGTTGATTCACTTTCCCTCTTCGGTAGATATTACTTGGCGTTTTTGCTTCCGAGAGCTGGCTGCTTGTGTGCTCCAGCTAATAGCCAAACCATGCCATCAACGATATGGTTTGTCTTTGTATATTTAGACAAGTGGTCACAATTCGAAATTCAAAAAGCCATTGCGTTACCTAATTTCTGTGCGGCCGTTGGCAACTCGACGGAGGGGCGTTTTGATATGTCTTTCCCTACACCTCGAAGCATTAGAACGCTCTGCTTCCTCGTGTCTCTCCTATCGCCTATGACCTGTCCCTCAGAAATTCTTTGAATAGTTTTCCTCTTCATGTTTCAGCCTCTTTCTTATATTTCAATTGAAGCTCGGCCTTGGCACGGACGTGATTGGAGCTTCCTGCAGTAGAGACCCTGCCACTCTGCATACCTCTGACGTAGGCCAACTTTACGATTCCATTTATGTGATGCCTCACGTGGGAGCCACACCTACCAGGCAGCATCAGGGGCAGCCTTGCTCCAAGGTTCCAGTCCACCGCTGCCGTATATGAGGAATGCCCAGGTTGGCTTTATAACGACGTAGTAGCACTTTGTCGCTGTTCATCCGGACTCCACCAGCCACGCCAGGCTAAGCTGGTGTCCAGTTGGGACCTCCCGTCTTGTCACACCAGGTCATACTGCCCTGGTGGGGGGCAGGACCGTCCTAGTCACCTGGTGGACCCCGCCCTGGTCACCAACTCCCTCACCCCCCCCACATGATGTCCTAACAAGCCCCCCCCCCATCCGTGGTATCCTATCGTGGGGCCTCCCCTGCTCACCCTCCCCTCCCCCCTCTTGGTATGCCAACAAAGGACTTCCCCCCTGCTCACCTCCTCCCCTGGTGGTACCTCAACAAGGGACACCCCCTACCCTACCATGCCCTACCCACTCCTCCCCCGGTGGTAACCTGTCAGAAGAGCCTCCCTTTCCTCCCTGGTGGCATCATGTCACCCTCCTCTCCTCCCCCCATGTTTGGTGTGTTGCCTGTGAAGGATTCCAGCCCGCCTGGAGCAGGAGGGGCTCTTGGCTCTACGCCACGGTCAGCGCCTCCGTCCTGACCATGCCAAGGCCGCCCTCCGCCTCACCACGTCCTCCCCAGGACACCGCAAGAGTAGATTTGGTCTTCATTAATGCATTACATAAAGATCACGGTGGTTTAACAGTGGGCGGGGGCACAGCGGCAGCCAGCTGACTGAGCTGTATACTGTCATGGTTCACTGTTTCACGGCAGATGGCATCACCCTTTGCACTGACGGGTCTGTTGACAGGCACTGTAACCGGCCACCACTGACTCACGTAGGCTGTCGTACTGACAGGAGGAGAGGCAGCAGGCAAGACGTACAGACGGGCAAGACACCTCGCCAGGACTCGGACGCCAGATGACGAAGAGAGGGTAATGTCAGCATGCGGGACCTGGAGCCCTGCGAGTCTCAGTAGGTCATGGGAACATGAGGGCCACACTGTACAGGGCTTTCAGAACTCACTAGACATAAATTTGCCGCGTGTACCATACAATCCAGGTGTGGAGGGTACGAAGGCCTGCGGGCCGCGGCCTCCAACAGCCTTGCTGTTCAGCAGCAAAGGAAAACTTTATACCTGGCCAAGTTCAGGAGGCAAACGGACTTAGTATAAGGTACGTTCGGAACATTACACTTATGCTGCAGACCAGAAACACCACAATAATGACAGGTCATAGTAACACCAGAAATACAGACCAGTCAGTGAGGGACGATCATGCAAGTGGAGCAGCACATGAGGCTTGAGCGCCTGCAGATCAGGTCGGTTACACCGAGAATGTGAGGCATAACACAGAGCTTGGATTTAATGGGTCGGGTCTCAATGTACACAAGCAACACATGGGCAAATTCATGTCAGGGAAATTTGACTGTCAGTAGACCGTATCTTGCAATGATTAACTCTGAGCTAGTATAACGGTCTCTCGTCTCGTCTGATGTCGTGCATTGGGAACATAAACAAAAAAAACTACAAGATGAATTGAATCGAGTGTGGCTCTCATGTTTTTAGGGAGATCTCAGACAGTTTGGGTGGTACTTACAGGAGTCAGGCTTGGGCAGGAGTTGTGTGTTGGAGCCAGGGTTGTATTCCACAGGTGGTCAGGTGTTTATGGTTAGACTCACTGTTGTTGAGGGCATCATGTGATCAGTTGGATGGTGTCCAAGCTAGGCATCATCTGTCACCTTGCCTGGTCAGCAACAGGTCGAGGGGTACTGTGCTGAGGTGCAGGAGGGTTTACGGTGGAACAGCTTCAAAATGTCATCAAGACGAGAGGATATTTGTAGTTTTCAGGTGTAACTAGAGCAAGTAATGCTCAAATAGCCATCGCGTTACTTGGTCATTGTGGTCGTTATTGGCTCAAGGGTGGCGGGTCATTCTGTCTGTTTCTTTCCCTACACCGCTAAGCCTTAGAAATCTCTACCTTCCTATATTACTCGTGACAGCTACAACCTGCCACCTATTTAAAGGCAGGTGTTCCATTCCGCCAGATCTTTATGATTATTTTTCCTTTTGTTCCTTTACGTTTTCATCTCCTGAGCTCTCATTTTTCGCATTAAGGCCTCGCCTGTTTGATGTCTTCGAAATGAAATGAACCCCAACACAGGCAAGAGCAGCAGTGCTACATGGTCGCTATGTTGTAGCCTCAGAAAATGGGTCTCGCTCTATTGGCCCCCGTCCTGGGCTGCCTGTGGCCTCTTCTTGCCACCATGGGTCGTGCCTGGGCCTTCAGACCTATGTGTACGTACGGGCAGGGTAATCAGGAGTGCTGAGTCCAACCTGTTGAGTCCTTGGTCGAGTAGGCTATTGGAAGCCGCGGCTGGCATGCCCACTTAACCATCCCAGCCTGGCCAGTCTGTTTTGTGAATACCCACCAGGGTCATTACTTGATTTCTCCACTGTACACGCCACTGATGACTGGAGGGAGTGTGTTGAATAGTCATGGCCCCCGGATGTTTAAGGTAGAACTTCCCATTATGTTCAAACCACCTCATTACTTTTTCAGACCTCCATTGTCAACTAGGTTGAAAGCAGAGCCAGGAAAAAGGCAATTTTCGTAAGGGAATGCAATAAGTCGCCCTCCATATTCACTTTAAATATTACTGTGTCAAGAGTCACCGAGATTTTACTGATATTCTTCGACGTTGGCTGACATGGAACGCATTAGTTGCAAAGTTGATTCTGGGTCATTTTTGATAGGTGAAGATTACTGGAAATGGTCACGTCACATGATCTGCCTCTGGTATTGTGTGGTGTGTGTGTGTGTGTGTGTGTGTGTGTGTGTGTGTGTGTGTGTGTGTGTGTATGAAAAATGTTATCTTTCCCTTCCATTTCATGAATACTGACACAATTATGGTAGAGTGATGGTAGTCTCTATCTAACCTTTGTCCCCTCTGTAACAGTAGAAATTGATAACATCATAGAAATGTGTATTGTAAAGAGCTCGAGGAAAGCTTTATGATCACAGTATTTATTTTTTACTGTGTGAAACTAGAGAACAGGAGTCCGGTACATGTATGATAAAGAAATGGGGGTATCGAACCAAGCCACTTGCGTATAAGGTTTCAAGTCAGTCGGGCCTGTCTGGAGGAATGGCACAAAAACTTTACGTTTTTATTTCTTTTTTTTCGTGGTGTAGAGATGAAGGAAAGGAAGGGGACACTTAGTTATATCCTTCACCATCAGAAGAACCACAAGAACCACTTGGCCTCGTGTGAGGTATCAAGAAAGAGTGATACTCTGCTTGTAGACCATACGTGTCATTCCTTCAACACTTCTCTATGATGGCAACATACTCCCGCACATTATCAGTGTATGTACTTTGATTTTTGAAATATTTGTCTTGCCAGTTGCCATAATTACTTTTACAACGATTAAAGTAGAAGGTACATAAAGTGAATGTAAGCTGAATTACATTACAACAAAACGAACGTTGTTAGATGGGGGAAAATCGTAGATATTACTGCGCAAAATATCTCAATGTAATGATATTAAGATAAGAAAGTTGATCTTTTCGTATCCATGACACACCCGAGTGGTCCGGGTTCCCGCGTGAGAAGTGCCCGCCATCTATGAGTAGTCAAGAGAAGCTGGGCTCGAGTAGTTCGGGGTCTGGGCACCAGAGAGCAGGCAGGACCAAACGGGTGGGAGGGTCGGGTATGTTAGAATAATGAATAAAATAAAAAAGAGAGAGAGAGATAGGAACTTTTGGTTCGTGACCGTACGTTGCCTGGACAGTTGGCAGTAGTGCACTTGATGCCCACACCTGGTGATTATGCTGATGAGGGGGCGCCCCCCTTGCCCCTCATCACGGAACTCTTAACATCCAATGCTTTTAGGTTTTCAAGATGAACTCTTCAGTTCAGGTGGACCGCATCATGTGAGCGGTGTGAGATCCAATTGGATCTCCACATCCTAAGTACTTTTGTACATTTCATTAAACGTTAATATACGTACACGTGTGTTGTTGTTTGTAGTTGTGTAAGCGTACGCATCCGGTGTGTGTGTATGTGAGGAGGTGGTATGAAGTGTGTGTAGCCTTGACCATGGCCGCCAGGGGGGAGTGTCAGGCCTCCTTCCCTCCCTCCCTCCCTAACACCCCACGGCCTTGGGTCCTGGTAGGTTGCCCACGCTTACCTGCCTAAGTCAAGGGACCTCCTCTACCATACCCACATACCTTTGAACCTAATTGTATATATATAATTTGATTTCTTCTGTTACTGATTGCATTTTTTTGAGGATGTTATTGGATTTTCTGGCTGTAAATAAGTTAGGGTCATTAAGAGAGTCTGCACTATGCTTCACAACGCAACAAATATCACAGATTGGAAGTAATTAATGTGGTAAGTTGTGTGCATGAGGTGTGGTAGAGAAAGGAGGGTTGTAGGAGGCTGTGTTAGCGGCTGTGTGGGTGTTGGAGGAGGATGTGGTACCGGGTTAACGTTAGGGAGTAGAGGAGGCTACGTCAGGAGCAGCCCCGCCCTCTGCTGGCTGGCTGGCTGGCTTGCATCTACCGTCCTCCTGCAGGAGGCATAACTGCTTCCTGACCACCTTGTTGGGCCACACCACAGGCACCACCAGCAGCCAGCCCGGGCCACACCACAGGCACCACCAGCAGCCAGCCCGGGCCACACTGCAGGCACCACCAGCAGACAGCCCGAGCCACACCACACCACAGGCACCACCAGCAGCCAGCCCGGGCCACACCGGACAGTTCGTTGTGGGTTCAGCAGGCGACAGCCTGGCTCACGCCCTCATGTGGTGCCTGTGGGTGAGCTGGCTGCCTCGTCCAGCCCTTGGCTTACCTTATGAGAACATCGAAAGGCAAACACATTGGGTTTAGTTATAGCTCATTCTTCTATTCGTTACTTGTATGACATATTGTCTCTCTGTATGTCTTGATATTTCTAACAGTTTTGCTTTCATTTGTTGAGAGTGAGTGCTGTGGCTTTTTCAGAAGGTCTCCAACCCTTATGTCAAAAGTAATGTTTTGTGCTTTTACTCCGGACTTATGTCACTTCAGTCTTACTGGTGTGTGTGTGTGTGTGTGTGTGTGTGTGTGTGTGTGTGTGGAGCGCTGCTGCAGTCAGTCGTCTCGCCCGCTCCTCTGTTTTGCCATTCAGAAGTGGTTCCCACGATGTCGAAGCTCATTCTTCTCTGTCTGTATGATGTATTTACTGCTGAATTAGTGTATTTTACTGTGTTCACCTCCATGAGGGCGTGTGTTAGGCCGTGATGGTGAAGTACCCTAACTCCTCAACACTGTACATCTATGATGAGGTGATCAAGTGTCATGTATTTCAGGTGGTGATGTCACACTTGAAGCCCACGCTTGAAAAACAAATCCATCATGTTATTTTTCCCTAGTAGGTCCGGCTGAGTCAGTCAACCTTACAAAATTAGTAAGACTACGTATCAAAAAAGTTGATTAAAGATGTATCGTAAACCTTCTAGAACCAGAAAATGAGGATTTATAATTGAATCTGATGACACTAGGGTCCGGGTGTTTCAATGATGGTTGGTGTTTGCATCTTGCTGTTGGTGAGATAACACAAGATAACACGAGCGATAACTGGGAATTGACATCCGTTGGACGGTTCTTGGGCAACCTGTCTACGGCCCCGGGGACGGGCACCCGTGTGCTTCTGTCACGGACAGGGGAAACGGAGTTGCCAGGAGGTTTCATTATGTCCAGGTTGTGGCGACCTCCCGTCCGTCGGGGGTAGGTTTAAGCTTCGGTGTGGCCCGGGGTAACGAATCTCCTGGTTGTGCATCTCCTGCACCTTGTCTCAACCCATTCGTCAGCCTGCCTCCTCCCCCTTATCGTCAACTTCCCTCCTCCTTATCGTCAGCTTCGCTCCCCCCTCATCCTCAACTTGCTTCTTACCACTCGGGTCAGCCTCTCCTCTTCTTGCTCCCCCACCTCTGGCCCTCTTCCCACACCGCTGATCTCCCACTCACCTTTCCCTCTTTTCTGGCTGGGGATCGCCCGCCAGTTGCCAGCATGTTACATCTACGGAGACAAATGTTAATCATGGCTCTATGACAGAATTACCTTGCTATCTTATCAGCGATAAGCCGGAATGTGGCGGTGGTGGCGGGACGGTGTGCCAGTTGTGGCGTAGTTCCTGGCCGCGGTAGGCTTAGGACGCACTTGTTTGTGAGTCGGGAAGCAGCACACAGCTTCATTTACCACTCAAGTCGTAGGCAGATCGATTGGGAACCTTAGCACCGCCCCTGGCGTGTGGGTTACACCAGGGAAGGCGTGGACGAGTGTAGGACGGGGTCGCCTTCTTCCTGTATATACCTACTGCTACTACTGCTCCTGCTGGTGGACACCTGTGGTGAGTGCAGTGCGCTCCATGTCGGCAGTCTAGGCTTAGTTAGTAATTAGTTTTGTGTCCGTAAATTTGGAGTGACTGTGTTCATTAGGTAACGAGATGGATGGCTGGTGTGGTAGTGGTGGTGAGGCTGACTCAGGGTCCGGGATTGTGCTGATAAGAGTGTGATGAGGCTTGATGCCCGGGTCAGGCAAGCAAGCCACACTCCAGTACTGCCGCTGGAGCTACGGTCCCTCACGTCTTGAAATAAAGGAAATTGTAAGTCGTGTCGGAGTCTGGCTTAGTTAGGGGTGGGGTGAGTGTAGAGGCTGTACGGTGGTGGGTGCTGCAGGTCACTGGAAGGTGACCAGGTCATGGGCAGGTCACCACTGCCCTGGTGATGACGTAGGGCATGTGGTGGGACCAACCCTGTTGCCACACTCCCTCCTCCACCACCTGCTGCACCACTCCTCCACCATCTGTGCACCACTCTCCTCCACCACCTGCTGCACCACTCCCTTCTCCACCTCTAGCTGCATCAGTCCCTTCTCCACCATCTGCTGCACCACCACCTGCTGTACCACTCCCTCCTCCAACCACCTGCTGCACCACTCCCTCCACCACCTGCTGCACCACAGTGTCAGGCCCTCATGAAGCGTTGTCACACCAGACTAAGGACACAGTAATGTCATAATGCAGTCATGAGACGTGAGGCTGGTGTCCACTCCCAGGCCAGCCCTCTCGTCTCGCCAGCTGGGACTCGTAAACATGACTCGGACCCAGGAAATTATACATAGAAATGTCGCCGTAGATTCCTGGAAGTTGATTCGTGATTCATACATATTATATACCTAAGGAGGGGGGGTGACACATACATGGTAGCCAGAGTGGCTGGTGGTGGGGAGAGGCTTACGACATTGTCGTAGTTCATCAGACGGACGGACGACCGACCCTCTTGCGATCGTGACGTAGGGTCAGGTGTCAGGCGGCGCAGCCAACAACAAATTTTCCTGGAAACGACCAAGGCAGTTTACTTCGAAGGCCCTTCCCCTCCCCTCCCTCACGAACCCGGCTGCATATGTAGCCTCCACACCCTCTTCCTCCCCTCCTCAGTAACCCAGCTGCATTTCTCCCCCCTCCTTCCCCGACTGTGTGTGTGTGTGTGGGGGGGGGGGGGGGTGAAACCGGGCGACGAACCATCGACGCAGCTGTGGAATGATGTCGTTACGGTCACTGAAATTAGTGTGGACGCTGTGGTCCGCAGGCTAGAACGTCTGGGGCATTTTATGAGGTTTGCGAAGTGATGTATGTGTGTGTGTGTGTGTGGGACGGTTGTTCTGATGGCTCGCCTGCTCATCATTACTGACTGAGACGCCAGTTATCACGGTGAGTCATGGCAGCAAGTTATTCCTGGTGAAGCACGGAATCTCAAGAGGAGCACGGTACGTGAATTCAGGTAGTTGATGCCATGGTTGAATCTGCTTCATTGTCTTCAGTTAAGAGGGCAGGTGTGGTTATGGCTGCTGGTTGGGTTCCAGATGAATCGAGGCATCGAACCGATCTTTGCTGGTGTTTATGATGCATTTTCCCATAAGTCCAAATCCTGTGAGCCGTCCGCCTCCATGCCATTGCCAGATTTGATTACATTTTCTGGTTTGTCTACAAGTGTCGTGGTCACGTCCTCCGTCGATGTACAGGAGGAGGAGGGAGGAGGACGTGTCACGGGCCGTGGAGGGAAGGAGTTTTGCAGCCTTGTGAAGTGTCGGGCGTCAGTGCAGGTGATAAGACTGGTGGATGTCCATCGCGCTGCCTCGCTGCTGCCGCTGTGTGGCTCTGCTGGGTCCCTGTTGGGGGAGGAGACCCCTAGCTAGCGGTAGTGTGGTGTTCCTGCTGTGGGAGGGGATCCTAGCTAGCGGTAGTGTGGTGTTCCTGCTGGGGGAGGGGATCCTAGCTAGCGGTAGTGTGGTGTTCCTGCTGGGGGAGGGGATCCTAGTTAGCGACAGTGGTGTTCCTGCTGGGGGAGGGGATCCTAGCTAGCGGCAGTGTGGTGTTCCTGCTGTGGGAGGGGACCCTAGCTAGCGGTAGTGTGGTGTTCCTGCTGGGGGAGGGGATCCTAGCTAGCGGCAGTGTGGTGTTCCTGCTGTGGGAGGGGACCCTAGCTAGCGGTAGTGTGGTGTTCCTGCTGGGGGAGGGGACCCTAGCTAGCGGTAGTGTGGTGTTCCTGCTGGGGGAGGGGATCCTAGCTAGCGGTAGTGTGGTGTTCCTGCTGGGGGAGGGGACCCTAGCAAGCATTGATATTGCTGTATGTGTTATCAGTTGGTGTCGGGTGGGTGAGTCTCGCTGGTGGTTGTGTTGCTGACGGGCGCTAGGCTGGTTCGATGACCTGTTCACTGGCTGGCTAGTTGGAGGTCGTAACGAGTGGTGTGACTGGTTCTTTAAACCCTTGGAGAACGACGGAACGACCCTTGGGTCTGTTGACCTGGTCTTTTTTGACCTGACTCACAAGGGTCAGGTCAAGGACTTGGAGGCTCCCTTCGTGTTCCATGGTTCCCTGGGAGGTGTATATCATCATGGTGACCAATGCTCCTGTGTTGAACTGTGGACAGCCCAGCCCAGCCCAGCCCAGCCGCAGCTTAACTCCTCACCCCAGCTTTACCCGCTGTACTGTGTAGATTGCCTCACAAAAGTCTTGTTCTCCGTGCATAGCCTGAGACACCCGCTTGGGTAACGCTGGGAAGTTCTCCTCCAACCAATGACCAAGTCAGAGAGGCGCCATGAGTAAGACGGCGGGACGGAGCTGAACTAAAACGCCATACATCATGAAGAGGAGGATGAATAGCACAGACACAGGAGTAAATCCTACTCATGCACTACACGTGGCAGATTCAGGTTGTACATGGGTAAACATCAAGGTTGTGAGGATGGTGGTGAGTGTTGCGTGGACCTGTTGGTGTCGCTCGTGTTGAATGTGTCTTCCCGAGTTTATCTTGTCACAGTATATAAACTTGTTGTTTATAGTCGGTGTTTGTGCGTGGAGTGAGACGGTGATGTGTGTGTGTGTGTGTGTGTGTGTGTGTGTGTGTGTGTGTGTGTGTGTGTAGTGTATAATGTGTTTTGATTTTAGGTTGCTGAACTGTTGACTCTTATAATGAGGATGTTTATGCAGTATGGCGCGAAGATAACGGAGGAACGCCGCCTCCCCGCAGATAACGCGGTGGACGACTTCGTTATCAGCAGCAGGTCATGACGACCCTCTCACACCTGGTTAACGGGGGCGCTCCTCTACCCCTCGCAGCTCCATCCATCCCCCCCCCCCCTTCCTCCTCCTCCTGTGTGGTTCTGGTCTGCCTGGCTGTTTGGTGCTGCAGGGTCTCCGTCTCGTGACTCGTTCATGCCGTGGGGGTGTGGTGGGTCTTGGACAAGATGCTCAGAGTTCTTTCGTTTTGTGATACATATTTGCCTGGAGGCTTGTGTCATGAACCCAGTGGTTGTGAATGGGCACATTAGTATCTACTTTTCAGTTGATGTGATTGAGCATTCTGGCCAGTCTCGTGTCAAGTGGGCGGGCAGTGTATTGGTATGCAGGTGGAGGAGGAGAGCGACGAGGTCTGCCAATATTTCTAATGTGTTTCTTGTGATGCATCTACCGTGTTGAGGTCCTGCTGACCACAGTGTGTGTGAGTCTCGAGTTCGTCCCCAGGGATTCTCATTGTTAATTGGATCGAAGGACGTCCTCAGGCCTGATGATGACGGCTTGCAACGGTGCTCCAGTCTGGAGGGAAACAGAGTCATCCCTGGTCTGGCTTCCCAGCTCCTCAATTTTTGTGCGTTATGCAGGAGCGAGTTGACATAACACCGTCACCCCCTGGATCAGTGACGCATCCACGATCAGTCGCGTGTCCCTCTTTGTGTATGTGACTGTATTCTTTCCTCAAGACTCCATAATGTAGGAGTTGATACTGTGGTGGGCCACGGGAAGGCCGAGGCGATGCATGTACGCGAGTCGAAGAAGACTGCTGGACTAATTTCGACGTCTCCCTTAAAGGGTGTAATGTGTTACTCGCTGTCAGATGTGACCGTAGGCAACGCTTGGGAGAAGTTAGTGTCTTGGGGAAGTTAATTTTGATACTGGAGGCAGAAGACTCGTTGGCTTACTGTTACTCTTCGTAAGTGCGTGAGAAGTTTCGACATAGCTTCGTTATTTACTAGTTTTATATTTGTTACATTTAATGTTGCCGTGACATGGTCATATGTGCCTTGTCGCAAATACGTTCAGCATTTTCTCCAATGTTTCTGGGACCTTATTATACTGGTGGAGCAGTTGTGAAGAGCAGACACACAGACTTCTGCAGGTGTCTCGTGTGCCCCGGTGTTGTAGGTAAGCTGTAGGAGTCTCGGTAACGTGTGGTGAGGTGTAGGTGTCTTGGGGTAGTGTAGTTAGTGTTACCCATGATAAGAGGAGCTGTCACAACATTTACTAGGCTGCCCGGGATGACACCGGTGTCAGTCAGAGCTTGGCTCGAGGCCACTGAGCCTTAACGTTAGCTGGCGTACCAAGAGCAGAGCTCATGGAGGTACATTTCTGCCTTCGATTATCAAGATGTCACATTGAACTGTCGTCATGATACTGAAAACTTAAGTCTCCAGACTGAACTAAGAAGAAAATGTATAGTTTAATGCATAACTTTGGTAGGGAAGATGTGAAGGCATGTGTGCATCTAGAAGGAGAGAGCGGAAAAGGCATTCACTTCTATCGGTGGTGCTGGGTAATCAGTACAGGTGTGAGCACAGGTGTTGATGTGGGGGAGGCATGGGTGTGAAGCAGGCCACTCTACATATCCCAGCCTAGACCCCTAACCATCTCGTTGTTTGCCTGAGTACTTGATAATGGTGGTAAAGAGATGAAGGTGGGGATGTAGGGGGTGATGTTGACCTGGTTGAGATACGTGGGTCTGCCGACGCTGTAGGTGGGTGTAGGTGGTAGGAAGATGGTCCCACTGCGACCTGAGTCACCATGACTCACGTGTTAACAACTGTGGTATGATATGATTTGATGAAAATATCGTCTCATCAATCTGGCTGGGGCGAGAGGAACTTTATATTGTATATATATATATATATATATATATATATATATATATATATATATATATATATATATATATATATATGACCAACACTTGAGGCTGGACCTTTTTTTACCATATGGTCGTGAGAGGCAACACTGGCGAGCTGTACTCAAGGGTTTGGATCTCAGTAATGAGGGGATTATGTGCTTGAAGGTAAATGACCGTGGAGGGATTGGGTATCGTGTTCAAGTGGTGGAGTAGCCATAAATTATATCCTATATCGTGCAGACTCACGCACCGTAAACACTCCGCTTATATTACCAGAAAAACTTAGCGTTATAATTTAACGAGAATTTGAGGGTTGGTTGGAGAGGTTCGACACCAGGTTCTGGACATGGTGATCAACTGCCTGGCCACCACCAGCTTCTACACGCCACCAAGACACCAGGATACTAGTGGCCACAGTTAGCAACAGGTTGTGTACACAGGTCCAGGTGTACTGGGTGTGGTCAGCCACGGCATCCCGAGTTTACTACACCCTGTGTAGTCTACCGCCAGACCTCAGTGTAGGGAGGGAAACAGTCCCTGGTTAATGACCCGCTCACTCTGTCGTCCACATTATCCCTCCACCTTCCACTCCCCTTTACACACATAAACACACACACACACACTTGGAACTCATCCTGCAGTCAGGGCAGAAGTTGCTAAACTGTCCCAGCCACCGTCACCTCCTGCGATCCCTCGTCCCCAGGTTGCAGTTCGGCACGACAACCACATCCATCCCATTCAGGCTGGTGCAGACCGCTACAAGAACAACCCCATCCCCGCCACAGTGATCATCATCAGTAATCAGCACACAGTCACCCTAGTGGATGTGTCAGTCCTGCGCAATCATCCCTTTTTGTAGCTCATGATATTCCTTAAGTTTTTTATAGCTCAAGATATTCGTACAATTTTTATAGATCATGGTATTCCTACGTTTTTTATAGCTCAAGATATTCTTACATATTTTATAGCTCATGATATTCTTACGTACAGAGATGATATACATAGATATGTTTACATTTGCTTATGTACACACATGTGTATTATTGTTGCTATACGACCCCAAACATCCCTTTTATGGGGCTGCGCTCCACGCAGGAGCCAATGAGGGACTCCGGAGCGAGGAGAGTCCTTGACGAGACTGTACTCCTTTCTGTTCACCTCGTCAAAAATCACTTGTCGGCCACGCTCTAAGCAATTGCGGCGGAGTCCGGTAACACACACACACACACACACACACACACACACACACACGTGCGTATATAGACATTATATATATATACAAGCTCGTGAAATTTACTCGTATAGTATTTATGGTTTTATGTGTTTGCATATGTGTACAAATGGTTTATGTCTACATTTGTCTATTGTATCAGGCCACACTAAGTCTGTTTATATATTTTGCTCTTTTTACGTGTTTATATGAGTTTACAGTCATATGATAGTCATGTTCTTATGGTGCTAATGGAAACTCATGAGTTGTGAGGTGTCATGAGCAGGTAGATGTGATGATGGTGGGGTGAGCGTGTTGTTGTTGTTGATGTGTTCTGGTGTTTGTTTGTTGCAGGATGGTTGAGTAGTGGGGGCCGAGTGGCGAGATGTCGTCGTCCCTGTCCACCCGGGAGGACGCCCTGCGCCAGTTCGAGACTGGTCGCATCCAGCACCTGCGGGAGGAGCGCCTCGGTATACAGAAGAAGACCTTCACGAAATGGATGAATTCATTCCTCATCAAGGTAAGACTTGCCTCCGTTTTTTTTGCCTCCGCCTCCCATTTTCTTGCATCCTAATCTTCTCCCATTTTCTTACGTTATATCAGCATTTTCTCTTGGACAAGTCGAGTTCACTTTCAGGCCGTCGATTCAACGCGACATTTCTGTACGTCTTTCATACATGCTTCAATATACCTTACTCGATCATGATGTTGTCTTGATCAAAGTAGCATTTCCGCTGCAGATGTTGACAGGGTTTTCCAGTATAGCAGACGTAACGATATCTCGCTGCCTTTCACTGCCTCTCAAAATCTTATGACTCTTCGTCTCCTATGGCAGCCTAGCAGTTCCGCCAGTCAACACACACACACGGCTTACCGTATATCATCCGAACATCGGATTTATCTCAGGAACCCGTACAGAACACAAATAGATAAGTCTGCCTTTAAATGAGTCGATGAGATGCCAAAGTCTCATATTTTCGAAGCAGCAGTTCTGATTATACAGAGAAGTGATGCCCACACATCTTGGGCGATTCTGATTCCACGTCCCTGACTGAGTCGAATCTCTTAAAGTGATTCTTCTTCTGAACACCTCGGATGTGATATGATACCCTGACTGGCTTCTCGCACTCCGCTCTCTCTCTCTCTCTCTCTCTCTCTCTCTCTCTCTCTCTCTCTCTCTCTCTCTCTCTCTCTCTCTCTCTCTCTCTCTCTCTCTCTCTCATATAAATAAAGATATTGCTTGACTTCTCCCGAGAGCTGGGTATTTGCCTGCCTGCTTGCGTCATTAGCCACACCACTTAATACTCAGGAAGCCCCTGCCTCACATGAACACTTGTGTGGTTGTTGGCAGCTCAAGGTTAGGCTGTTGTAACGTTTGTTTCTTTCCTTGCACCGATAAGCTTTGGGACTCCTCTTTTCCACCATCTGTGATCTGATCCTTTTCGCAAAGCAACTTTTCCACCTTATGAAAAAATTCAGATATTTTTTTTTTTGTTTCATATTTGCTTCATTTCGTCTTTGCTTTCATTCGGGACTTGTCCCTGACTTGAGCCTTCACAGATTTTTATTTAGTTTTTAACAAAGATCATTTACTGTGCAGTAAATGCGCAGGCTTGTGGATGTCCTCCATGCAACTCCCGTTGGACTTGGCTCAGTCCAGCCGCCATGGTGCCCTGCCATGTGTATCCCCCCCCCCCCCCCATGAATCCAGCCTCACCCTACCCCGTGTGAATCCGGGAAACATACACCCCCCAACCCCCCAGCCCCAACCCCCCTGCCGAGGTCACCCCCACCCTGCCCTCACCGCTGGTCTCTCCCCCCGGCAGGCACGGCTGGAGGTGGTGGACCTGTTCACGGACCTGGCGGACGGCAAGATGCTGCTAAAGCTGCTGGAGATCATCTCTGGGGAGAAGCTGGGCAAGCCCAACAACGGCAAGATGCGCGTCCACAAGGTGGAGAACGTCAACAAGTCTCTGGCCTTCCTGCACACCAAGGTATGTCCCGCCATGTTCAGCTGTGGGCCTCGTCCCGTACCACTGTTCCTGCGTCCATACTAGCCCTAGGCTGTGCCCTCCAGGGGTTAGTCAGCGCCAGGGACAGACGAAGAAATTACATCATTTTCCAGATTATATTATGTTATTTAGATCAAGCCTGTGGGAAAATAATGACTGACGAGATATACACCTTTTTTCCCATGTTATTCTGTAATTGGTGTTCAGGATGTGTGTGTGTGTGTGTGTGTGTGTGTGTGTGTGTGTGTGTGTGTGTGTGTTGGGGGGTGAGTTACCTTGTCCATCTCCCTCATGTGATGATCGTCCAGGATAGGTCCTCCCCCGTCATCACCCTTCCGAACCATGTCACACTCAGACTATGGCAGCCATCTTTCTTTTCTGATCTCCTTCCTGTGGCTTTTTCGTCTATCGTCTCTCATACATAGTTTCCGCTCTGGTCGGTCCATTACGGTAGTGTACGATGGGGCGACTTCCCCTTCCTACCCCATTAGGAGTGGTGTTCCCCAGGCCTCTCTCTTGTCGCCTCCCCTCTTTCTTCTCTTGGTAAATGACCTTTCCTAACCGTATTCATTCTTATGCTGATGGTTCCACTGTACACACTTCATCTCACTTTCCCACTCTTCCTCCTCCTATTACTCGTTCTCCTTCTCATACCGAACATATATATATCCACTCTCCACTCGGACCTGCGCAGCATTTGGGAATTGTGAAGCAGTAGTCTGGTAAAACTGACCGTACCGAATCGCAATATCTTTCTGTATCTCAAAGAAACGTTGATTTCCCTCTGCTCACCTTCCAAACACACCAGGTCCACCCTGTCATGATGTGAACATGTTGTGCATAACCATAGCCTCCACTCTGCCTTGGAAACCCCACATGGGGAGCAGCTGTTGTCCATATCTCTCTGGGTTTTATGAGCCCTAGTGTGGGGTACTGCTCGCACATCTGGGGTGGCTCTTCCTCCACGTTTTTATCACCCTGGGTGGAATCATGAGCCTTCCGTATGAATTCTGGCAACACCTCTCTTCACCCATGCCATTTTCTACCTCGCGATGTTGCCTCTCTCTCTCTCTCTCTCTCTCTCTCTCTCTCTCTCTCTCTCTCTCTCTCTCTCTCTCTCTCGTGTTCCCGCCGCGAAAGCTTGGACGACGCGACATACACGACTGGTTGCTGCATCCCACGGTTTGTGTGTGGAGACAAACCTCTTGAGGATTGACCGTTATGGTACCTCTTCTTGAACAGCTAAGCTGTGTGGATCATCCTTCCGTTTTCCTTTCTCCCTGTAACCTTACTACCTTTAAGAGCCGGGTCTAGAAACACCTGCAAAGCCCTTATGAATTTCAACTTTTTTTTCCAGTTTCCTTCCCCCGAGATGGCTGTGATTAGGGCGTGTTGGCCACTTTGTAGAAAAAAAATATATGTATGACGTCACGGGACGACGAACACCTGTGAACCAGAAGGTTCAGGTGATCAGGTCAGGTCAGAGGGCGTGGCGCATGCCGTCACGTCGAGCGGGTCATGTGACACCCCCCCCCCCCTCCCTGCCCCTGGTGAGGCCCCCTGCAGGAAGGTGTCGTGTTTTACCGTCCTAGTCACCCGTCCGTCCCGTCCCGTCCCAGTTTCCCGATCCCAGTCACCTATCCCGCTCATCTGTACACTCCCATTCGCCCGTCAGTGACCCGCCGACGTCATGACCTTAGACAGCGGGAGACATTGCTCCCTTCAGCCGTCTGGTGTCTTCCGCTGAATGGGTAGCTTTATTCCCATTTGTTGTCTTATTGTTATGGAGGACGTGGTGACAGCCTCCCAGGTCGTGATGGCTCATGATACCAAGGCCCCAGCTGTACAGGGCTGAAGCTTTGACTGTGCAAGGCTTAAGCTTTTGAGTTGGAGGATGATGAACAGCAAGTTTATCTGTGATGGCGAGGTTGACCGTAGGTAGAGGCAAGCGCAGGGTGTACAGGAGTTTACTCTGGCTATACCCCAAACATTAGGGCATCTGTAGCTTATCTAGAGCAATCACGGGCGAGAGGTGTGTGTGTGTTCTGAAGAGGGTAAGAGTTGTGGTGGGAATGAGGGCATGGCGGTGGTGGTGTGTGGTAGCGTCAACCACCACCGCCAGTCCTCTCTACCACGACCACCGCTGACCTTGAAAAATGACTGCTGTTAAAGGAACAATTTGTCTTTCTGCACAATTACATCCAGGGCAACGTGAGTGTGGGCAGTTCTGGGTAGTGGGGTGGTAGCGCATTCGCAGTGGAACGGGCTGTTGTACTCTCGGCTCTGTGGCAGGGGGCACTAAGTGCGTCAACAGTGTGTTGCGTATTAAAGGCATGGGTGCGGGACGAACTTGTTTATTAATTAGATTGTGGGTACGTTGGTCTCGGACTGGGCAGCAGTGTCCTGCGGTTGCGGTGTCTAGTGTCAGACGGAGATGGTTGTTATGGAAGTTGGTAAACCGATCGCTGATGCTGGTAGCGCAGTTGGTCGGGGGGATAAAGAAGGGAAGGTGGCTGTCAGAGCATGAAGATAGGATGCAGGAAATAAGGGATGATTGACCACCAGTGGCTAAGTCCTCGGCGCCTGCAGTAGGATGTCATTTCACATCCGTGGACTGCTATGACGCTGGTCTCATGAACACTGTAGCTGTCGCGTCACGGTGTTGGTGTGAGGGGCGGCAGTGGGTGCCATCGTGCACTCCCTCACCCAGCACCTGCAACTGTTGTGAACACCGAGTTCGCTGCTGTTCCTTCGATGGAAAGGATAGAAAAACTTTGTAAACCCAGGGTGGAAACCAGAGCCTCCCCGTGTTGGGAAGGATGTGTTAGGAACGGGAGGGGAGGTCAAGGTTTTTGTATGGGCTTGTAGGGTGAGTGGCAGAATGTTGTGTTGCTAAGGTGTTGCTGGAGAGGACGTGCTCAGCACACTGTGCAAGTAAGTGTTGGAGAGGTTGCCTTCTGGTGTGTGTGTGTGTGTGTGTGTGTGTGTGTGTGTGTGCGCGCATCATGGCAGTTTGTGGTTGAAGTGCCCTGGCTGCCACCCACCACTGGGAAGGAAATTCCTACACCTTTATCTCGAGGGCCACTCTAAGCCATATCATAAGGCACCATTTTTCACTCGATGTAATATACAGCGGTCGTGGTGAGGCATCACGGGACTGGTCAGGCTTGGGGGAGTGGGACATGGAGACAAGCCGAGATCCACTCATCCCGCCTCACAGAAACTGTAGCATCGCACCGAGGGCCAAGTGGGACCGTTAGTCCTGAAGAAATTGCAGGTTGTCAGATGTCACCCTTGAACACCACTTGGAGAGTCGTGCAGATCAAGGCTTTGGGTAATTCTGAGTTTCACGTGATGCGGGAGGTTGTTGATGACCCCCCAGGTACTGGATCCTCGGATTGGGAGGATTGTGTTTGTTGATGTGACGCCGGAGTTTGTGTCGTAAGAACGCGGCCGACTGTATTAGTAGTTTTCTGTTGTCATGCTCACTTAGAGAGAGAGAGAGAGAGAGAGAGAGAGAGAGAGAGAGAGAGAGAGAGAGAGAGAGAGAGAGAGAGAGAGAGAGAGCTGTTGCCAAGGCGTTAGAAGTAAGAGATGTTGGGGGGGCCCCAACTGTGGCAGACGTGCGACCCTCTGTCAACCTTCACTCATGACTCCTCTCCAGGCGGGCTCCACGCCGGGGAAAACCTCTGGATGCGGTGCTGGAAGCTCATGACCGCCCCTGACACCGTCGTGCAGTTATAACCTCCGCCAGTGTAGCAGACTTGAAGGTTTAGCCTTTCACATTATTTTTTCTGAAGACATGTTTATTGTGGCGCGGGTCTACGTCAGGGTTGGGACGGGTGTGATGTCTGTGGTCGCAATAGTGACACAAGAAGCTGTCGGTATAGCTCATGAGGCAGGAGGTATTCCCTGCGTGTACCATGTAGTAGTGACGGCAGTGTCTATGTGGGAACTGGCCGGAACTCCTGCTTGAGGGGTTGTTAGCTTCGACCGTGTGGGTTATTGGCTGGCCACTCCCTGATAGGTGGTTCTGTTGTGTCTGGTCCGGTATACCTCGTTAGTCTCAGCAGTCCTATGGTTCTTAGTCTCATGAACTGTTTCTGTTCTTGTTCGAACCAGAGGCAGTCGTGTTGGTTGGTGAGGCGGTGTTGGTCAGGTGGATGTGCATCTTTACCTGGGATGTCGTCAGATACCAAGTGTTTAATCCATTGTCTAAGACGGTATGAACACTGAGCACGACGGCACGATCCTGGCGTACGTCAAAGGCAAGACCATGGTACTTAACGGGTCGAACCGTCGTGCTCAAGGGTCGAACCGTCGTGCTCAAGGGTCGAACCGTCGTGCTCAAGGATCGAATCTTCGTGCTCAAGGATCGAACCGTCTTGCTCAAGGATCGAACCGTCTTGCTCAAGGATCTGCCAATTGTGCTCAAGGATCGAACCGTCGTGCTCAAGGATCTGCCAATTGTGCTCAAGGATCGAACCGTTGTGTGAAAGGGTTAATTTTTCCATAAACATGATTTGTCTTAAAATTGTTCGGGCAAATTAGTTGTACAGTGGGAGGCAGGAGTGCGGATCTTCCGACCAGTAATGCCACACACCTGAGGTGATATGCCGGGGGTGAGTAGGGTGTGTTCTGAGGAGTCTGTAGTTATTATTATGACCCGGTGAGGTGTAGAGTCTGGTGAGGTATACTGTGGCTACACCAGACGAACAGCCTCAATATACTCGGACGTAGGAAGGAGTGGTGGCTCCTACTTATTGTTCATCTGAGGGGCGGCACTTGTGCATATGTTTTACATCTGTGCATCGGATTCTTGTTGTTGGCTTAGTGTGCATCTGACGTAGCGAGTATTCATGTTCCCAGGGTTGGAAGCCCTCCCTCCCCTGCCCCCAGGTTCCCACGGAGGGGCCGGCTAGGGGAGGCAGGAACCTGGCTCATGTGCACCCGGCTATATCAGCGGTGGTGGTGGGTGCCTGCTGCACCTACAGCAGCCGCCACAGTGGACGCTACCAAGGTCATGACCCATCGTCCACTGCAGGTCATGGAGTGAATGTGAATCTATGGTGACGCTGTGTCGGCACGGACGGTGGCAGGAGCCGCCTGTGTGGTGCACCACCATCAGACATTACCAATCAGGAAGTATTGCGACCCAAGGACCACGGCCTCCGGCAGTAGGGAAGGATCTAGGGGGAATGGCTCTACCTCCCCTGGCAGTCTACTATTGCTGTTGTTACGTTGTCTGCGACGCCCCACAAGCCTCCGACAGGGACATGGGGACCATATATTACTCCCCGGCAGAGGGATACTCGTGGGGGTCATGTTACTCTCCCGGCAGGAGACATGAGGCCCCTTGCTCCAGATGGGTAGCTCCTCCTCCGTCAGGACAGTGCCACTCATTGTTCAGTGTGGGAGAAGGTACCGGCTACTGACGGCGTATCAGTGGGTGATGTCAGCCACGGGAGATAAGAGCGGCAGGCTGAGTGACCCGTTGTCGGGTGTTGATGCTCGCCTGATGGATCAGTCTGCTGCACTCACCTGGTGTGGGGGGTGTAGGAGGGGACCACCCCAGCCTCCAGGGGAGCGTCATGATTAGCAGCACCAGCAGCAGTGTCCTGTGGCCCTGGTGCCTGACGCTGGCTGATACGAAGGAAGCCTCCATGTGTGTCCGAGGTCACCGTGTATGTTGTTATGCTGGGGGGCAGGATCGGCATGTTGCCGACGACATTAGCGAGTGTTTCCGTTCGCGGATTTCACTTTTCACTCGATTTCCCGACGGCAGCTGGTTCGCCGCATTGTTCCCTTGTGTCTGACCGGAAATGTCTGAAAAAGAATGAACACATCTCTGGCGGCATTCGTGAATTTCGCCACCAGATATGACTGTCGCCGGTGGAGAGCTAGAGGAGCGTGTATCATGCAGGATTAGATAAGAGGGAAGGTTGGGTGGGTAGTTGTGAGGTAGTCCATGGCAAGAGGCCAGCCATGCTGTGTGCTAGACAGGCATCATGTAGAACCTACAGCATTAGGCCAGCCTGGCCCTCCCATCACTTCACGTCTGTGAGGATCATGTTTGCCAGGATTGTGATCATGTAATTTCAGTGCTGTAGATCTGTGTGCCTGCCTCTCCTGTGTTGACCTGAAGGTTCTCTGACGTGGGTGGTAGTACAGATGAGTCCTCGACTGATGGCACCCAGGACCTGTTGCTGTAGGATGCTGCTGGCAGTCTCTGTCGGGTGATTTGTAGAGGGTCGGCACCAGCCCACCTGGACACTGGGCGGCTGGCTCTGGTCTGGCCATTGGGTCCTCCTCCCTACGTCCTGGGTTTCCGCCATGTGTGTGTGTGTGTGTGTGTGTGTGTGTGTGTGTGTGTGTGTGTGTGTGTGCCACGACCAACACCGTACAACACAAAAATCTTCCCTAAACTTATTGAATGGCGGCTTTTGGTCCTGAGACAAGGCCAGCAGGTGACACATAGCAATGATGTAACGCCACAGAAGGGGAAGTAGAAGTAACCATGACATGAGTTGACTCTGGTTCATAATTTTTTTTAATGTTCAGCTGCTTTGCATATTATTGCTTTCAACTGTCGACTGGTTTGTGGCGTCATTGTCTTATATATTCACAAAAAATGCTTTTTGAATAAAAAAGCTATTTAGCCTCGTAACCTCTCTCTCTCTCTCTCTCTCTCTCTCTCTCTCTCTCTCTCTCTCTCTCTCTCTCTCTCTCTCTCTCTCTCTCTCTCTCTCTCTCTCTCCAAAGAGTAAGAGTATAATGATGAGGGTAACTTGAGAGCGTTACGTCAGCCAAGAAGGATGTATTCAGGCGTCATCCTAACTGATGTATACATTGGTCGTAGCTGACCCAGGTAGGGGGTCAGGATGTCAGTATCATCGGTCTTCACGCCGGCCAACCTCCGACTGTATGTTAATGGTAATCTGGTGGGAGGTTGTGGTGATAGTCCTGTTCACCCGAGGGGAAACCTGGGTCTTCGTGCTAGGCCGAAGGTCACGGGCCATTTGCACCCGGTACGTGACTCCCGTGCTGCCACCACACCGCTGCCATCCGCACGATGCACCACAGGTCCAACTTGAAGGGGGCGCGGTTTTGCACTCCAACACCATCACTTAGTGGGGTTTCTTCACAAGCTTTAGCGATTAACGTTGTCTAATACTACCCGTCTAGGTTGTTTCCCTGAAAGCCAGTTGCTCAACAGAATAAGTGAGAATAATTTGCACTAAATGTGTGTAATAAGAGATGGATGGTCATGGTATCTCTCTGCCTGGGGAAGAATTGGTGTTCCGGATGAGCCCAGATGCTATGGGGTAGAAGTCAATAAAACTGGTGGTTGTGGGAGAGGTATATTGGAGAGTAGAGTCGCGCAAGGGAGAGGAGTTGTAGATCCACTGAAAACGTAGGTGAATGGAAAAGAAAACGCAGTGTGCTAAGGGTTGTATGAGGGGGGGGGGGGCTACTCGTTCAGACTTGTGCAACTTGATGTTTCATTTTAACTCGGTGATTGAAATGTTTTCTATCCGTCATCCACACCCTGGAATTAGGAGTAGAATTTATGATTTAGATGATGATGAGGTAAAGAGAATGTTTCATATAATTTTAATGTTCCTGTTATTCTAGCTGCACACATATTGGGTGAGGAAGGGATGCTGCTGAGACTATAGTGTGTGTGGATGATTAGGGTGAGGAAGGGATGCTGCTGAGGCTATAGTGTGTGTGGATGATTAGGGTGAGGAAGGGATGCTGCTGAGGCTATAGTGTGTGTGGATGATTAGGGTGAGGAAGGGATGCTGCTGAGGCTATAGTGTGTGTGGATGATTAGGGTGAGGGAGAGTTTTATGTGGGAGTTCCTGGTGAGGATAGGGTTGATAGTGAGTGCTGGGTGGGGGGGAAGGCCTTGGCACTATCTTGGCAGTGAGCTATGGGTTGAGGTGATACTGGTGGAGGGTAGGACCTGATAGCAAGACACCCCACACCCCCACAGGTACTGGTCATGGTGATGTAAGCTTGGTAACGCTGGTGGTAGCCACGCTGTAGAATGAGGTTGTTGGTGGCTCGGCTTCTAGCTTTTACAACAGGTGTTATAAAGTTGGATGTGTCTGACGAGTTGTAGGTCTCGCGCGTGAGGTCAAGCACCCAGGTCAGCCGGCATACGTGTTCGTGACCAGTTGACTCCTATATAAACAATTAACATAGAGAACTGAGGATGTTACATGTACCGATACCTAGTTTTGAAAGCTGGCCATTTTGATAACCTACAGGTCCACGATTTCCAAATTACATTGATTGAAACCCCCGGCTTCTGTTAAGAGAAGGGAGGAGTCGGAAGAGAGGATAATCTGTTGTCTGGTTGGGCGAGGCAAGATCATCCAGGGTGTCGGCAGTCTGGCTGACGACACCTTAGGCGTTCCCGGTTCACGGTACACTTGGTGAGCCGATGGACTGGTGATGGTTACCAGTACGTTACTGTGACGTGGTGAGAGCAGTACGCAGGTACTGCATGGCAATATGTGTAGTCGCAGATCGCGTGCTACGACACCTTGACTCTGCTGTTGAACACTGCTCGCTCACGCTGGGTCCTCGTCAGCACATGGCTTGGCCGGGGTGCGAGTCGGGGGCATGAGTCCATGGGTGGCCCTAGTGGGTTGGAGCTGGGTCGGGGCTAACAACCCCCCCACCTCCTCCCTCCCAGCACGGTGACACTGCATAATGTGCTCGCACTCTCGAAGCTCATCTGGGTACAGAATATTAGGTCTAGTTAGTTGAAAACATTACTTCCTGGACTTAGTTATGAGGGACTAGAGAAGTCGTGGTCCTGGCAGCTGCATGCACTTTAGGGATAAGTAGTGAGTTGTGTGATAAGGGTATTAATTGAGTGAAATTGCTCAACTTCATTAAAATAAAGCTTGTCGGTAACTTGTGGATAAATAACCTCCTGTGTCGACCAGGCTGGAAGGAAGCGAAGCCACACCCCACTCCGCTGCAGTGGCCACGCCCTCCTCTTTATACTGAGGACGGGCTGATTCCTGTCAGATAAGTTGGCCTGTGGTAACTCAACCTAGGTCTTAAGAGAGGATGGAGTAAGGGTGAGGTCTGGTACCGTGAGTGGTGGTGGGTTAAGCGGGTCATGATCAAAGCGGCGGCCGTTATGGCATCCGTGTCCTCCCCTCCCGCCAGAACATTTGGCGGGAAAAAATTGGCGGGAACTTAGGATGGCTGTTTACTGGTCATGTAAACTGTGGCACTGGACCCGGCTAGTGGTGTGACCTTAGTTACATTACCAACATTGGTGGACTTTACTTCTTCAACTATGTGGACGGGATATATCGATCGTTGATGTCACTTTCTTCAAGTCGTCCCATGCCGAATGATTAGGACTTTGAGAAAGAAAAAAGAAGTAATAGACTTTATATCCATTAGTGGGGAGTTATACATTGATACTAGATTGATAAATTATCGATAACTTTTTTTTTTTTTTTTGCAAGTTTACCGTTGAGATATAATACCCGCTGGCTAAGTAAGGCTCTGCTGTGTAACCCGGAAATTCTTCACGGCGGGTGAATTTTTCCGGATTATACATATACATACGCAAGTATATTCATACAGACATATACATGTACACATGTACATATTCATACTTGCTGCCTTCATCCATTCTCGTCGCCACCCCGCCACACTTGAAATGGCATCGGGTTTAGGGGAGAAAAAATACTTCCCGCGTATTCCTTGCGTGTCGTAGAGGGCGACTAAAAGGGAAGGGAGCGGGGGTTGGAAATCCTCCCCTCTCGTTTTTTTTTTTTTTTCTAATTTTCCAAAAGAAGGAACAGAGAAGGGGGCCAGGTGAGAATATTCCCTCAAAGGCCCAGTCCTCTGTTCTTAACGCTACCTCGCTAACAAGGGAAATGGAGAATAGTATGAAAGAAATATATATATATATATATATATATATATATATATATATATATATATATATATATATATATATATATATATATATATATATTATTTATTATACTTTGTCGCTGTCTCCCGCGTTTGCGAGGTAGCGCAAGAAAACAGACGAAAGAAATGCCCCCCCCCCCCATACACATGTATATACATACGTCCACACACGCAAATATACATACCTACACAGCTTTCCATGGTTTACCCCAGACGCTTCACATGCCTTGATTCAATCCACTGACAGCACGTCAACCCTGGTATACCACATCGCTCCAATTCACTCTATTCCTTGCCCTCCTTTCACCCTCCTGCATGTTCAGGCCCCGATCACACAAAATCTTTTTCACTCCATCTTTCCACCTCCAATTTGGTCTCCCTCTTCTCGTTCCCTCCACCTCCGACACATATATCCTCTTGGTCAATCTTTCCTCACTCATTCTCTCCATGTGCCCAAACCACTTCAAAACACCCTCTTCTGCTCTCTCAACCACGCTCTTTTTATTTCCACACATCTCTCTTACCCTTACGTTACTCACTCGATCAAACCACCTCACACCACACATTGTCCTCAAACATCTCATTTCCAGCACATCCAGTAAATGCAAGAGTTTTGGAAAGAGGGGCAAGTATGAAGTCTGTTGGGGATGAGAGAGCTTGGGAAGTGAGTCAGTTGTTGTTCGCTGATGATACAGCGCTGGTGGCTGATTCATGTGAGAAACTGCAGAAGCTGGTGACTGAGTTTGGTAAAGTGTGTGGAAGAAGAAAGTTAAGAGTAAATGTGAATAAGAGCAAGGTTATTAGGTACAGTAGGGTTGAGGGTCAAGTCAATTGGGAGGTGAGTTTGAATGGAGAAAAACTGGAGGAAGTGAAGTGTTTTAGATATCTGGGAGTGGATCTGGCAGCGGATGGAACCATGGAAGCGGAAGTGGATCATAGGGTGGGGGAGGGGGCGAAAATTCTGGGGGCCTTGAAGAATGTGTGGAAGTCGAGAACATTATCTCGGAAAGCAAAAATGGGTATGTTTGAAGGAATAGTGGTTCCAACAATGTTGTATGGTTGCGAGGCGTGGGCTATGGATAGAGTTGTGCGCAGGAGGATATATATATATATATATATATATATATATATATATATATATATATATATATATATATACCTCGCAAACGCGGGAGACAGCGACAAAGCAAAAAAAAAAAAATATATATATATATATATATATATATATATATATATATATATATATATATATATATGTGTGTGTGTGTGTGTATGTGTGTGTACATTTTCAGAGACTGGTTGTTTCATAAAAAAAAGATAGTTGGCAGTTGACATGCATTAGAGAACGTGGACCCATGGCCCTCCTGGAGTCTTAATTATGGAACACGACAGTACTGAACAAGAACTCTCAGGGTCCTTGGGCCCACCTATCGCCCTGTGTGTCTTTGCAGTGTACATACTGTGCGTTTTATTCTTGCCTCCAACAACTACCGCGAGCCATGTACCCATCATCCATGGTATCATTAAGAATCTTTGTCTGTGAAGACATATACAAATAGAGATTAAATAATAAAAGATATTAGATATGACCCATTGGTGTCATGGTCTGACCTGACCTGACTTAACATACCTTTCAGTCGCACCAACGTATTTTAAGGGTTATATCGTTTGCTCAGGGGTTTAAGTGGACGAACTAGAGACATGTTAGGGTGGTGTGGGTGGCCCAGTGCAAGGAGGAAGGTATAGTGGAGTGAAAATGGTCCTAATGGAGTATTACGTGAGGCCCCTCACACTCCACCTTGGTCAGTGTTGGGTGGGTGGCCAGTGCCAGAGACCAGTGGTTGGCTGCTGACTAGTGCCTGAGACCAGTGGTGGGCTGCTGGCCAGTACTTGTGAAGTAGACAAAGCCCTGGTGTTGCTGGTTATTTATCTGTTTCAACCACAGCTGGTTTCATCTGGCTTTAGACGCTCTTGATTGTCCTCTGGACACACGCTGATATTTTTTCATTTTACATCCATTGCCTTTTTCACTGTGTGATGGCACAGGGATCCTAACATTGCTGTGTGATGGCAAAGGGACTCTCGTATGACAGTGGTAAACAGGAACCCTCACATTACAGTGTGATGGTATGTGGACCCTCACATTACTTTGTACTGGGAGAGGGACCTTCAGATTACTGTTCTGGGACGGACTAAGACGTTTGCCTCTGCCAAGTGCAGCTACCGCCACAGAACTGGTTCTTCTGGTCACCAGGGTAGAAAGAGGACTTATGACATCAGAGGTTGAAGGGTTAAGGTATAGTGTTTCTACATGTATACGTTTGTTATTTCGAATCTTTTGTAACATGTCGTTGAACAGGCATCTTTACCAATTTCTCAATTTTTTTACTTTTGTTTTGCAGGGTTAAGGAAATAATACAAATCTGTCACTACATTCTGTATTAACTGAGCATATGACTGAGAAATGTGTCAGAGCCAGTAACATACTTCTGTAACTCGTGATATATCTTGGTGTCCCCTGGTGCCATCTGCCTTACCCAGCACCTGTCCCTGCTTCTTTTTCTCCTAGCACCATCATTCTGTCTCAGCCAGCACTTGCCTGTATCATGGAACTGTTTGTCGTACCCAATACCTGTCCCTGTGTTTCCTGGTGCCACCTGCTATGCCCACCTCCTGCCTCTTTGTCTATTGGTGCCTTCTGCTTTGCCCAGCACCTTTCTTTATGCCTTCTGGTGCCATCTACTATACTCAACACCCTCCTCTGTGTGTCCTGGCACCGTCTGCCTTACCCACCACCTTCCTCTGTGTCTTCTGATGCTGTCTGCCTTTACCAACACCTGCCTTCATGTCTCTTGGCATGGTTTACTGTGCCTAACACTTTCCTTTTGTGTTTCCTTGCACCATCTGCCTCACCCAAAACTTGCCTAAGTGTCTCCTATCACTATTTGCCTTACCCAACACCTGCCTCATGTTTCCTGATACCATCTGCCTTACCCAGCACCTTCCTTAGTATTGATTGGTTCCATTTGCCTTACACCTGGCTCTGTGTATTCTAGTACTGTCTTCCTTGCCCCACACCTGCCTTCTTGTCTTCTGGCACCATCTACCTTACTCAGTACCTGCCCCTTTTTCTCTCCTTCCTCCTGTTCCCCAGGCTGGCCATTTTCCACGCCTTTCCACATTCTAGCTAGTATCCCAGCTTTCCCACAGTCTGGCTAGTAACACCAGCCTTGCCTTCCCACAATCAGGCAAGTATTCCGTATCCCCTGCCTGCCCCCGGCAGTCCCTAGTCAGTTCTGATATAATGTATTTTTGCTGTGAAACAACTGCCGTACCTTTCTTCATGTTAGAATGACTGTGTCCTGAAGATGACTGACTGTCCTCTCCTACAGGTGCGCCTTGAGAGTATTGGTGCTGAAGACATTGTGGATGGCAACCCCCGCCTCATCCTTGGTCTCATTTGGACTATCATTCTACGGTTCCAGATCCAAGAGATTGAGATTGATGTGGTAAGGATGATGTCTTGTAATAGAAATAACCATATGACATTAGTGAGATGGGCTTGAATAAAACTAACAGGAAAAATGTTATGATAAGTATGGGTTTTGGCTGCTGAAAGGAAGGCTTTGAGTAGGGAATGACATGATTAGTGAGGCCTTGCTTGTGAGGATCATGAAGGAGGCTACAGTGATATTGGTACAGTTGTTTCTTTACCTGGGGGTGTACACATTGTGGCCTTACCATCATGAGATGTATACTTTGTGGCCCTGCCATCACTAGGGATATACACAATGTGGTCATGTCATCACCTGGCAGATGTACTCATTTTGGCTTTACCAACACTGTGATGTGCACATTGTGGCCCTGCCATCCTAGGGGTTCTTGCACATCATAGCCATACCATGAATAGGATGTACACATTGTGCCCTTCACACATTATGCCCTTGCCATCACTTGGGTAGTAACGTTATGGCCCTGCTATCGTAGGTAGGTATAAACCACTCGTGTGCATTATTACAAAGCACAAACACTTCAAAATTAGCACTGAAGGTTATTTACTTGTTAGACGAGTCTTATCAAATGAATATCTGTATTTTTAGTTATGAAAAAGAAACAGTTCCCATTGTTATAATTAAAGTTTACTTAGTCACATAGTTGCAGTCCAGACCTGTAAGACAGGTATTTATTGCTTGGAAAAGTGTCACTGGTTATGAAGTAATGGAGTTTACTTCTTGTACCGCTGCAAATATTGACCTAATGATCTAGCAGTGTCAGATATATGATGAGAGCTCTTGATTTAAAGTGTAATCTTGAACTTCTCCCTTATCCAGATAAATATGATGTACATCAGTTTAGCATGCCATGAAAAGCATATATATTCTTGAATTTTCCTTTTTGTAATATGTGTTAATCATATATCATTTTGTTAAAATAAGGATGGACATACTTGTGTCTGCACAAATAAGCTGATATGCCCATGTTACCTTCTTAGTCCTATCTGCATTTGGTGGCAACAACAGCCACATTCATATGTTTCAAGGTGCCATTATGAGCACTTGATAAGACATAGTGAATTAATTTAACAATTCTAAGTACAACTGTATCTGCTTTGAAATATATAAAATCCTGTGCTTGAAATTCTCAAGACCTGGAAAGATTACAGAACTTAGCCCAGCTCTTAAATGAAAAAGAATGATTAATGAATCTAAAGCCAAGAAGAGTCCCATTAAAGTATATTTAAAGTGGTTATGTTAAATAGCATTCAGACATCATTTTGCTTATGTGGGATGAATCTATGAAAGAATGCATCTGCTGTTGCTCCTGATTGTCTTCTTTTTTTTCTTTCCTCTTTTTCCCTCTGCAACCTCCTTTTCCTTTCACGTCATCTTTTCTTTTCATCCGTCCCATACTCTGGCTTCTCACTTCATCTTTTCTTACCCTCCACTTCATATTTTCCCTCCACTGTATCATCTTTCTTCCCCTCATCGACTCCTTCCTTTCTCCTCATTATGTGGAAAAACTCATCCTTTCCATCTCTGTCCTGTCTGTCTTTAACTTTTCTTGTCTTTTCTTCAGGCCATATTGCTGATGAAGATTCTGCTTAGTCAGTTACTTGTCATATCATCTTATTTTGGGGCTATTGATATAGTACAGCCTTCTGTATTTGCCTTTATAGTATCTGAATGAGTATCTGTTGTTTAATGTTATGTATGTATTGTTTTAGAAATGTTTGTGCTTTTTATTCAAGGATGAAGAAAATGAGAGTAGTGAGAAGAAGTCAGCCAAAGATGCTTTATTGCTTTGGTGCCAGAGAAAGACAGCTGGATACAGAGGAGTCAGCATTGAAGATTTTTCACGTAAGTGTGTAAAAGTTATGTCTGTCTATCCCTCCACCCACTTTACACATGCACATACATTTTGAGTGATGTAATCTGGAGGTACAATTTTTAAACAAGGTAAGAAACTTAGAAACAAGGAAGAATTTGGGAGGGTCTTTTTTAGAAATGCTGATAAAACAAGGAGGAAGAGTGAGAGAGAGAGAGAGAGAGAGAGAGAATACAGTCAGAAAAAGAAAAATAGGGAGACATCAAATGAGTCAAGAAGTTAATGCAGTCTCACAAGTATCACAAAAGGGTTAGGAATGTTCAGTGTTGGAAATAGCACACTGAAAGTAATGTAATGGTGTACAGATGCAGATGGACTTTGATCATATTTACTTAGCGTTTAAGCCTCAAATGCTTTCACTTGATTGGTTGGTTTGATTTTTCAGTATTCATTGTTTACAACTCCTTATTACTTCATCAGAATTTCTTCAGGTTTGATTTTTTTATTCCAATATGAACCATTATATTCCCTGGGGATAGGGGAGAAAGAATACTTCCCACGTATTCCCTGCATGTCGTAGAAGGCGACTAAAAGGGAAGGGAGCGGGGGGCTGGAAATCCTCCCCTCTCGTTTTTTTTTTTTTTTTTTTTTTTTTTTTTTTTTTTTTTTCCAAAAGAAGGAACAGAGAAGAGGTCCAGGTGAGGATATTCCCTCAAAGGCCCAGTCCTCTGTTCTTAATGCTACCTCGCTATCGCGGGAAATAGCGAATAGTATGAAAAAAAAAAAAATGAACCATTATCTACAATGAAATGGTAACAAAGTAAAATTTTGATTGTAGTCATTGATTTTTTTTTCTAAACAAAGTATCATCAATATTTGCACGAAGGATCCAGTTAGTATCGTCACCTGCTTGCTTGTCTTCATACTTCGTACTTCTAACTGTGTTTCAATCCATTAAAGCAACTTGTAACCAGATAAACTCCTTACTCTCCTCAGTGCTTTCCAACCCACTGTCTACCAGTTTCATGCATCGTATTTGCTAAGGTAATTTGAGCAGTGTAGCTGTGAATATTGAAGAGCTTGAATTCAAAGATTGAATTAGAGAACATGCACCTGATATTGTTGGAGTATTTGAGATGGAATTACAGGGATATGATCTCACATTTTCTGTCCTGAAAAATGCATAATGAATAGGACGGAAAGAGAAGTCAGAGGAGGAGAAGGAGGATTTGTCCTGTTACCCCTTAAACAGTGCTGTTTCTTCCGTGGTTTATTCCCCTCGGTGAAAAAATTTGAAAATTCTATTTACTTTACAGAATGTATGTATTATAATTCATTAAAGAAAATTCCCACCAACTTGTATACTTTACTCTATATTATGTGAGAGGGTACTGAATGGCTGGAGAAGGGACTATCCCAACAGCATCGATACTTCTTATCCACGTAAGTTTGTGATGATTATGGTTTCTCACTCATGACTATTCTTTATACAGCTAATCACATCATGCCATTTATAATTATTTCTCCTTGTATTCTGTTGTGTGAGCAAGAGAAATTTGTTGGGAATCTTTGGCTCAATATTCACCTTCCCCTCATATTTTGGTGTGAAGGCAACAACCTTCACTCTTCCTTTGCAAATGACCCTGAGGTATTTACGGCCATTGCATGTGTAATAGGTCGACCCTCGGCCAATCTACAACAACCTCCTAGATGATGATATCAACTTTCCTCCTATCTGCTAATTGAACCTCGCATTTCTCTAGGATCTTTTGCACAATTGGACGTAATATACGGTTTTCTCTGCTGTCACAACCCTTGGAGGTTATTTTCTGACTAATCTCTTTTTTGTGATGCCTCAAAGACAATGAGACTCTTCTTACTCAGATCTTACAATAGCCCTTTTCAGAGCTATGATTTTGTTTATGAGAATGTTGAATCTAACTTGGACCCTCTAAAGAGTAGTTACATTGCCATAATGGAAGGGAGTTTTCCTGTTTTTTAGACTGAACAACATCTCCCCTGATCCTTGCCGGTTTGATCAGTTGGCAGTTCTTCTCTAACATTCCTCCATGAATCATGCCCTTACTGAAAGCTTATATGATTACCAGAGCTCATTGAAGAATTTCCATGCAAAAGACTTAAGCAGTCTGTACCACAGCAAGAGCATAAATGACAGACTGTGGTTCTTTCCCTTTGCTGTTGTTCAGAAGATACTTAGCACTAGATCTTTTAGAGCTTTTTTTTTTAATGAGATTTATATCTATCAGAGGCAGGGGTGCTCTATCAAGGCAGCCCTTACAGTGGCCAGTTACTTAGTTCTTGAAGAGAGTAAGACATGTACGAGTAGGAAGACAGGAGGTTGAGTGATTCAAGGTGGCAGGTTTGCAGCAAGGATGTGTGATATCTATACAGCTACTTAATTTGTTCATGGATAGGATGGCTAGGGAGGTGAATACAAGGGTCTTGGAGAGAGGATTGGGGGAGGGGGCCTGGGAGATGAGTCAGCACTGGTGATAGATTCAAGTGGAAAACTGCAGAAATTGGTTTCTGAGTTTGGGAGAGTATATTAAGGGAGGTAGTTGAAAGTAAATGTGAATAAAAGCAAGGTTATTAGGTTTAGCAGTTAAAAGAGACAAGTCATGTAGAGCGTAAGTTTGACTGGAAAGAACATAGAGGAATTGGGATGTTGTAGGCACGTGGGAATGGATATGGCAGCAAAACAGTGGGAGCTGAAGTGAGCCTTAGGGAGGTTTAGGGAATTAAGGTCATGAGTACATCGAAGTAGTCCCAACAGTGATGCATGGTTGAGAGGTATGGGCTCTAGATAAGCAAGTATGGAGGAGGAATGTGTTGGAAATGAAATGCTTGAGAATAAGATATTGGCTGCAGTTTGAAACACCCTTAGGTATTCAGGCATAAGTTTTCACTAAGCTTGAGGCTTGTTGATAATTTTTTTCTGAAAGTTTTGTTTTGTTTATCAGGATCATGGAGGGATGGCTTGGGTTTTAATGCCCTCATTCATGCTCATCGGCCAGATATAATTGACTACAACTCCCTCATCCAAAAGAATCACATATATAATCTCAACAATGCCTTCGAGGTAGCGCAAAATGAGTTGGGCATCGCCAGGATTCTTGATGCTGAAGGTATAGTTGCATCATACTTTTTCATGGGATATTGTAATGAAATGCTGTATATCTGAATCTATATGATAATATGTAGAATACCATTGTTATGATTAGTGATACTCTGTTTATATCTCAGATGTGGACACCAGCAAGCCAGATGAAAAATCTATCATAACCTATGTTGCCTCTTACTATCACACCTTTGCTCGCATGAAGAATGAGTTGAAAGGGTCAAAGAGAATCGCTAATGTAAGTAAACATATATATATATATATATATATATATATATATATATATATATATATATATATATATATATATATAACCATGAGGAAAATGAAACACAGTAGGTTCCCAAGTGCACTTTCATGTAGTGATCACATTGTCAGGGGAGATACAAGAATGAGATAGGAGACATAAAACAGTCAGTTGATATACAAGGAAGAGACAAGCTAAATCACAATTGGTAAACAAGTGTTACTGTGTGGTGGTGTTCAGGTCTGGCATCATGCCTGTTATAAGATTTTATGACAGGCATGATGCCAGATCCGAACTCCACCTTCCGATAATGCTTGTTTACCAGTGGTGCTTTAGCTACATCTCTTCCTTGTATATCAACTGAATATTTGACATCTATCTCATTCTTGTCTCTCCTGACAATGTGATCATTACAGGAAAGTGCACTTGTGGACTTATCGTGTTTCATTTCCTTGTTTTTTTGTTTTGTTTTTATGACTATTATTATTACTATTTTTTGTTATTATTTATGATAACCTTAGGACCTCTTTTTTGGAGTTCCTGCAGCATTGAGGTTTTGTTACAATCAGGAGTATGGAGAAGACAGACTCCTTTGGAGCAAAAAGTTTCTTTATGAGACTATTGTTTTTTAGCAGCTGATGATGATACAGCCTTGCCAAAGATGAGTTTTTACTGTTGGTGTAACCACAAAATGGCAGAGGCCAGCAACGCATGCTCTATATGTGCATTTCATATGACATCTAGAGAATTGATGTGAGCAAATGCAGCCTTCCTTCGTCTGTTCCTGGTGCTACTTTGCTTGTGTGGGAAAGTGTAGACGAGTATGAAAGATATGTTAGAAATGAAATGTTTGAGGACAATATGTGGTGTGAGGTGGTTTGATCAAGAAAGTATTGAAAGAGAAAGAGAGATCTGTGGTAATAAAAAGAGTGTGGTTGGGAGAGCAGAAGATGTGATGAAATGGTTTGGACATACGGAGAGAATGAGTGAGTAAAGGTTGACAAAGAGGATATATGTCAGGTTGAGGGAACAGGGAGAAGTGGGAGATCGAATTGGAGGTGGAAGGATGGCGTGAAAAAGATTTTGAGTGGTCGGGCCCTGGACATACCAGAGAGTGAGAGGCATGCAAGGAGTAGAGTGAATTGGAACGATGTTTTATACCGGGGTCAACGTGCTGTCAATGGACTGAACCAGGGTATGTGAAGCTTTCGGGATAAACCATGGAATTGTCTGTAGGGCCTGGATGTGGATAGGGAGCTTTGGTTTTGGTGCATTACACATGACAGCTAGAGACTGAGTGTGAATGAATGTGGACTTTTTTGTATGTTTTCCTGGCACTACCTTGCTGAAGCAGGGGGTAATGATACTGTTTTTTGTGGGGTGAGGTGATGCTGGGAATGGATTAAGGCAAGCAAGTATGAATATGTACATGTGTATATATGTAATGTCTGTGTATCTGTATATGTATGTATTTGTTGATATATGTGTGTGTATGGGTGTTTGAGTATATATGTATGTATATGAGTGGATGGGGCATTCTTCGTCTGTTTCCTGGCATACCTCATTGAAGTGGGAAATGGCGATGAAACCCCTCACACCACATATTCTCCCTAAACATTTCATTTCCAACAGATCCACCATCCTCTGTACGCCCCTATTCTCTCCTCCGACCCCTACCCCACCCTTTGACTCATTTCCATGATTCCAACCACTGCTAAGTCCACTACCAGATATCTAAAACACTTCACTTCCTCAATTTTTCTCCATTCAAACTTACATCCCAATTAACTTGTCCCTCACCCCTACTGAACCTAATAACGTTGCTCTTATTCACATTTCTCTCAACTTTCTTCTTTCACACACGAACTCTGCCTGCTTGTTGTTACACCATAAGTGAAAAGTCATCATCACCAATGCTGTATTGTTGTCACTGAATGAAAGTAAGTACTGTTTCATCAAGAAAATTCATGATCCAAAGGAGTCCGTCATTTTCGTGCTTCTGATTGTTGTGCAGTTTGCAAGAAGCAGAAATACCTTCAAGTGGTCCTGAGGTGTTTTTATATACAGAGGGTTTTTGTATATTGTAGTTTTATAAAAGAGATTTTTATAGATAAACTAATTTGTTTGGTAAATGGTTTTACTTTGATTTTCCCTGTGCTGACTTCAGCTGTGTAAGAAATGAAGTCATTATAGAATTTTATTTTTTGTGTTTTGAGTGAATAAACCCTAAATTTAACTCTTAGTAACTGCTTTTAAATTTGTAGCATGTCTTGTAAACTTTTGACAAACATGTTTTTTGCAGATAATGCATCAGATGAAAGATGTAGATGACTGCAAATCTAAATACGAGAGGATCACCACGACTCTCCTTGAGTGGATCATAAAAAAAATCATTGAGCTTGACAGCCGAAAGTTTCCCAACTCTCTAGATGGGATTCAAAAATTATTACTTCATTTCAAGAAATATAGAACAGAGGAAAAACCACCTAAGTTAGTAGAACATTTGTTAATGACTTTTTTGTTGTAAATTAAGATAGTTATTATTTTTAAAAAGAATATACTGTAATTTGATTTTGATTATGCGACACCAGCTGCCCTTCTCTGGGGCACCTGCAGCTTCAAAGTTGGGCTTCAGTTAAAAGAGGGGAAATGATGGACTCATTGGAGTGAAAAGTTCTCTTATGAGACTAGATTCCTTTTTAACACTGATGACATTACTGCCTCGCTGTTGATGACTTTTCACTAATAATGTAACCTTATGTAGGTTGGGGTCTGGTAATACCTATGTATATGTAGGGCCAGGTTGGGGATAGAGGGCTTTGGTTTTGCTCTAGTGTGCTTGACAGCTAGAGAGTGGATTTGAGAGTGAAGCCATTTGTAGTCTGTTCCTGGTGTGACCATGCTAACATGGGAGAATGGTGAACAGGTATGAAGTGTCCCTGGGGATAGGCATGAAAGAATACTGAACATGGTAAGGTGGGGGGGTTGGAAACCCTTGCTTCCTTTTACTAAAAGTTCTAGAAGTTAGAACAAAAGCCAAATCGAGGAATGCTCACCCTTCTTGAAGGCTTGCGTTTGAGTTTGTGGATATGCGTGTATGTAACCTGGATAAGAAGGGAGAGAGAGGTTACATGTTTGAGGAAAGGAACTTGGATGTTCTTGCCATGAGCAGAACAAAGTTCATGGGTAAGGGTGAAAAATAGTTTGGGAATATCTTAGGGGTAAAGTCGAGAGCTAATGAAAGGGTGACACTTCTGCTGAAGGAGGATTTATGGGGATGTGTGAAATAGTGTAAGGAAGTGAGCCTCTAACTGATGAGTGAAAATTAAAATGGAATATAAGAGGTGTGTGATTGTTTATGCTTATGCATGCAGAAATGAGAAGCCTGAGGGAGAGGCAAGTGTTTTGGGAGCTGGTGAGTGAGTGTTTCAGTAATTTTGATGCAAGGGTTTGTGTGTAAATGAATGGTGATTGGAAAGTAAGAGTGGATGATATGGCAATTAAGGGTACAATTGGTGGGTGTGAGTTAACTAGTGTTCTGAATAAAAGTTGTGAACCCTTGTGTGCCAAAAATGGACTGGTGATTGGAAATGCCTGGTTTCAGAAGAGGGACATATGTAAGCTTTTTTTTTTTTCTACACAACCTGGTCCAGTCCATTGACAGCATGCTGACACTTGTAATATACCTCCCTGGCCAGTGACTGCCTGCCAGCTACTTCCTCCAGGTTCTCTCCATTCAAATCCATACTCCAATCATTCGATCTCTCATCTGCTGAACCCAATACCCTTGTTTTTATTTGCGTTTACTCTCAACTTCCTCCTTTCACATACACTCCAAAACTGAGCAACATCTGCAGTTTCTCACGTAAATCTGCCACCAGCATTATGTCATCAGTAAGCAACAGCAGACTTGCCTACTAGGCCCTTGCTTCCTAGACAGACTACAGACCTGCTCTGCAGTCCAAAACCTTTGCATTCACCTTCCTTGCCACTCTATCCATAAACAATTGATTAGATAAAGTTATTGGACAAAAACTGATACAATGTTACATCATTTTTATGGTACAACAGTATATCAGCTCATGCTCAGTAAGGTTCATGAACATAGTCAAAAGATTGTCGCAACCACCCAGTATGGGTGTTAATTGTTAAAGTGGTCACAGTAATACAGAGTGCACAAGACAAGATACATCAGCACTTGAGAAAGAGAATGTATAAAACAAGGATTTCACATAGGATTAAGGATATATTTATTTTATTTATTTTGCTTTGTCGCTGTCTCCCACGTTAGCGAGGTAGCGTAAGGAAACAGACGAAAAAACGGCCCAACCCACCCACATACACATGTATATACATACACGTCCACACACACAGATATACATACCTATACATCTCAATGTACACATATATATACACACATACATATACATATATACACATGTACATAATTCATACTGTCTGCCTTTATTTATCCCCATCGCCACCTCGCCACACATGGAATAACAACCCCCTCCCCCCTCATGTGTGCGAGGTAGCGCTAGGAAAAGACAACAAAGGCCCCATTCGTTCACACTCAGTCTCTAGCTGTCATGTAATAATGCACGGAAACCACAGCTCCCTTTCCACATCCAGGCCCCACAGAACTTTCCATGGTTTACCCCAGACGCTTCACATGCCCTAGGATAATTATTGTTAAAGTGGTCAGTTGTAATGACAGCATATCCCCCCCTGCCGCAATCCTTCTTGGAACCACTTGTCTTCCTCTTTTTCCCTTTGCACACATGCCATGTCCCCTCAGTATATATATAATGTTGTATTTTTGAAAGGCTTTATGGATTATTTTGAAGATATGTCTAGAGAAGACATAGTATTGGGTTGATTGGAGAATTGCAGTATGTTTTACTGTACAATAATATCTTACTGTGTATCTTCTGGATTGAAAGGTGTGTTTGGCACTGGTGCATTTGACTTCTTACCTCTCATATCTAAAAGTCATTGGAGTATTGTGAAGGTCAGATAGTTTTCTTTTGTGTAGTTTTCTTAGAAAGAAACTGGAAGAGTTTTTAAAAAACCTTATAAGTGATTGATTACTTAGGTGGAGAGGGACAAGTCTCCTTTATTACTATATAGGTAGATAAAATTGATAGTTGCATTCATTTTTGGTTAGGGAATTGCAAATAAGATATTAGACTGTTAATTATTTTTCAGATACAAAGAAAGAAGTGAAATAGAAGCTCTCTTCTTCTCAATTAATGCTAGCCTTAAAGCGCTAAATCAGCCTGCATACATACCTAAAGATGGGCAATTGATCCATGACATTGAGCGTGAATGGAACAACTTGGAAAAGGCTGAGCATCGCCGGGAAGTGGCCCTGAGGGATGAACTACTGAGGCAGGAGAGACTTGAACAACTTGCCTATAAGTTTGATAAAAAGGTGCAGCAATGTAATTAATGTACATTTATTGAAGTGTCCCATAAGAATGAATATATGGTGAATGTTTTTCTTGTGTAGTAGGTTGATATTTCTTTAAGTATCATTATTTTCCTATTTTTTCAATGCTGTTCAAGAATTTTTCTTTTAGACACCATTTTTAATTGTGAATTATCAAAATTCATCTGGTTATTTTTAATTGAAATTGATTTAGTGAAATTTTATCAGTCTGATTAGGAATTCCTGGATGTGAATGGACACCAGGCAGTAACACCCAAGGTTTTTGGTGCATGTCAAACATAACCCATTTCCACTCTTAGTATTTTGCCTTTCACCAGCTACATCTTGAACTGTATTTCAAGAGTTTGGTCTGATGTATTTGCACATATTTGCATCAAAGATGGTGATATTTCATCAGGACCATGAACCTTGTATGGGTAAAGACCTTTTAGTATTGTTAATGTTTTTTCTGATATCTCGGTGTTAACCTCTTGCTACTAAAAATCACTTCTTTTTAGTAAAGATGAAGATTTTTTTTCTATGAAAATGTCTGGTGTGATCATAAATCCCCAGTTTTTCCAGCTGGTTCATCTATATTTGTAATTATCAAACAGAATATTTTCATATGTGTTGTCACACTCTTTTTTTTTTTTTTCCCCCCCGCTGTCTCCCGCGTTTGCGAGGTAGCGCAAGGAAACAGACGAAAGAAATGGCCCAATGCACCCCCATACACATGTATATACATACGTCCACGCACGCAAATATACATACCTACACAGCTTTCCATGGTTTACCCCAGACGCTTCACATGCCCTGATTCAATCCACTGACAGCACGTCAACCCCGGTATACCACATTGATCCAATTCACTCTATTCCTTGCCCTCCTTTCACCCTCCTGCATGTTCAGGCCCCGATCACACAAAATCTTTTTCACTCCATCTTTCCACCTCCAATTTGGTCTCCCACTTCTCCTCGTTCCCTCCACCTCCGACACATATATCCTCTTGGTCAATCTTTCCTCACTCATTCTCTCCATGTGCCCAAACCATTTCAAAACACCCTCTTCTGCTCTCTCAACCATGCTCTTTTTATTTCCACACATCTCTCTTACCCTTACGTTACTTACTCGATCAAACCACCTCACACCACACATTGTCCTCAAACATCTCATTTCCAGCACATCCATCCTCCTGCGCACAACTCTATCCATAGCCCACGCCTCGCAACCATACAACATTGTTGGAACCACTATTCCTTCAAACATACCCATTTTTGCTTTCCGAGGTAATGTTCTCGACTTCCACACATTCTTCAAGGCTCCCAGGATTTTCGCCCCCTCCCCCACCCTATGATCCACTTCCGCTTCCATGGTTCCATCCGCTGCCAGATCCACTCCCAGATATCTAAAACACTTTACTTCCTCCAGTTTTTCTCCATTCAAACTTACCTCCCAATTGACTTGACCCTCAACCCTACTTATTCATATTTACTCTTAACTTTCCTCTTTCACACACTTTACCAAACTCAGTCACCAGCTTCTGCAGTTTCTCACAAGAATCAGCCACCAGCACTGTATCATCATCGAACAACAACTGACTCACTTCCCAAGCTCTCTCATCCCCAACAGACTTCATACTTGCCCCTCTTTCCAAAACTCTTATTCCTGTGAAATTATTCATTCAGCCAGCAGTTTGGTGGATGAGCAAAGACTATAGTCCTGATTGCAAGAAACATGAAAAAGAGATTTTGATTGATACAATGTATTTTGTTTATTTTTTGGCTTATCACTGTAAATCCACATTAGGCAGTTATTGAAACGTAGTTTTGCTCATATATGAAAAGAATGTTCTGTTTGTAGAGAACAACTTTATTATAGCAAAATATTGTCATAGGTTTACCAACCCTGCTATGTGAAATCATTTTCTCTGTTTTCATCATTAATTTTTTTCCCCATTTTTCTCCAGAGTGTTCTTCGTAAGGGGTATCTAGAGGAAATGATTCAGGTGCTGAGTGATCCACGCTATGGTAGCAACTTAGCACAAGTGGAAGCTACAATAAAAAAACACGAGGCCATTAGTGCTGATATCCTAGCTCGAGTATGTTGTTTTGTAATTTTTTGAGAAATTATGCTCTTGCCAGACTTCAAAAGCACTGTCATTTTCCTTTTAAAAATGGGTACATGGAGCGTTATGGGTTGTCCAGTGTACAAAATTTTGGTTTTAGATAATTAGAATATTGTACATTTTATATTAAATTTGAATTACAGAATTTTGCATGATATAGCATGCTTGAAAGTCAGCCTTGTGGGATTATTACAGAAGCTAGGGATCTTTTTCAGATGCAGATCACTGATAAAGTTTTAAAAGTGGTTGTGTGTGTAAATGGAATGTATTAAAGTATGTGTGCCATTAACAATGATCATGGTTGGATAGAGCATTGTGATTGCTACTGAAAATAAAGTTCTGTAAATATATTTCTCTCTCCCTCTCTCAAATTATATATTAGAGCAAGACAAATGTATAAGTTAAAAGGGAGGAGGATGAGGGGTTTTCTGTAAAGGGGGGACATCATTGAAGATGTGTGTTGTCACTGTGGTGTTTCATCTGTTTATAAACAAGAAGGTGAGAAAGAGTAAATACAAGGTTCTTAGAGTGAAGGTAAGCCAATGGAATATTAGGGTAGGGGTACATGGGAGTTGCTGCTTGCAGATGACAGCCCTAATGGCACACATATGAAATATACTCCAGAAACTGGTGGTCGATTTAGGAGTGTGTGTTAAAGGAGAAAGTTGAATGAATGTGAACAAAAGTAAGTTCGGAAGATCCAGCATGGAGATAAAACATGATAGTTTCAGAGTAAGTCTGAATGGAAAGGACCTGAAGGAAGTCGAGTACTTTGGAGTGGATGTAGCAGTGGAGACTGAAATGGGTCTGGATAGGAAAGTGGGCTAAGGTCCTGGTTTATTGAGGAATGTATTGGAGGAGAGGTTATTTTTTTTTTTAGGGCAAAGATGGGTATATTTGAGGGTGTAGTTGTTCCTGTGGTGTTGTATGGATGAGAGTCATGGGCCATAGATGCAAAAGAATAGAAGAGGTTGGATGTGTTGCAAATGAAATGCCTGAATACAGAAAGTTTTATTAGGAGAGTTGATCATGTAAAGAATGACAGTATAAGAAAGGGATGTGGTAGTAAGTGAAGTATGGATGACAGAGCTGGACAGGCCTTTCTGAAACAGTGCTTTGTACTTGACAGCCAGAGATTGAATTTGTGTGAATGAGGTCATTTCTTTGCGTGTTCCTGGTGCCACCTTTCTAACATGGGAAATGGCATACATATAAAGAGAAAAATTTGATAGAGAGAGAGAGAGGGAGACAAACTGAGAGATAGATCTGATGTCTTTTGATGATCTAAGTATGTTTACCATTCAACAGCAAGAGAGGTTTGAAGATTTAACGAAGATGGCTGATGAATTAGATGTTGAAAATTATCATGGGAAAGTAGCTATTCGTAAGAAAGAAAAAGATATCTTAAAAATGTGGACTGAGCTCTTGGATCTTCTAAACAAACACAAACTTCATCTTCAAAACTGCTGTATTCTAGTTGCTGTTATGAGGGAAGTGGACACCATTACAGCATCCATTAAAGAATTGGAAGTGAGTTGATTGCCTTTTTTAACTCAGAATTTTCTTGATTGATGTTTTATGCTTGAATCAGTCCAATATCAGTAATATGTTTTAATAATGTCGCAGTGATCTTGTTCCACTATAGCATTGCTATCATGTTTAGATTGTCATCCAAAAATCTACAGCCGATTATATGAATTAATATTTTTTCCAAGGCAAACTTTTGTTCTGAGGATGTTGGTCGACACTTGCTTGCAGTAGAGGATCTGCTCCAAAAGCATTCCTTAATGGAGTCTCAGGTACATTCAATGGGCGAGACAATTAAGCGATTGAACAAGCAGGGTGAGGCCTCAATTAACTCCTTACATAAAGATGCCCCACTACTTCAAAAAAGACTACAAGAGCTTAATCAAGGACACCAAGCACTTTTAAAGAAGGCAGCAGAACGACGCTTGAAGCTGGAAGAAGCCCGAGATCTGTTCCAGTTTGAAGTTGATATGGAAGAAGAGGAAGCTTGGGTCATTGAGAAGCAGAGGATTTGTCAAGCAGGGGTAACAGCAAAAGATATTAGAGCTGTACTTTCTCTCCAGCAAAAACATAAGGTATGAAGGTTTGAATTATGCATTTAATATGATATGTTGGATTTACTAGTCATAATAATGAGTAGACTTTTCGAATTTACATTGAATTAGTCATGGTTCATGAACTTCTTTTATTGATACTTTTGCTGCCCTCCTTTGAATGCTAGAGTGTACATAAAAGTAAAGCGATGTAGATAAATGAGAGCTGTTTTATCATTTGTATGTCTCGAATTTTGGAAAATCCCTCCAAAGTATATGTAGAAATTAATTATGGTAAATTTGGTACTCTTTTTCTTTGTCAGAGAAAATAATTGCATTTATATGAAAATATAGTTTCTCTTGCCGTAGGAGCAGTCATCAGACATGAATCAGAAAGTTTTGAAGCAGTGAGATTCATTACACTTCATGTGTGCTTGTCCCTTACTTGAATTTAGTTTGGACTTGTAGTATAATGAGTTTTGCTTGATTTCTTTTCTGTTCAATTCTTTGCTCATAGCCTTTTCAGCAACTTCCTACTGGTGTCAGAAAAAGCTTAATCTCGATTTCCCATTGAGGTGGATGTATATTGTGCATCAGTCCTCACCACTTTCTCCAGTGACCTTTAAGTTGTAAGCTGAGTGAGTGTTTTTGCCATGCACATTTTCTTATACGAATCCTGTCAGTAAAACTTATAAGTTGCAATATCCACTTATAAATGTATGTGCTTAGGACTGTAAGAATACACAGCTTTTAGCCAGACCATAACCTCTTGCAACAAACTCTGTTTGTACATATCCAGTTTTCAGCAATTTTGAAGATGAAATAGTTATTGGACTGTTACATATTAATGCCTGGAAGGATTTCTCTTCTTTTTATACATATTATAGCATTCCTCACAGATATAGAAGTAAATGTAACAGATTTTTGATATTACAAAAGCAGCTACAACTTATGTGGAGATATGTAATTGCAATAGAATAGATTATGAATTGAGTAGCATGATAAGATTAAATGCAAGGAGATGAGTGATCTGTTTGCAATAGTAGGTTGGAATGATGTTTTTAAGGAGACTGATGTCAACACACAGTATAACAATGTTCTCTTGAGAAAATATGGGATATAGGTAAAGGACATAAGAAGTGGTCAGAGGAAGACAGGAAAAGTCTGTGGGGCTTGGCTTTGGATAGGGGTTCTTTGTTTTTTTGTTGTACTAAACATTACAGCTAGAGTGTGGATGTGAGCAAATTAGGCTGTTTTTCGTTTGAGCCCAGCACTCACTGCAGGAAACTACAAGCGAGTATGATAAAAAGAATAATACATTTTTTCTTGATTGTTATTTTCTGTTGCAGCAAGATAACACTAGGAAGAGCTGAACAACAGCCTCATTTGTACACATCCTTTATCTTGCTGTCATTTATAGTAGTGTTGATAATGGAGCAACAGAGCAGTGAAGAAGATATATGTGTCATAAGTGGAGGGGGACATGGAGAAGGGGAGACTGAATTGGAGTGAAAAAGATTTTGAGTACTTGGGGTTTGAACATGCATGAAGATGAAAGAAGTTCGCAGGATATTGTGAATTGGAGTAATGTGGTATACAGGGGCCAAATATGGTGTAAGTGGATTGAGCCAAGGCATATGCAGCAGCCTGGGGAAACCATTGAAAGGTCTATGGGGTCTCGTTGTGGGTAGGAGGCTGTGGTTTTGTGCATTACAGATGACAGTTAGAGAAAGGATGTGAGCAAATGAGGCCTTTTTTCCGTGTTCCTGGCACTTATTATGTAGAGAGCAGCATACAGTTATGAAAGAAAGAAGGAAAAGAAAAAATTGTATTGTGATTACTACAGATTTTCAGTGAAACATAAACTGAAATAAAAAGTAACATCTGATAGATTATACTAGACTGGAAAAGCCTTGAGTAAAATTTCATGTGAAGGATTCTTGTATGAGATAGTCTTTTCTGGTGTTAGTATCAAAATTAGCAACTGGAGAAAAGAAGGCTAACAGAAAATATTCTTTTATTGAATACTGAAAAGTGAATTCTTGTGTAACCGGTGGACTCAGTCCTTGGCCCAGTTACTTTCATGAATGTAAATGAATAAGCATTAGGTCTGACCACAAAAACTGAAGGAATAATTACCAGAAATGATTTTAAAAGTAGACAAAGTGACCTACAATTTCTCTTCTTTGGCAATATTTAACAGCATATTTAGAATTGTGATGTAAATCTAGTTAGTGCAGGAGAATGTCAGCATGCCATTATATTCTTAGACCTAACCTTTATTAGTTTACTCATTCTGTTGTTACTAAAACCATTAACATTATGATTATGAATTATGTGAGAGAGGCATGCAAGAACAGGGATACATGGAGAGACTTTTGCTGTGATTATTTCCTTAATGGGAGTTCCCTATGGGAACCGGCATCAGAGATGTAGATTGATAGATAAAACTACGAATAAGTAAGGATTTGATCACACACTCAGTTAGGTAGTACAGTAGATTACTTTATTGATCTTTATCGCACATCCTTGAATGTCAAGTACTTAGCTGCATGAGAAAAGTTTGTATGAAAGTTCTTCTTTTGAATGCTCTACTTTTGAGTTACTTTTGCTGATGGATTTTGGAATTGAATTTAAGAATAGCATAATGTTGTTTCAAGATAGGTATATTGATGTACAGTACTGAAAACGTAATGCAGAATAATTATGAAGTACTGCACATATTTTTTGTATATACTAGGTATGGTATTTTGAGAAATTGTATTGGTGATTGATGGTACTTTTGTGCATTGGTGATGCACACAGTAAAGCATTATTAATGTCCAGTCTTCTGTATACTATGTAGTTCAGTTATTGTTTTAAGAAACCTGTAGCAGTGCATTTGCTTTGAACTCCTTTCATGCTTACTTTTTACCTGAGTATGCATGTGAGTAAAGGTGAATTTCATAAATTTGGGGAAAGTAGTGTTCAATTTATCACTAATAGTTCCTTCTACTTGACCTTGCTAACCCTGGTGCCTCTCGCACTAATACAAACCTACCTTCGGCACCAGGAATCTGCATCCCTTAAGGTAAAGTCCTGTAACTTTGCTTGTTTGTGCAGTTTTGGAGATTTTGCACCTTTTTGTGTTGAGATGAACTTGCACTATCTTTTTGGGTGAGTTAGCTGGGAGGATATTAGATGTGGCTGGGTAAGATTTCTTGAATACTTGCATCTTATGAAGTGAAAAATGTATATAATGTTTGTTACTAGAACCACTGAATAGTTGAGGATGGCAGTAGTTATCTTTACTTGACAGAAATAGACATTATTATTTTACCATAATTTGCATGATATTGATGTGTGAAGCCATAGGTGACTCAGATTCTTGTAGGTTTTTAAGTCATGGCTATTTCTATTATGGATTTTTCTGTTATTCATGTTAGTAAGTACATATAGTTTGGACTTAAAGATGATAATATAATGGGAGCAGAAGAGAGCTATAGGGTGGGCGGACAGGCTTGTTGTGGGTGATTAAGGAATGTGTGCATAGAAAGGTTACTGTAATTAAGGGCAAAGATATGGATGTTTGATATGGAAGCCCTCTGGTGCTGTATGAATGCAAGGCTTGGGCCTTAGACAAAAACATCATAGGATGTGTATTATGGAAAGGTGGTTAACATCACTGATTTTCCATTTATGTTTCTAGGGGTTAGTCTGTGGAATTAACCTGCCTCATATGAAGGTTAATGATGAGAAGGGGCCAGTTGGTAATTTCAGGTTAATTTCATATCTCGGAGATGAGATGCTCATTTTTTCAGAATCTCTGACTTTGGCAGTGATATACATAGAGAAAAAAAGGATAGATATTCTCACTGAAGAAATATATTTAATTTACTGGAATAAGTGGTATAATGGTGATAAGAAATTTTTTTTTTCATCTAGCTTGCTTTGCCGTAGTTAAGCATTATACATCAGCATTGTGGCTTACCATGGTTTTGTTTGCTTCATTACTTTTTTTTTCTTTTGCCAGAATGTCATATAAGTGTAAAACCTTAAGTGATCTGAAATGGGTTATAGATAGGGTTGTACAGAGGAGGGTTAATGTGATGGAAATGAAATGTTTGAGGACAATATGTGGTGTGAGGTGGTTTGATTAAGTAATTATAGGGTAACAGAGATGTGTGGAAATAAGACGAGTGTGGTTGAGAGAGCAGAAGAGTGTGTGCTGAATTGGTTTGGACATATGGAGAGAATGAGTGAGGAAAGATTGACAAAGAGGATATATGTGTCTGAGATGGAGGGAAAAAGGAGAAGCAGGAGATGAGATTGGAGGAGGAAGGATAGCATGAAAAAGATTTTGAGCAATCAGGGCCTGAACATACAGGAGGGTGAGAGGCGTTCCAGGAATAGAGTGAATTGGAACGATGTGGTATACTGGGGTCGACGTGCTGTCTATGAATTGAACCAGTGCATCTGAAGCATCTGAGATAAACCATGGAAAGGTCTGTGGGGCCTGGATGTGAATAGGGAGCTGTGGTTTCAGTGCATTACACGTGACAGCTGGAGACAGCTGGAGTGTATACGAATGTGGCCTTTTTGTCTGTTTTCGTGGTGCTACTTCACTTGGGGGGCAGTAACGATGCTGCTTCCTGTAGGTTGGGGGGTAGCGACAGGAATGGATGAAGGCAAGCAAGTATGAATATGTACGTGTATATATGTGTATGTTTATGTTAGTATGTATATGTATGTATATGTGCATGTATGGGCATTCATGTATATATATATATATGTGTGTATATGAGTGGATGGGCCATTCTTCATCTGTTTCCACTCATTATCTTAATTGCATCAGTAATGAATTTCCCTTTCCCAGGCTTTAGAAGATGAGATGCGGGCCCGACGTCCCAAGTCAGAGGAAATCATGAGATCTGGAGAGGCACTATTCAAGGCTGGCCATCCAGATGCTAAGGCTATTGGTGAACGCATTGCTGCTCTGAAGGATAAGTGGAGACGATTGGAGCAGTATGCCAGTGAGAAGAGAAAACACTTGGAAGGTGCTGCAGAGGCTTGCTTGGTAAATGCTCTTAATATGATATTAGTTTTCAGGTTCATGTCAGGGAAGCACCTGTGGAATCTTCTCTGAACTTTTGGTCACCAATTATATTGTATGCTAAAATCATTAAGGATCCATTAGTATTGCTAGAAAATGCTTGAAATGTTTGTTGAAGAATTCTTCATGTTAGTCTTATGTAAGTGAAATAGTCATGAAGTAAAATGAAATTCAGAACAACAGATTTTACAGGTATGCATAGATTTAAAAAGAAATGGGATGACCATAAAGTAGACTGCTTGACTTTAGCCCAGGAAAGATTTCCATGGGTGTCAGGGCTAAATGATCTGCAGCCTTTGCTAATAGAATTCTGTATTTTTAAAAGTTTACTGTTTGAGGTTTGAGCTGAAAATATTTGTGATAGATATAAAACACACACACAGGCAAGCAGTAGGTGCACACAAGGATGTACAAACACTTACATATTCTGAGCATATTTTTTTCTATCTTTATTTATTTTTATTATACATTGTCGCTGCCTCCCGCGTTAGCAAGGTAGTGCAAGGAAACAGACAAAAGAATGGCCCAACCCACCCACATACACATGTATATACATACACGTCCACACACACACACACATATACATACCTATACATCTCAGCGTATACATACATATACACGCACACAGACATATACATATATACTCATGTACATAATTCATACTGTCTGCCCTTATTCATTCCCATCGCCACCCTTTCACACATGAAATGACATCCCCCTCCCCCCGCATGTGGGCGAGGTAGCGCTAGGGAAGGACAACATGATGTATAATACACTGAAACCACGGCTCCCTTTCCACATCCAGGCCCCACAGAACTTTCCATGGTTTTCCCCAGATGCTTCACATGCCCTGGTTCAATCCATTGACAGCACATCGATCCCGGTATACCACATCGTTCCAATTCACTCTATTCCTTGCATGCCTTTCACCCTCCTGCATGTTCAGGTCCTGATCACTCAAAATCTTTTTCACTCCATCTTTCCACCTCCAATTTGGTCTCCTACTTCTCTTTGTTCCCTCCACCTCTGACACATATATCCTCTTTGTCAATCTTTCCTCACTCATTCTCTCCATGTGACCAAACCATTTTAAAACACCCTCTTTTGCTCTCTCAACCACACATTTTTTCTTACCACACATCTCACCCTTTCATTACTTACTCGATCAAACCACCTCACATCACATATTGTCCTCCAACATCTCATTTCCAGCACATCCATCCTCTTCCGCACAACTCTATCTATAGCCCTTGCCTCGTAACCATATAACATTGTTGGAACCACTATTCCTTCAAACATACCCATTTTTGCTTTCCAAGATAATGTTCTCGACTTCCACACATTCTTCAACGCTCCCAGAACTTTCGCCCCCTCCCCCACCCTATGATTCACTTCCGCTTCCATGGTTCCATCCACTGCCAAATCCACTCCCAGATATCTAAAATACTGCACTTCCTCCAGTTTTTCTCCATTCAAACTTACCTCCCAATTGACTTGACCCTCAACCCTACTGTACCTAATAACCTTGCTCTTATTCTCATTTACTCTCAGCTTTCTTTCACACACTTTACCAAACTCAGTCACCAACTTTTGCAGTTTCTCACCCAAATCAGCCACCAGTGCTGTATCATCAGCGAACAACAACTGACTCACTTCCCAAGCCCTCTCATCCAGAATGGACTGCATACTTGCCCCTCTCTCCAAAACTCTTGCATTCACCTTCCTAACAACCCCATCCATAAACAAATTAAACAACTATGGAGACATCATGCACCCCTGCCACAAACTGACTTTCACTGGGAAGCAATCACTTTCCTGCTTCCTACTCATACACATGCCTTACATCCTTGATAAAAACTTTTCACTGCTTCTAGCAACTTGCCTCCCTCACCATATATTCTTAATACCTTCCACAGAGCATCTCTATCAACTCTGTCATATGCCTTCTCCAAAGCCATATATGCTACATACAAATCCATTTGGTTTTCTAAGTATTTCTCTCATACATTCTTCAAAGCAAACACCTGATCCACACATCCTCTACCACTTCTGAAACCACACTGATCTTCCCCAGTCTGATGCTTTGTACATGCCTTTATCCTCTCATTCAATACCCTCCCATATAATTAACCAGGAATACTCAACAAACTTGTACCTCTGTAATTTGAGCACTCACTCTTATCCCCTTTGCCTTTGTACGATGGCACTATGCATGCATTCCGCCAATCCTCAGGCACTTCACCATGAGCCATACATACATTGAATATCCTCACCAACCAGTCAACAACACTGTCACCCCCTTTTTTTAATGAATTCCACTGCCATACCATCCAAACCTGCTGCCTTGCTGGCATTCATCTTCCGCAAAAGCTTTCACAACCTCCTCTCTTTTACCAAATCATTCTCCCTGACCCTCTCACTTCGCGCACCACCTCGACCAAAACATCCTATGTCTGCCACTCTATCATTGAACATATTCAACAAACCTTCAAAATTCTCACTCCATCTTCTTTTCACATCACCACTACTTGTTATTACCTCCTTATTAGCCCCCTTCACCGATGTTCCCATTTGTTCTCTTGTCTTACGCACTTTATTTACCTCGTTCCAAAACATTATTTTATTCTCCCTAAATTTTAATGATACTCTCTCACCCCAACTCTCATTTGTCCTCTTTTTCACCTCTTGCACCTTTCTTTTGACCTCCTGCCTCTTTCTTTTATATATCTCCCAGTCATTTGCACTATTCCCTGCAAAACTTGTCCAAATGCCTCTCTCTTCTCTTTCACTGATAATCTTACTTCATCCCACCACTCACTACCCGTTCTAATCTGCCTACCTCCCACGCTTCTCATGCCACAAGCATCTTTTGCACAAGCCATCACTGCTTCCCTAAATAGATAGATGGAATATAACTGTAGGTGATTACTTAAGAGCTGAAGTGCTGGGGATGGCCTCTGGTCCAGTGGAACAAGAGTAAATATAAGTGGCACCTTTCTGTGATGAGACTGATACCCACAAAATGGGTAGGAGGCACATCCAGCATTTCAGCTTTCATAGGAGCTGATATGGAAGTACTGGGAGGATCACAGTAGCTCAGCTAAGGCTTTGGAGCATTGGGCAAGGGGCTTCTTGAGAGTGTTATCATTACTGTACTTGCAGTGTATTTTGTTTCATGTAAGTAGCTATATTTAGAAATTCAAAACAGAGCAAACAGTGGGCTGTGATAATGTGCAGATTCCTGGGCAATGTTTGAACTTGAGCACCAAATTATGGCAGTTACTAGAGTTTGGAATGCTGGACTGAAGATGTTAGAATTTATTATATATTTGATATCATTTTATAGAATATCATGATATTACTTATTGATTTTTTTTTATTTTTTATTTATTTTCTTTTTATTTTTTATTTTTTATTTTTTTGCTTTGTCGCTGTCTCCCGCGTTTGCGAGATAGCGCAAGGAAACAGACGAAAGAAATGGCCCAACCCACCCCCATACACATGTATATACATACACGTCCACACACGCAAATATACATACCTACACAGCTTTCCATGGTTTACCCCAGACGCTTCACATGCCCTGATTCAATCCACTGACAGCACATCAACCCCGGTATACCACATTGATCCAATTCACTCTATTCCTTGCCCCTCCTTTCACCCTCCTGCATGTTCAGGCCCCGATCACACAAAATCTTTTTCACTCCATCTTTCCACCTCCAATTTGGTCTCCCACTTCTCCTCGTTCCCTCCACCTCCGACACATATATCCTCTTGGTCAATCTTTCCTCACTCATTCTCTCCATGTGCCCAAACCATTTCAAAACACCCTCTTCTGCTCTCTCAACCACGCTCTTTTTATTTCCACACATCTCTCTTACCCTTACGTTACTTACTCGATCAAACCACCTCACACCACACATTGTCCTCAAACATCTCATTTCCAGCACATCCACCCTCCTGCGCACAACTCTATCCATAGCCCACGCCTCGCAACCATACAAAATTGTTGGAACCACTATTCCTTCAAACATACCCAATTTTGCTTTCCGAGATAATGTTCTCGACTTCCACACATTCTTCAACGCTCCCAGGATTTTCGCCCCCTCCCCCACCCTATGATCCACTTCCGCTTCCATGGTTCCATCCGCTGCCAGATCCACTCCCAGATATCTGAAACACTTTACTTCCTCCAGTTTTTCTCCATTCAAACTTACCTCCCAATTGACTTGACCCTCAACCCTACTGTACCTAATAACCGTGCTCTTATTCACATTTACTCTTAACTTTCTTCTTTCACACACTTTACCAAACTCAGTCACCAGCTTCTGCAGTTTCTCACATGAATCAGCCACCAGCGCTGTATCATCAGCGAACAACAACTGACTCATTTCCCAAGCTCTCTCATCCACAACAGACTTCATACTTGCCCCTCTTTCCAAAACTCTTGCATTCACCTCCCTAACAACCCCATCCATAAACAAATTAAACAACCATGGAGACATCACACACCCCTGCCGCAAACCTACATTCACTGAGAACCAATCACTTTCCTCTCTTCCTACACGTACACATGCCTTACAACCTCGATAAAAACTTTTCACTGCTTCTAACAACTTGCCTCCCACACCATATATTCTTAATACCTTCCACAGAGCATCTCTATCAACTCTATCATATGCCTTCTCCAGATCCATAAATGCTACATACAAATCCATTTGCTTTTCTAAGTATTTCTCACATACATTCTTCAAAGCAAACACCTGATCTACACATCCTCTACCACTTCTGAAACCACACTGCTCTTCCCCAATCTGATGCTCTGTACATGCCTTCACCCTCTCAATCAATACCCTCCCATATAATTTACCAGGAATACTCAACAAACTTTTTTTATGTATTGATTTATTTTTCATAATTTTTTTCAAAATTTTTAAAATTTTCACTCCAGGCGTTTGGGTTCTTATGTTCCCAGTTGACCCATTGCATTAATGTGAATGTTGACTGTAATATGTAAGAATTCATATATTTAAAAGTCAGTGAACTGTGGTATGACATAACTACATAAAATTATTTTAAAATTTTTTCCATACTTTTTCAGAGACTTTCTTATAAGCTGGATAAAGTAAATGACAAAAAGATTTCATAGCTAATGGTTTTTTCTTACTTCATAGTTTAATGGTGATGCTAATGAGGCTGAATCATGGATCAAGGAAAAACTGCCTCTGTGCCAGTCAAAGGATTATGGTGAGGATGAACCAAGTGGTCTTGCCCTACTGCAGCTTCATACTCGGCTAGAGGGAGAAATAAAAGCATATGAAGGGGATATAAAGGCAGTTAATACCCAAGGACAGAAGCTCATTAAGTCAGGAATATCTGCCCTAAATGTAAGTTTTTATATTTATTAAATGAAATATTAGAATCAATTTTGTACAGACTGAAAATGCCTTACTTTTTAGAAAAATTATAACAGTGAAGCAGAACTACATGAGTGTAATGTAAATAGATTAAAGAGACTCAAGATGAATTTTAGATAATCTTAATATTTTAACAAATGTATGGAAATAAGAGCACTTTGCTTTTTTGTTCCTAATGCTATGTAATTAAGGTGGGAAAGGTGGTTATTTGAGGAAAAAAATGCACATGAATCCATCTTACACCTTCCTGACCTTGAATGGCCAGTCACTCCCACTCAACAACATTCGATCATATCACATCACATACAGCACACATGACATATATCAGCAAACTTCTGGAAGAGAAAGGAAAAGTTTCAGAAGAAGGTTAAAAGTATTGGAAAAATAAGTAAAGGGAGCATAAGTGAAGGGAGCAGATAGAGAAGTACTAACAGGCAGAGATGAAGTAAGGAGGAGAGACCATGGGAATTTTGAAGGCCTAATGAATGTGTCTGATGATAGGATGGCACATGTTGGATGTTTTGGATGTAGAAGAATGTAAATGAGAAAGTCAGAGTAAATGGTTTGGTGAAAAAAAGAAATGGTGGCCAAAGCCTTGAAATCAAAGCATCCACTACTAATGCTTGGTCCTCACATCTATTGACCTAGTTTAAAACATGTATATAAGCATTCATGGGTGAGTAAGAAAGATGGTAAGTTGGCATTATTGGATTACATACTAAGTGATAGGCATGTAAATGTGTTGAGAGGGAAGACTGGTAGGATGTTCAGTCACTATCAGTGGGGATAGGGCAGTAGCAAGGGAATGGAAACCATCCCCTTCTTGTATTTCGGTATCTAAAGATGGAGCATAAGAAGGAGCCAAGTGAGAAGTGCACAGTTCCTCAAAGGCTTAGGCTGGGTTGAGTGGATTTAACAAAAATGAGAAGAAAGGAGATCTAGGTAGTATGTTTAAGGAAAAGAACCTGGATGTTCTACCTTTGAGTGAAATAAGGCTCAAGGGTAAGGAGGAAATTTAGTTTAGGAATATCTTGAGGTTAAAATCATGGGTAAGTGAGAGGGTGTGAGCTAAAGACAGGGTAGCACTACTTCTGAAGCAGGAGTTGAGAATGTGTGAAAAAGCATTAGGAAGTGAGCTCCTGACTGATGTAGGTAAAAATGATATTGAAAATGGATTGCAAGAAATGGATAATCAGTAGTTCCTCTGTACCTGAGCACAGGAAGGGAGATGAAGAGAGGCAAGTGTTTTGGGATCAGCTGAGTAAGTGAGTCAGCAGTTTGACGCTAGGAACCAGATATAAGTGAGTAATGTGGCAGTTGAGGGTATAATTAGGGTGCTTGGAATACTTAGTAAGATGAATGGAGATAGTGAACAGCTTGTGGAGTTGTGTGCTGGAAAAGGACTGGTGATTGAGAATAACTGGTTGAAAAAGAGGTACATACTTAGGTTTATGTGGGTAAGTTGGAAAGATGGATAGTGGGATTACTTGATTACATACTAATTGATAGGTATGTGAAAGAGAGAATCTTAGATATGAATGTGCTTAGAAGACTAGCTGGTGGGATTTCTTAATATATAGGGTTGAGTTGATGGAAAGATTTGTAGAGGTTTTCATAAAAGAGGTGAGAAGAAGATTGTGAAAGTAAGTGAGCTTGGAAAAAAGATGTGTGTCAGGAGAGATTGAGTGGGCAATGACAAAAGGTGAGAGTAAATGAACTAGGGGAGTAGAAGAGGAATGGGAGATATTTAGGGAAGCAGTGTTGGCACATGAGAGAAGTGTGTGGCATATATTAGGTGGAAAGGTAAGAAATGATAGTGTGTGGTGGGATAACATAGTGAGGTTGCTAGCGAAAGCAAATAGAGGGGTGTGTGGATGTTACTTAAAGGAAAGTAGTATGACTGATTGGGAAATGTACAGGAGAAGGTGGCAGGAGGCCAAGAGGAAGGTGCAGAAGCTGAAAAAAAAGGGGAAATAAGCACTACGGTGAGTGAGTGTCAGCAAACTTTAGGGAGAATAAGATGTTTTGGAAGGAGTTTAATGGTGTTAGATAAACAAGAGAGCATATGGGACCATCAGTGAATGGAGCAAATGGGGAAGTAATAACAAGTAGTGATGAGTTGAAGAGGAGATGGAGTAAGTACTTTGAAGGGCTGTTGAATGTGTCTTATGATATGATGGCATGTATAAGGTGTTTGGGTTGGGAAAGTATGTGAAGTGAGAGTCATGGCAAGTGGTTTAGTAAGATGAAATGTTAGATGCTGAAGTGAATGGTATTGCTGATGAATTTCTTCAGAAATGGGGAGACTGTGTTGTTGATTGGTTAATTAGGATTTTCAGTGTATGTATGGATTATGGTGAAGTGCCTGAAGATTGGCCGAATGCTTGTATACTGCCATTGTGTAAAGGTAAGAATAAAAGGTGATTGTGTGAATTACAGAGATATTAGTTTGTTTAGTGTTCCAGTTAAGCTGTACGATGAGTGATGATTAAGAGAGTAGTTGAAAGCACTGAGCATCAGACTGGGGATGAACAGTGTGGTTTCAGGAGTGGTAAAGGATGTTTAGATTAGGTGTCTTTTTTGAAGAATGTGTGTGAGAGTTACTTGGAGAAACAGAAGATAGTGTTGATAGAGATGCTTCGTGGAAGGTGCTACAAATATATGGTGTAGGTGGAAAGCTATTAGAAGCAATAAGGAACTTATAACAGGACATTAAGGTCCTCTGGTCAAAATCTTCAAAAACTTTTTAGGATGTTTTGATAGTAATCTTGGAGAAAAATTTTTTTTGCCGAAAGAAATTTTGATAAATAATTATCATAGAGTATATTGCATCTTCTTGAATTCATAATTTTGTTGTGAATTGATATGTATCATGTTTTTGGTTGTAATAGAAATTAATAACTTTCTTCTTTTCTTAGATAACACCACAACAGCAGCAGAATATACCAGGAGAAGAGGAAGAGTATGAGTGGGTGGATGAGGTGAAAATGGTTCCACAGGAGATAATGGTAGAAGAAATTGTCGACAAAACAGAAGAGGTGTATGTTACTGAACAACGGGAATTACCAACTGTCATTGCCAGATATCAGTTCCAGGGTCAGGGCATGCAGATGGTCAAAGGAGAGGTATAAAGATTTCAGTGTTTAATTGGTTTAAATGTAATGATGGTTATATCTCTGATGCCCATTCCCTTTAGGAAGTCACATCAAGGGGATGACCATAGCAAGTCACCACTGATCTTTGTCCTTACATGCATCCCTTTGATTATACTATCATACACTTTCATTCTTAACTCCACATCTTCCATTTTTTCCACCTTCAAGTATTGTTTCCCACTCTACCACTCCAGAATTCATTCACTTTGAATTGTCTGCCTTACACTCCCTCATTACTTTTTTCTTTCCATATAGATAGATAGTAATGAAAGCTATATTTTTTCAAGCACTAGACATTATGCATGTTTGTGTGTGTGTGTGTGTTCATATCGATATAAACATTCTAGCCACAGAAACCCCTTCTGTGTGACTCTTTATGTGCTCAGGAAGCAGGCCATGTCCACCAAGTAGGACCACAGGTCAAGAAGTTTGGTGGTGATGTGTGTATGTTTGTGGGAGGTGATTGTGGTACAGTTTTTGAATTCATTATCTATAGAGTATGGAAGTTGCATCTTTTATTCAAGGTGTCTGTAGTGTTTTGAATATGTGCTTGTAATGTAGCAATGAGTGCTACCCAGAATACAGACAAGAGAGCGTATCTTAAACATTCCTTGAGAGAGTTGTTTTTGATGTGTGTATATCTAGTAGTGTATTTTAAAACTGGGTTGATAGGGAGGTTGTAAATTTCTTCCCAGTGGTTTGGGAGGATGGTTCTTCATTTTTTTTCACTGGCTTGGGAGGGTGGCAGATTATTTCGTGATTTTTCTTGTTTGCTATATCCTGCATTAGCAAATTTCAAGGAACAGGCAAAAAAGGCCTCATTTACCAACATAGACTATCTAGCTGTCATGTATAATTCTCCAAAACGAGAACCCCCATATTCAAGCTTTACAGACCATTCAGTTGTTTCTCCTTACCACCTAATATGTTTTCTGTCAATTTCTGTTGATGGTGAGTGATTTTCTCTGAGCAGTTTCTCTCTTTTATGTGGTTTGGAACTTGCAGGGGGAAGTTTTGGTTATGTTCTAATATCATCCTTTTATTAAAAAATAACATATCCTCTTATGCTCTCAATTTTTTTTTAAATATATATCCTGTATTGCATTGCAGACAATGTTTCTTATCAACAAAACAAATAACGATTGGTGGAATGTAAGAAAAGCCAATGGTGAAGAAGGATTTGTTCCTGCCAATTATGTTAGAGATAGTGAACCAAAGAAAATTAATGTTCGTGTTAAAAAGGAAGTTAAGGTTCCAGAGAAGAGAATGGTACCGAAAACAAGAATGGTGAAGAAAACAGAAAGAGTTAAAAGGAGGAAGCCTAAGGCACCACGTAAGTACCTCAGCATGTATATTAATTTTTAAAGAGAGATAACCCCAGAAATGCTGAGAAAGCTTTACTTATTTCTATCTTGTTATTTACAGGCATCGTGTTTACATGCTTGCAGAATTCATATTCTCAAATTTCAATTCACAAAAGGTCACAAGGGAAAATCCTAATTGTAAACTTAACGTTTCATTTATGCTTGTTTTCTCCCTGAACTTTTGATCATCTTGTAAAGCTTCTAAAAGAATATCAGTAATATCATTAGTTTAATTGTAATAAAACAGGATTTGTTTTAAGTTTTGAATGCTTTTACTTATATTCTGGCCAGTTATTGGGAATATATTTTAACTAGTATTGATATGTATGTATATTATATACCTGTTGAGTTCATATAGTCAGTTCCCACAGAATATTCTAATGCATTCCTTGACCAATTCCCTGACCAGTCCTTCCATCTCCTTGGTCTACCCCTAACACTTGCTTCCACTACTTCTGACATTCTCTAAATTAGTCTCTTCCATTCCATGGTCAGTTCTCTTTAATACTTGGCTCACCACCACATGTGTCTGTTACACTCTTATTCCTCATGTGGCTAATCCTCCTCACACCACATATTATCATCAGGCATGTCATTTCCAAAACCCACAACTTCTTCCATTCTGTTGCATTTAGGATGGAAGACTTGCCTCCATACATTACTATTACTATCCCATCAGACATGTTCATGTGGAATTCTCTTCAGACAGTTCATTTGCTCCTCTCTAAACCACATTTCACATGCCTTGTCACACCATGTCAAAAAATTTACTGTATGACAAATTTGCAGACATCACAAAACAAAGCATTTATAATAATCTCAGGCTTCTTAACAACTACAAACTTTTGGCACCAGCACAGTGAAACAAAATTTCTCCTGATGTAGTCTTGCTTCAAAATGAACGACTTTCTAGTACAGCAGTACTAGACTCTTCTCATCCAAACCATTTCATAACCAGCTGTAAACCCTCATGTAGAAAGAAAGATCTGATTGTTGCCTTGCACTTCAAAAACCTATACTTAAAAGTCTCCCCTTCCCTAACGAGCATAACTATGGCAAAACATATATACACAATAGTGAACTGACAAGTACTAAACCCAGTTTTACATACCATCCCATCACTCCAGTTTTACAAACAGTTTCAACATATAACAAGACCCATCATGCCCAGGATGATACTTGTACAATAAAGACAAGAAACATTTGCACTTCACCAGCAAAGGCATACACTCAACACTGCTACACTTCATATGACTGATTTCACCTCTTGAATGTGGTTGGCTTCCTGGATGCTACAGGATGATGTAAGTACTTCTGTGTACTTACTTCCTGTATTAGGAGTGTATGTATTATTTATATATATATATATATTTTTTTTTGTAAAAAAAAAAAAATATATTTATATATACATATATACACATGAGGGGGGAGGTGGTTGTTATTTCATGTGTGGCGGGGTGGCGATGGGAATGAATAAAGGCAGACAGTATGAATTATGTACATGTGTATATATGTATATGTTTGTGTGTATGTATGTGTATACGTTGAGATGTATAGGTATGTATATTTGCGTGTGTGGACATGTATGTATATACATGTGTATGTTGGTGGGTTGGGCCATTCTTTCGTCTGTTTCCTTGCGCTACCTCGCTAACACGGGAGACAGCAAAAAAAGCAAAATGATATATATATATATATATATATATATATATATATATATATATATATATATATATATATATATATATATATATATATATATATTTTTTTTTTTTGCTTATATATATATATATACATATATATATATATATATTTCTTTCTTTCAAACTATTCGCCATTTCCCGCATTAGCGAGGTAGCGTTAAGAACAGAGGACTGGGCCTTGAGGGAATACCCTCACCTGGCCCAATTCTCTGTTCCTTCTTTTGGAAAATTAAAAAAAAAAAAAAAAAAACGAGAGGGGAGGATCTCCAGCCCCCCGCTCCCTCCCCTTTTAGTCGCCTTCTACGACACGCAGGGAATACGTGGGAAGTATTCTTTCTCCCCTATCCCCAGGGATATATATATATATATATATATATATATATATATATATATATATATATATATATATATATATATATATCAGTATATATATATATATATATATATATATATATATATATATATATATATATATATATATATATATATATATATATATCAGTATATATATATATATATATATATATATATATATATATATATGTATATATATATATTTCCCTGGGGATAGGGGACAAAGAATACTTCCCACGTATTCCCTGCGTGTCGTAAAAGGCGACTAAAAGAGGAGGGAGCGGGGGGCTGGAAATCCTCCCCTCTCGGTTTTTTTTTTTTTTAATTTTCCAAAAGAAGGAACAGAGAATTGGGCCAGGTGAGGGTATTCCCTCAAAGGCCCAGTCCTCTGTTCTTAACGCTACCTCGCTAATGCGGGAAATGGCGAACAGTTTGAAAGAAAAAGATATATATATATATATATATATATATATATATATATATATATATATATATATATATATATATATATATATATATATATATATCTTTCAAACTATTCGCCATTTCCCGCATTAGCAAGGTAGCATATATATATATATATATATATATATATATATATATTATCCCTGGGGATAGGGGAGAAAGAATACTTCCCACGTATTCCCTGCGTGTCGTAGAAGGCGACTAAAAGGGGAGGGAGCGGGGGGCTGGAAATCCTCCCCTCTCGTTTTTTTTTTTTTTTTATTTTTCCAAAGAAGGAACAGAGAAGGGGGCCAGGTGAGGATATTCCCTCAAAGGCCCAGTCCTCTGTTCTTAACGCTACCTCGCTATCGCGGGAAATGGCAAATAGTATGAAAAAATATATATATATATATATATATGATTTTTTTTCATGTTTGTTCACTATTTCCTGTGTTATAAAGAAAAAAAATTGAGTTAAGAATAGCTTTTAAGGGAGAAACACGGCAGGATGTAAGGACATGGTGAAGAAATATTTGTATCACAGTGAAAATCATTCAGAGGGACTAAGATTGTGATGTATGTTGAAGATGTAGAACTACAATGATGTGTTTTAAGGAGAATGCAGTGTAGATGATGAATGAAAGCACTGTTGAACATGAGTAGAAACTGCTATAACACCTACAGTGTGGAGATGCTTTGATTATTCCTTTACTTAACTTTAGTATATATTGCTTATTCACAGCTCGAAATAAACGTGGATTTGAGGAACCAGAAACTGTTGAAAAACGTCTACAGTCCATTAATTCTGCATATGGTGATATATGTGAGCTTGCACAGAAGCGACACTTGTACTTGGAAGAATCCATTAAGCTTTATTCCTTCATGAGGGAATGCCAAGGATTTGAAACGTGGATGAGGGAAAAGGAGAAGCTTCTGAAAAATGATGAGAAGGATGATAATGTGGAGACAGCAAAGAAAAAGTTTGAGCAGTTTCTCACAGACTTATCGGCTGCAAGCAGGAGGATTGAAATTATTGATAAGATGGTCCAGGACTTCATAGCAACAGGACATAGTCAGTTAGAGAAAATTAAAGTCCGCCAGAAACAAATCCATGACCAGTGGGCTCATCTGAATCGTCTTAAGCAACAAAAGGAACGTAGCCTGGAGGGAGCATCGAGTGTAGAACTGTTTCACCGTACTTGTGATGAAACAAGAGACTGGATGCTGGAGAAAATGGAAAAGCTGGACACAGATGACTTGGGTCGAGATCTTAAAACAGTTCAGTCCTTGCAGCGGAAGCATGATCAGCTTGAGAGAGAGTTAGCACCAGTTGAGGAAAAGGTACATATCATAAGATGCAGTTTCTACTTTTGTAAAATGGCCTACCTTAATTCTTTTTATTTAAAGTTGGCTAATTGACTTTTCATGAAATATATTTTTAAATGCTGTGTTTTTGATGAGTGATATGCTTATTTTGCTAATTGTCTGCTTAAGTAGAAGAAAATCAAGGTTTTAAAGGAGGTTTGCTCACAAACATGAACACTCGTAAACACTCACACCTACAAAGATGGACACACAGCAAGCTTTCTATGTTTAGGGTTGTATTTTTGCCTTGAGGAAACGGGAGAGGAAACATTTCTTAAGACCTAGAAGGAAAAGATATTATAACAAATGCTTCTCAACTGACGAATGTTTTGGAACAAAGTTAGATTTTTCAAAGCTGTTGTGGGGAGGATTTTGGAAATAGTTTATGAATGTAAAGGACATAAGGAATATTTCGTTGTAATACGATATCTGGCAATTAGGATTCCATAGATGAGAATGTTACGTGTATAACGAATATGAATGTTTTGTTGTATAAACAAGATTTGACCAATGTATGTGTTTTAAGAGGCAGGACAGGAGTGTTAATTCACTTGATGTATGTAATGATGCGTTTTTACTTCATATTTTCCCCCCTTCCCTCTTCTTCCACCCAGCCAAACTGTTTGGGTGGATGCTTTGCAGAATAGCCATCCATTTTTGTTAGCTTGTTTGATTGCAAGCATATGTTTAGTTGCTATTAGTGGAGCATGTCAGGTTATTATATTCCTTGTGACTTTAGCCTGTAGCCTTTACTAAGATTTCTTTATTTTTAGTGGTATCCTCCCACCATAATCAGATTATTCCTCTTTCTCTCCCATTGCACATATTTATTAAGTCACTCTTTTTATGTTCCATCTCCCTATAAAAGTAACTAGGTCAAAGTACAGTATTGACTTTTTCAATGTAACCCAAGGTGAGACGTGTAAATCTTCTTGCGGATTCAGTAAAGGCATCATACCCACGCGAGAGACATGCTGTAGAGGCAAGACAAGCAGAGGTCCAGCAGTACTGGGGACAGCTTAAGGGCAAAGCTGTTGAAAGGAGGAACCGCTTAGAGGAAGCTGTTGGTCAGCAGATCTTTCTTAACTCTGCTAAGGTAAGATTTTGGATACAAGCATCAGTGAACATATCAGAGTAAAGCTTTTCTTTTTCCAATGCTCTTCATTGACATAGCTTGGAAAATCATTTTAGGCAGTTTGTGAATTACCTAATGGGTATCATTATACATATATATTTATCTGTCCATCTATATATCTGTTTTTTGTCATTAATTCCACTCCCAGTTCATGGGATGGATCTCGTACATACAAACATTATGATCACTCATACGCATCTTTAACGAGTGCCTCGTGTGTTAAAATGAAACTTGAACTTCCACTCATATATATATAAGTCCCTCTTTCTTCTTCACGTTGCTCTCTGAGTATATTGATCAAGACCATCATCTCCATTCATACCTTCTCGTACACAAAATTCTTTCATTGCATCTTATATAATGATAATTGTATCAGCTTACAAAGGAACCTAGATGAATTCCACACTCTTCTTCATCCTTGGAATTATTTCTTGCTGTTATGCTGTGTTTCTTTGAATACTCTGACAATTGTTTTGTAGGTATTCCATTGAGTGATGTATCTCAAGGTTTTCCAAAGTAGACTTTCTTACCTCCTCTTTATAATCTTTTCCATTACAGTGATTGGCTTGGTTCTACTCGGGTTGGTCCTAGCAGAGTCAGGGCCCTTTCTTTTTCTCCTTTAATGCTCTGGAACAACTTACCAAACACCCAACTCAAGTTCCTGATCACAGTGATCTTTCCTTTGATATACTCTTTATCTCTTCTGTACAGTGAACCCTCTCATTATGGATGCACTGATTTATTTGTCATTTCCATCTGAATACATTAACCCAGTATTTCCCTCAGAATCTCAACTTCTGCTCTTAGGAGGGCAAAATAGTATTCTGTGTTCAGTTTATATACTTAATAACCCTTCTTGGAACCATTCTTGCTTCTTTAGCTAGGATGATTCCAGTTATGCACACTATATGATGAAAACACCTTGCGTAGGATGGAGTCCATATCCCTTTTTTCGCTAATCTTTATCCTGTCAATACTGGTATTATTGCTATTCTCATGATGCTTGTTGCATCAGGGACAGAGCATATTGGGCCTGAAAATTTAACTTGAATTTCATTTCATCTGTATTATTGCTTGAATCAATGCAAAGACATTTTTGTAGTCAGGCATATTATAAAGAGAAAGTGTACTGATTTGCCTTTGTCTGATACATCTTTGTAGTTTTTAACCAACCATAGTACCTCTTTTTTTTTTACCAAATTGAATTATAGCTAATTCTTGAACTGATAAAGCTGTTCTTTTTATCATCTTTTTTTATAAATCTGGATGATTCCACCTCTAGTCTCCACCATTCAACCTTGCAGCTGAATCTTAATCCTCTGCCATATTTCTAGCACAAGGCCTTTCAAATTCTCTTTAGGATACAGATGGATGAGATGTTTGGATGATTGGCATACCTTCTCAGATCACTCTTGTGTTTTTCTTATGTTATATTAGGCCTTTTCTCACCGTTCCCCATCTTCTTCACTTTGCATTTATGTAGCTTGAATTTCAGTAGTCATGTATCTGACCAATTTTGGAGGTTTTGTAAGTCCCTGTGTTTGTTAATGCAATCTTCATCATTCTTTACTTCTCTTATGATTGTAGCATTATCTGCCTACTTGTTTAGCAAGATTGTAACATAGATCACAGAGAGCCATGGACCTTAGACCTCCTCTGGTAACCTCAACCCATTTTGAGAAGGCTCATCTAATTAGCATCTCTGTTCCTTACTACAGGGAATTCTCCATGTTATACCTTCCAAAAAATCCAGCTCATTTACCTGTCTAGCAAATGGTGTTTGTGATGGAATTTATAACAGGCTTAGAGCATGGATCAAGGAATTTATAATGATATTGGCTTGGATGTTGTTTCTTTTGATGGTTTCGTATTTACTTATTTGGAGTGGGTAGCAACAAAAAATTTATTTCTCAATTGATTTTTGCATAACTTAAACATAGGCAGATTGTTTTCCTAAAGAGTGGTATAGGAAGATGTCTCCTTAGAATAATGCTGAATTATATCTTATAAAGGTAACTGGCACTGACTTGAAGATTTTTTTCTGCATGATTTTGACATACATTTTTGAAATGTATACTATGATTTATATTTTGTTTTGCAGAGTCTTATTAACTGGGTAGGTGATGTCAAAAATGCTCTTAATTCTGATGAACCTGCTCGGGATGTAACCACTGCAGAACACCTTCTAAAGAGTCACCAAGATCTTGGTGATGACATTAGGGCTCACCAGGATGAATTTAATGAACTCATTCAGCTAGGAGAGAAGCTTGTCAAGAGGAATCCTGACTTCACTGAAGTACAAGAAAAGGTTTGTTTTGTTATAGTCTGCAAATTTTTAACACGATGTTCATTGGGATACAGATGTATGTGGAACGTAATATGGCAGTGGTTAGAACCATGGGGCTGAATTGAGTGAAAGGTGGAAGATGGGAATGAGGCCATGGGTGCACTAAGAAGTTTGAGAAAGTACATGTCAGTGTCTCTGTTGGCAAAGATGGGTTTTTCTATAGGTATAGTAATCCTGACTGTTTTGAGTGATGTAAGGTTGTGCCTTTGGCCTTGAATGCAAAAGAAAGAGGGTGGATGTGTTGAAAATTAATGCTTGATGTCAACATATGGCAAGTGTTAGTGAGTGCAGTCTTATCAAGAGAGCTCTCAAGGTTATGCTGAAATGATTCAGATTGGTGGAGAGAATGAATGTACTAGACTGATTAAGAGGATCTATGTATCACATGTGGCAGAAGCATGGAAGAAGGGGAGACTGAAAAGGAGATAGAAGTTGGATTGAGGGAGGCATGAGAGTATCAGGGCCTGAGCATTTTGACAGGTAAGAGGCATGCATGGGAAGGAAGGGATTTGAGCATTATGGTTTTTGGAGGCTATATGCTGCCGTTGGACTGAACCAGTGTATATAAAGTCGGCAAGATTAATCATGTTAAAGTGTGTGGAGTTTGGCCATGGATGGTAAGCGCTTGTTTCAGTACATTCTACATGACAGTTAGAGAGTGGATGTGTGTACATGGGCTGTTTTTCATTTGTTTGTGTTGTTAACTCTTAAGGTGGAATTGACTTCGATTTATAAAAAAGGTATTATTTATCAAGATATCATGTTTATATGATACTTTTGTTTGAAATTTTTTCTTGCATTAAGATGTCATAATGTGATGCAAGTTTAAAATTGTTTTAATGTGACACAAATAAACAACTTATTTACATTGTTCTGACAGTAGCAGAAGCATAGTAATTATAAAATGTTCAGAAAATAGAGGAAAATTGCATTTAGGGGACATGGAACTTCCTAACCACTCTCAATACCTAAACCTGTGTCCAGTATTGAAGTGAAATATGGATTCATAGAAACTGGAAATGGTAGATGTCAAAGCAACAGGAGAGTTGTTTGTGGGGTTATAATGGTCACCCTTCTTGGTAGGATGTACCAATGTATGCTTCCAAGAAGGAAAATTTATGGTTTTTAAGTAGAAATGGAACAGACGAGCAAGCTCAGGTGCAAGTTCATAGACACACACACACTCCCAAACTCAGACACCAACTTTTGCAGTATTACACTTGAATCTGCTGCCAATTATGTGTCATCAGCAAACAACTGACTCACTTCCCAGGCCCCCTCACCCCTACAGACTCTGTAATGCATAAAGACACTGTGAAGGATGATGAGAAGTGCCAGAAAGCATTAAAAATAGTTGAATATCTAAAAAAGAATCTCTAGAAAGGCAAGACAGGATCAAAATATGTAAGGATACCTACAGTATGGGATTATGTTAGAAAGTCTTTTAATGCAAAGATGATATGAAAATCTATATGCAGGAACATAAATGTAAGATTATTATTTCTTTCAAGAGAGTGTTTCATCATTTCAAGTGAAAATGATTCTAATGAGGGTTATGTGTGTGATGAGTGATAAAGGTATTTTTTTACCATTCGTGATTTCTATTGAATAGGCTTGCTCAGGTAACTATTGATCCATATTAACTCATCCCAACAGATGGCACTGCTAGGTGAGGAGCAGCGAGCCATACATCGTGGTTGGCAAGAGAAAGGTGACTGGTTAAGGCAGTGTATGGACTTACAACTCTTCAATAGGGAAGCAGACCAGATAGATGCAGCAACAAGGTCACATGAAGCATTTCTGGACTATAAGGACCTCGGGGTAATTTTTTGTCATTTGCGGTGCTTCCATACACTTGGTAGAAATCATGTATTTTGTCTTTCAGGCAGTTGTGATTGGAAGTCTTGTGCATTATCAAATATGTTGCAATATAAGTTTGAAAAAGGATAAATTATATTTTGATTTATACACAATTGCAATATTTTTGGCTTTTTATTCATGGTTTCCATGAACTGTCAGGAATTATAGATATGAACACTAAATGAACAAATTGTATTTCTTAAATCAGGGCACTTTGGATGACGTAGAAGCCCTTCTCAAACGTCATGATGACTTTGAAAATACTCTGATGGCACAGGATGAAAGGTTACGGACATTTAGTGAAATGGCTGATAAGTTGATTGCAGCAGAACACTATGATGCAAAGTATATCAATGAGCGTAGGGATCAGGTATGTCTATTCATCTCAGGTATTAGTTAGCTTAACTTTTAAATAGTGAACATCACAGGGATTGCCCTTTCAAGTATTTGAGCTTTGCAGCATTTTTTGTCAGTTTGAATGATGATGATGGTGGGTACTTAATCATGGAAAAAAGAATTGAATGGAAAAGTGAATGGAAATTTCGGTCTTACTTGAATTATCATCCTATATAAGCAAGAAAGTCTGTTTCTCTTTGTATATTGGGCAGGAGCTGAGGGTATGTGGAATCATTTAAAAGATTGTATGTACCTGATCCATCCTTGGGAGATGGAAATAGAGTTAATGATAGGTAGATAGGAGATAGATTGATGGCAAATTGATTTGAAACATGGACTATAACTACATTGTTTATATTGTTATCAGAGCATGAATCTTTTTCTTCAGGTGCGTGACCGACGAGTTGCTGTCAAGGAAAGAGCGCGGGCAAGACGAGAAAAGCTGAATGGTTCTATGGCATATCAGCAGTTCAGAGCAGATGCAGATGACTTTGATAAATGGATGGCAGATAAAAAGAAATTGGCAGATGATGAATCATATAGGGATCTCACTAACCTAGAAAGGAAAATGCAGAAACACGAAGCCTTTGAAAGGGAACTTCATGCCAATGAAGGACAATTGCGACGGCTCAACAAAACTGGTCAAGACTTGATAAGCATGAAACATTACCAGTCTGATGACATTAGAAAGACTTTAGATGACCTGAATAGGAAATGGAAAGATCTTTGTTCTAAGACAGAGGAGAAGGGTATGAAGCTTCATCAAGCCAATAGCCAGCATTCGTATAATAAAAACTTTGAGGAGACAGCAAAGAACTTGGATGCTTTAGAATCTGCCTTGAAAAACAAAGATGTCGGGTCAGATCTTCGGTCATGTAAGGACCTTATGAATAAACAGCAGAATTTAGAAAATGATATGAATGCCATGGAAAGAAAGATAAGTGAAATGTGTGCTACTGGTGATCAAATGGTGCATGATGGACACTTCGATGCAGAAAATATCAAAGCCTCTTGTGTATCAGCAAAGAATCGCTTCCAGAAGCTGAAGGTTTGAAATCTTCATTTTAAGTTCTCCAATATTGTTAATAATGTGAAGATTATTAATTGGATGGCTTTTTAATTTTTTATCATAAAACAAGTGCAAGGTTTCTTATTCATAAAGAATAATCAAACTTACACTATAGTTGTTTCCTGTATAATTTTTTTTCATATTTGTTTATGATAACCCATATTAGTATGCTAGTTCCAGGAACAGAGGAAGAAAGGTTGCACTTGCTCACATCCATTCTGTAGCTGATACCAGATTTTCATAATGTTTAATATTATGAAAATATCTCATTTACAGGAACCAGCAGCTCGACGCCGTGCTGCTCTTGAGGAATCATTAAGATGGCACGAATTCAATTTTGAGCTTGATGCTGAGATGCAGTGGATCAAGGAACATGTGCCAATGGCCACATCAAAAGTTTGTATCTTTATTTTTGTGAAGCAAATTTTTATGTAAAATTCATAATGAATTGAAGCTCTTGAATCATAATTTTAAGTACGTTTGATTTTATTCAGCAGGTATTAGTTGATAGGCAGCCACCAACCAGGGAGGTATATTTCTGGTATTACCTCCCTGGGTATTGGGAGGGTTAGTGACAGCTGCTTAGTAAGCCAGCACTTAAAGGACTGTCAGGTGGCCAAGAAGCTATTAGTTTTAATGACCATGATGATATTCATAAAAGTGACCATATTTTCAGATATATCATATTTGTATGTTTATGACAAATTAGTGTAATTAAGTAATGGAGCAAATATGATGTTCATGGTAGGAGATGAAAGATTGTCAAATATTATGTCATCAGTGCCATAATGAAAAAGAAAGTTTAACAATTATTAAGTAATCACTGGTAATTTTTGTCTTCAGGTACTAGGACAAAATCTTCATGAAGCTCAGACCCTTAACAAGAAACATATAAAGTTGAAAGCAGAGATTCAGGGACATCAGCCTCAAATCACAAAGACAATGGCTAAGGGGAAAAAACTGATAGAAGATCAGCACCCTGAAAAGGCTCTGGTAAGATTTTGACTGTTGACTGTTGATAACTTGAGTGCATTATGTAAACATATTTGATAGGAATATGAAATCAAAGGGTATAAATGATAGTTTATAAGTGGATTAGATATATTTTTACCTGGCAGGTTGGGTTATTCTTTTAACATCAATCCACAAAAGTTAGACCCTTCATTTCCTTGTAACTAAAATTTTAGAATTTAGGATAGAGTCTTTGCCTTGGAAAAAAAAAATACTCTTTGCTTATCTAGTGTGTGTTAGTTTGTGTTCTATGAATGACTGAAGGTATTTCAAGTTTGGATGGCTGACTGAAATTTTAGTTTGGTAAACGAGGACTGTAAATGAATGGAAAAAATTTAGGAATTGGAGAGTGAGACTAAGCAAGAAAGTAAACTCCCCCAAAAAATCACAGAAATTTTGACTGCATCTACAAGATATTATTGTTACATGAAAGGTATTTGAAGGAGAGGAAGATTATTGTTAAATGAAGAATAAGTTTGAGGAAAAAATGTTTTAGACTTTTGAAAAACTGTTTCTTTTTAAACAGGAAGCCATTGAGCAAGGGAATGGAAGAACTTTTTTTGTGTGTGTGGTTAGGGGCAAATAATTGGTTAGATCCCAGTGATACCTTGTCTAATGGCTCCTTTTATCCTAAAGGACAGGATTACTGTCCATGAACCTCTGCTTGCAACTGTTTACCCTCAGGGTAATTGCCTATGTCACAAGTTGAAATCACGGTCTAGCAAAGACTGTCATAACATTCATTCTTGTACAACTCCCAGACTGCATTACAAGAGGTATAAGAGTAAAGAGAGGTAGGAATTGGGAGGGAGAAAGAGAGTCTTCTCACTGGGATCATCTGAGAGGAGAAAGAGTAATTTAGTAGTTCAAAGTTCACATTCTTCTTAGTAGTCAACCTATGAGCAAGGGAAACGGATCAGAAATGATTAGAATTGAAACTTAATGCAGAAATCAAGTGGAAAATTATTTGTTGTGGAAAGGTGCATGGCACAGCCCCCAAATGCCACACTAAAGAATTTTCTGAAACTTAAACATGGATAGTAGTAATTAAAAGTGTTGAAAGAGCATTGCAGTCATTTAAGGAGTGTGTACCCCAGTCAGAGGTTCCTAAGATAGGCTAGCAGTGAAGACCACTTTTCTGATATCTTGGGTTCAGGCATTCAAGATTGGCTGGTACTTTGGGTTGAGGTTTTTGATAGATGAGGTAGTGTTTCTTGTTGACAGAGAATTACTGGAGACAAGGAGAAAAGTATAGTCTTCAGAATATTTGCTTTTAGAAAATTCACTGGTCAACATACAGTCAGTGGCTGAACAGTGGCATATGAAGTGGTCAAGGTAAACCACAGAATGATCCATGAGCCTGGCTGTGGATAGTAGGCTCATGTTTCAGTGAAATATGCATGACAGGTAGGTTGTGAATGTATGGGAGAGAAGTTGTTCATTTGTTCCTAACAGTGTGTCAGTAAGGCCACAGAAGCAGTTTGATATAAGAATTTGTTTTCATGTTTTATTCTTGTTTATAGTTCTCACCACTCAGATTTTCTATTATTGTTTTAATTCTTACAATATTGTTATTATTTCATTTTTCATACTTATTTGCTCCTTCCCATGATGGCAAGGTACAAAGATGCAAATGCTCTCATTTGCTCACGTCAACTTTATCTCCCACCTGGCCTCTGACTTCCTTCCTTAGTTTCCCCTGATCATTTCATAACCCTTGGTTCAGCTCATGGACAGCATGTTATCCCCCTGTACCACAATTCTCCAATTTGCTTTATCCTAGGCATGCCTTACACCCTCCCTAGTTCAGGCTCTGATATCTTAAAGCATTTTCCCCTTCCCATCCTTCCACATGTTCCCCAGGTTCCTCATTTGCCTTTTCACACCCACCTCCTACATGTTAACCTCCTTAATCACCCTCATGTCCAAACCATTTCAGTAAACACTTTGCATCTCTCACATAAGATTCATCATGCTACCACATCTCTCTTTTACCCGATTATTTCTTAAGAGATCAACCCTCCTTGTCCTCAGACAATTTATTTCCAGCACATCCACCCTGATCAGTATTTATATAATCTAGGACCCATATCTCATATCCATACACCATTAGGACTACTGTATCTTCAAACATACCTACCTTTACCTTTATGGACAATGACCTTTCTTTCCACAAATGCAACCAGTTCCCATGGTTGCATTTGCTGCCATGTTCATTCCCATATTCAAACTTGCACTCTAATTAACCTACCTATCTCCATTGCTGAACCTAATATATTCCTATTTAATCTCGGCTTTCTTCCTTCACACAGTCTCGCAAACTCAGAAACCAGTTTCTTTAGTTTCTCACTTGAATCTGTCACACGTATCATGTCATCAGCAAACAGTATCCGACTCAACCCTCAGGCCTTCACCACCCACAACACATTCCAGACCTGCCTCTTTCCCTAAGATTTGCATTCACCTACCTGACCACCCCATCCATAAACAGATTAAACTGTCACGGTGACATCAAACCCCAGGTGGAGACCCACCTTCTGGAACAACTCACCATTCCTTATTCTTTCTTGCACATGTGCCTTACATTTTTGATAAAAACTCTCTATTGCTTGTCATAGCTTTCCTCCCACACCATATAACGTTAACACCTTCCACAATGCATCGCTCTTTCATAAACAGTCTTTGAATTCTTAAGTCTCAAGATCTGTCTTTGTAAATGTAAAACATAATGCAATGTAGTGTTAATGAATTACAAGCTAAGAATTTAATACCTATATCAGATTGAGAGTCGTTGTGCAGAGCTACAGGAGGCATGGGATGATTTGCTGGCAGAAGCTAATGAGCGTAGCAGGAAATTAGAACTTAATCTCAAGGCTCAACAATACTTTTTTGAAGTCACTGAGATTGAAGCATGGATGAACGAGAAACGGAACATTTTACAGACAAAAGACTATGGCAAGGATGAAGATGTGGCTCGAAAACTCCTAGCAAAGCATAAGGTAAGTTAAAAAGATAAAAAGGTCATACAATTAAATTCTGGCATGAATTAAGAGTATGAAACGAAAATCTGTTGAAAGTATGTTGTGATTTGATTGGTTTCATGTTTTGGAATGTTTTAAAGAGTTAGAATATTGTAACTGCAGCTAGAAATATATAGGTTAGCACCAGTTAATGTCAGAAATGTATTCCTGGAAAATGCAACTCTTAGTGAAACAATTTTAATTGAACATTTATTTCCAGTACTAACTCATGGGTACAAGTTAGTTACATTCCTTAGGATCTAGCTCAGAAATATTATTTATGGTAGACAAAATAAGTTGATGTATAGTTTGTGTACATTTATAATGTTTATATAAAGTACTTGGGGTTGATGTGCTGTCATTGGATTGAATCAGGGCATGTGAAGCGTCTGAGGTAAACCATGGAAAGTTGTGTGGGGCCTGGATGTGGAAAGGGAGCTGTGGTTTCGGGCATTATTGCATGACAGCTGGAGACTGAGTGTGAATGAATGAGGCCTTTGTTATCTTTTCCTAGCGCTACCTCACACACATGAGGGGGGAGGGGGATGGTATTCCATGTGTGGCGAGGTGGCGATGGGAATGAATAAAGGCAGACTGTGAATTTTGTGCATGGGTATATATGTATGTGTCTCTGTGTGTATATATATGTGTACATTGAGATGTATAGGTAAGTATATTTGCGTGTGTGGATGTGTGTGTATATACATGTGTATGGGGTGGGTTGGGCCATTTCTTTTTTCTGTTTCCTTGCGCTACCTCGCAAATGCGGGAGACAGCGACAAAGCAAAATAAATAAATAAGATAAATATAAATAAGTAACATGAACACTCATCAGAGATGGTAGTAGGGCTTGCTTATAGAAGTGGGTTGATATGGAGGAGCAAGTGTGGAATGGATTAAGCAAGCTAGCCCCACTTTTTCCTATTTCTAGACACTCCCCTGATCCATTCAACATGTTTCAGCTCTGCTCTTCACAATATTACTCACCATTCTATATGTGCCCCAATAGACTAAATTCAGTACGATGAAATTACAATCACATAAGTAATTGAAAAATCTGAGAAGAATGGAAAATCTGCAAGTCTCTCCATCATTATTTCAAATAATTCTGTTGCACAGTGCACATGCAAATGTTAGCTTTCACTTCTTGTAACTTCTATTTTCTATGCAGGCTCTGGAGCTTGAAATCGACACTTACAGTGGTATAGTGAAGGAAATGGGCACCATGGCAGACTCCATGGTTAAATCTAGCCATCCTGAGTCGAAATTGATAAAGGACAGACAACAGGTACCGTATACAGTAGTTTATGCTGGAATCTTTGGTATTCAGAAGTACTGTTAATGTAATTTTGTACAGCAGCCTTAATAATATTTTGCTAAAGTATTCTAGAAAAAATCACTGCTAATTCAATTTTATACAAAATTCATGTTAGTGTTTTGATATGAATAAGAAATGATAGATTTTTTAGAAATTTACAGAAAGGATGTCATAATATTCACCATCCTTAATGTTCCAAATATTTTATTTATGGCTGTATTTTGTTTCATGTGTGATAATTTGTATTCAATTTAAGATTGGTGACATGTATTAGAAAGTCTTTAGACAGAAAAGGGTTTTTAGGATGTACAACAGTAATGCTGTGAATCAGAATGGACTTTTTTTTTATTTGTAATTTTTTATAAATGTTGTGTGCTTTATGTTCACATGATACAAGAGCTCAAGTAGTTCAGACCATGATAATGAAGAACTTATATTAAACATATATCATTTGATTGAAAGAACTTCATAGATATTTTCAGACAAATCATCTTGATATAATATTTCTGAGTTACAGGATGGGGGAGGGGATGAAAGTTCTGGGAGCATTGAAAAACGTGTGGAAGGTGAGAACATTATCTTAGAAAGCAAAAATGAGTATGTTTGAAAGAATAGTAGTTCCAACAATGTTATATGGTTGCGAGGCGTGGGCTATAGATAGGGTTGTGCGAAGGAGGATGGATGTGTTGGAAATGAGATGTTTGAGGACAATATGTGGTGTGAGGTGGTTTGATTAAGTAATTGAAAGGGTAAGAGAGATGCGTGGTAATAAAAAGAGTGTGGTTGAGAGAGCAGAAGAGGGTGTTTGAAATGGTTTGGTCACATGGAGAGAATGAGTGAGGAAAGATTGACAAAGAGGATATATGTGTCAGAGGTGGAGGGAACAACGAGAAGTGGGAGACCAAATTGGAGGTGGAAGGATGGAGTGAAAAAGATTTTGAATGACTGGGGCTTGAACATGCAGGAGGGTGAAAGGTGTGCTAGGAATAGAGTGAATTAGAATGATGTGGTATACTGGGGTCGACATGATGTCAATGGATTGAACCAGGGCATGTGAAGCATCTGGGGTAAATCATGGAAAGTTTTGTGGGGCCTGGATGTGGAAAGGGAGCTGTGGTTTTGGGTGCATTATACATGACAGCTAGAGACTGAGTGTGAACAAATGTGGCCTTTGTTATCTTTTCCTCAAGCTACCTCGCGTGTGTGTGTAGGGGAGGGGTTTGTCATTTCAAGTGTGGCAGGGGTGGCGACAGGAATGAGTAAAGGCAGCAAGTATGATATATGTACATGTGTATATTTGTATATGTATGTATATATGTGTATATGTTGAAATGTATAGGTATGTATATGTGCGTGTGTGGACGTGTATGTATATACATGTGTATGTGGGTGGGTTGGGCCATTCTTTTGTCTGTTTCCTTGCACTACCTTGCTAACGTGGGAGACAGCGACAGTATAAGAAAAAAATAAAAAAATATTCACATATTTACATGTTTTGCCTTTTGAGATCTTTACCGGAAAAAAACATGCAATATTCATTTTGCATGTCTATTTACATGGCTAGGGATGTCATTAGCAAGTACCTGATTTGTAACTGAAAGTCTGCATGGCAAATTCCTTTAGATCTGATGTATCATACTTTTAGGAAATTCTTCATTGTCCACCCCTTTTGGTGCACTAGACGCTTTTTCCCTTTATTTATGATAAGGTGCACAAAAATATAAAAACATTTTTTATTTTCTTATGAATTAACAGTTTCTAGTTTAGGAAAATTTCATTATTTACTGGACTGGTTAGTCCAAAGTATGCAAAAAATTTCAGAACCTCGTAGTATTTTTGTGATTAGATGAAAAAATAAATCAAAACCATTATTTTCCATTGAATTAAGTGTAAAGTATTTCTTCTTTAGGGTGAGTTAATTTATAGTAGATTGGCCAGTCTTATGTTTGGGCAGCTTATGCATGGCAGTAAGCACTTCAGGCAGCAGTGGGTATGTATAGACATGGTGAGTTGCTGGAAAGATATGCATTCATTTACTGTGGTCAGTGGACAGACTTCCAGGCAGCTACAGTTACTTTTTATCTATTTGAGTTGCCAGTTGTTGCCAACCAACAGAGCCTACAGTGTGTGCAGAATTCATCTTTTAGTGGGAAATTGTGTTGCATGGATCAAGAACAATAGCACTTTGCTAAGCAGAGTTAAGCTTGCCTCAATTAATGACAGTAGCATTGAAAGGGTTAAGTCTTGTTTTTGCTTCATGTAAATTATTATGCAGAGATGATGTTTGTTCATCCATCATTGTTTGAAATATTTCCTTGAATTTAACAAATAATTCTCTTACAGATGCTGAATCAGGAATTAAAAGATCTTCAAAAATTATCAGCAAACCTCCGGCAAAAACTGATGGAATCTATGTATCGCCATGAATATTTCCGTGAGGCTGAGGACTTGGAGAAATGGATCACAGAACAAATGCAGACAGCAACATCTGAGGATTTTGGTCAGGATTATGAACACTTATTGGTTAGTATGCTAATACATTATTCTAGTTCTTTAATAATTGGATGGATCTTAAGGAAATGTTTTACAGAAGGCACATTCTTGAAAACAGGAAGGGAAGCTTAGGAATTTCTTTTTGTTCATTCATACTGGATGGAGAGAGAGAGAGAGAGTGAGAGTGGCAACAGCACTAAATAGGAAATAAGACCATGGGAAAAGGTTTATCATTGGACTTTATCAACAGACATGGACATAAAACGTAACACACACATAGGGGCCTAGGGGTGTTTTTGAGGTAAATATTTCGAAGACCACATGTGAATTACCTAATAGATTAAGGCATTATGCCATGACCAAGACCAAGAGCGAAGTTGCTGGATAGGTTATCTGCCACCCAAACTATTTTCAACCATCTAGCAAACCTACATCTATAAAAACAAGGTTGTAAATTAGTATCCAAGTCAATAATCATGGTGTACAAAGGAAAATGATGAGATCAACATTTTTGAGACGCAAAACAACTTTTAGAGTTCATTGTATTATGGATCTCTCTCTCTCTCTCCTCTCTCTCTCTCTCTCTCTCTCTCTCTCTCTCTCTCTCTCTCTCCAGTGCTAATAAACCACTAGGTACATCAAGGTTGGGGCCCTTCACACTAGGAACCAGTGTGCCACCTCCTCTCACTCATTATCCTCCCACTTCATCATGGTTCCCTGCATCTTAGTGTCCTTCCTGCTTGTCCCTATCATAGCAGTACATATGAGTGAGCCACAGGCTGTACCTTCAGTCTTCACAGAAGGTCTGCTAGAGGAGGGTGGCTGTGGGGATATTAGCTCATAAGTTGGTAAGCTCAGTAATTAAATGTGTTATATGTCAGCTTTTATTTGTATGTTAGTCTTATTTATACCTTAGCATGATCTGTATTTCAGGTCTTAGACCTTTACTTAGAGTCAGTTATTGAACATTGTCGTTGATGACCAATGATGGGTATTTGAAACCCTGTAACTCATTTATGGAAGATTAATCTTATTATATTTGATGTATTTTAGTTTTACCTGAAAATATGTAGTTTGGGACAAGTAGATTGTGTAAGGAATGACTGAGAGAGAAATTTTGCATTTTTGTTTCACTTGCAAAAATAATAAGATTTTTTAACTTTTACAGACTTCATTGCATTCATATAGACATATATGTACTTATCCTTAGGTGGTAATCATCATTGTTGAGCACATGCTGTGTGTAAGTGTGCTTAAATTAGGCATAGATGAATAAGTATGTACAGGGATAACAAGAAAAGAACTATCATAAGTTTCTTCCAGATAACTCATGGCATTGTGAACATGATGCAAAGATATTCTTTACAGTGATTTTTTTGGTGAACCAGTGTTATTTTGCAAGAATGGTAATGCATTCAGTTTTATTCTAACAGCTCCTTCAGGCAAAGTTTGATGACTTTAAGCATCGTGTTGAGGCTGGTTCGGAGCGTTTTAATCAGTGTGATGAACTAGCCAAGAAACTAATAGCTAATGAAAGTCCTTATGCCACTGAGATTGAAAGAAAACAAGAACATTTAAGGTGAGTATAATAATCATGTAATTATAAAATTATTGCACACCCATGATCAAATGCATGTTACCAAGTTAGATTGTTTTATAATGGTAATGAATTAACTGTAGTCATATTACATTGTTTTCATGTGCTTCAAAACTTATTCTTCTGAACCCAAGAACTAAGTAAATGTAGAGAAATGAAAGGATAGAAACTTGAGAGTGGAGCCGAGTTAATGATCAAGATAAATGAGAAAGGCAAAATTAGAATGAACATAAAAAGGAATAAAAGGAATTTTTCCAGTTGAAGAGGATGAGATGAAAATGAACATAATTATAGCTTTTGACTGTCATTATGCCAAAAGATGATAAGAAATTGGGAATAAGGAATTATCTATGAATTTCATAAGAGTTTATTAAGCCTCAAAATGAAGATGAAAAGGATAGATGAAGTTATTCAAGTTTGGAAATGTTGGAGGTATTAGTGCAAAGATATTTTATGCTTAGATATGGTGAAGGAAGATGTAAAGATTTACTATATTCAAGAGAAAATATTGGTGGTTTTTGCCTCAGAAGAATTGAACTAATAAAGTTTACTGCAAGTTAAACTAGAGCACTGTTATTGTATGGAAGAGCTGAATTAGTAATAGATACTTATCTTCCACGAAAGCTTTAAGGCAACTTGGCTTTTGTGAAGTGTGTTAATGAATTTTAATTGTTCTTCATCTTTGCACTTCAATATTTTATTATCAAGACTGTCACAGTTTTGCAGCCTTAAGATTTTGTGTTCTGTATACCATTAAAATTCATGGGAGTTTCATGTTAATTTTCATCATTCATTATGTTTATAATTTGATGATACACCCAATTTCTTATTAATTAACATGAGATATAACCTCACACTTCCTTCTGTGATGATTACTGATTTCTACATAGCTAATCACATGATTTCTTTGAATAGGGGTTTTGCCATCAGCACATCAGTAGCAGTCATCAGTCATAAGATTTTATATTCTAACCTGCATATATTAGTGAGGACTGTAATTTTTGTAGTGACCAGTAGTATAAGGATTCTTTTATTTGAATTTTTTCCTCCATTTTATCTTTCATTATTTATAAGTATTAGTATCAGTCTCTCCATATGTAAAACCAGTCCATTTGTTTTCCCAATATTAGTTAAATCAATCTCATTTGCTCCTTATTATAAGCTTAAAATTTATAATGAAGCTTTGCTGACAACCAGTGGAACTAACGGTATGCATGCCATCGCATGGCAACACTAACTTCATTTTTATTTTTATTTTTGATATTTAGATACTATATCACAGCATGATATTAGTATGAATGTTGATGATTTGGATGATGATGATTAGATATAGTCATTTTGGCGGTAAGTTTGCAAAGGATATTCCTTGGAAAGCAATAGTTTTGCAAGAGTAGAAAATTAAAGGTGACTGAAACTTTGCTGAATGGAAATAATTAGTGTATAATGCAAAAAGTTTTTGTAGATTATGTTTTCCAACACAGATTTGCAGATTTGAGATTTAAGTGCACATAAGTCGGGGAAGGTAAAAACGATCATAAGATGATTAACCAGTGAATTATAGTTGGATCTGGAGAGCAATGTAGTAAAGGATAAAGATGTGAAGTATATGGTTTGAAGGGTTCACCAGAAAGGCACATAGAAGAAAGCTGCTGAAAGTGATATGGTCACAGAATGTATGGAAGAATTGGTCAGAGTGATATATAGTATTATAGTTTAAGTTATAGGAAGAGATAGACCCTAAAGAGGGATAGATGCAGTGAGAGAACATTACAGACCATTAGGTGTTCTAGGTGAAGATGCAAGAATAATGTTATTCAATGTGGCATTATTGTGTCAGAAATTCATGCGAAATGAGACAGGACTCATTTGACACATCTGCGTATTGTGCAAAATGAAAATGTAAGGCATGCATTCATTAGCATGGAAGTTCATATTTCACACTTACACGCTGATCATAAGGAAAGGCTGTGAATATGTGAACTAAAAGGTTGTAGACAGTTGATTCACTTCGTTTAATTGGGAATGAAAATGTGATAATTAAAAATGTATGTACCCTTCCTGCATTTCCTTTTCTCAGTTATCTTTGTATATTTAACCAGTGTGCTGTTTATTCATTATACCTGCTGCAAAATCTCATCCTTGCATTTATTATTCCATAATACATTCATGCAGTATAATATCCCTCTCATTCATATATTCTTTTGCTATAGCATATGTGCTTCACCTCAATGATTTTGTCATTCCAATACATTCCGACAGTATAATACCCATCTCATTTATATATTCCTTTATTATGTTGTTGTTCCTCATCTATGGTCTCGCTTATCACCTCAGGACTTTTTTTTTTTTTTTTTACATCTATCCATATAGTCAGCATAGATATGACAGTAACAGAAAAGTACAATAATAATATGTGCAGATTTAGAAAGTATGGTTAAATGATTTGAAGAGTAACACTAGAAGTCATTATTTATGAAATACATTCCAGAGGGAAAGATTAAAGCTGTGAGATATTCATGAGACAGCGAGTGAAAAATGATTACATATGGATATAAAGGACCTAAAAAGTGTGGATTTGCTCGCTGATTTTGGTTTGATGAAATATTTAGATTATCAGATATTTATAAGTTATATGAAGAAGAACTCAGTTTTAGTATCTTGGGCTATTTGTACAGTTCTTCTTTGTCTGTATTGCATGAATTACAAAAGCATGATATTTGAAATATGTCAAAATCTTTGCATCTTTTTCCTTAATGCATGACTGTATATGTTTTTATTAGATTTTTGTTAAAACTGTTAAGCATGGATTGATTTACTTCAAAGACTTATGTCAAAAACAAATCCCAGTATGAATGCATTTTAATCTCACTATGGTCCTTTTCTCTGTAAAGTGTAATCTAAGCAAAAAAGATTTTGGTTATCTGTTTACTAATTATTAATAATGATTAACAGTTTATTGGATTAACTACAGCAAGAGGCTGAGAACACAGAGAAAATAGATGCAACAGTAAAGAATGATGTTATGAGACAGAAAGTCTGTTTTGACAGTCTTTACACAAATACAATATTTGGTTAACTGATTAATGAAGAAGAATGCAGGGAATAGTGTATGTAAAGATAGGAATAAGTGGAAACTCTTGTCATTTCCCATGTTAGTGAGTTAGTTACTAGGAAACAGACAAAGAAAGACACATCCACTCATGTACACACACACAAGGCGGCAGGTTTGGATGGTATTGCAGTAGGATTTATTAAGAAAGTGGGTGACTTTGTTGTTGATTTGTTGGTATGTATGGATCATGGTGAAGTTCCTGAGGATTGGCAGAATGTATGCATAGTGCCATTGTACAAAGGCAAAGGGGATAAGGGTGAGTGTTAAAACTACAGAGGCATAAGTTTGTTGAGTATTCCGGGAATTATGTGGGAAGATATTGATTGAGAGGGTGAGGGCATGTACAGAGCATCAGATGGGGGAAGAGCAGTGTGGTTTTAGAAGTGGTAGAGGATGTGTGGATCAGGTATTTGCTTTGAAGGATGTGTGAGAAATACTTAGAAAAGCAGATGGATTTGTATGTAGCATTTATGGATCTGGAGAAGGCATATGATGGGTTGATAGAGATGCTTTGTGGAAGGGCTTAAGAATATATGGTGTGGGAGGTAAGTTGCTAGAAGATGTGAAAGGTTTTTACCCGGGATGGTAGGCATGTGTATGATTAGGAAGAGAGGAGAGTGATTGGTTTCCAGTGAATGTTGGTCTGCTGCAGGGGTGTGATATATCCCCATGGTTGTTTAATTTGCTTATGGATAGGGTGGTTAGGGAGGTAAATGCAAGAGTTTTGGAGAGAGGGGTGAATATGCAGTCTGTTGGGGATGAAAGGGCGAAAGGGCCTGGGAAGTGAGTCAGTTGTTCGCCGATGATACAGCTCTAGCGGCTGATTTTGAGTGAGAAACTGCAGAAGTTGGTGACAGTTTGGAAAAGTGTGTGAAAGGAGAAAATGGAATGAGGGACAAGTTCATTGGGATGTAAGTTTGAATGGAGGAAATTGAAAGAAGGGAAGTTTTTAAGATATCTGGAGTGGACTTAGCAGCGAATGGAACCATGGAAGTGGAAGTGAATCACAGGGTGGGGAAGGGGGTGAAGGTTCTGGGAGCGATAAAGAATATATGGAAGGAGAGACCGTGATCTTGAAGCAAAAATGGGTATGTTTGAAGGAATAATACTTCCAACAATGTTATATGGTGCGAGGCATGGGCAATAGATAGGGTTGTACAGAGGAGGGTGGATGTGATGGAAATGAAATGTTTAAGGACAAAATGTGGTGTGAGGTGGTTTGATCAAGTAAGTAATGAAAAGGTAAGAGAGATGTGTGAAAATAAAAAGAGAGTGGTTGAGAGAGCAAAAGAGGGTGTGTTGAAATGGTTTGAACATATGGAGAGAATAATTGAGGAAAGATTGACAAAGAGGATATATGTGTCAGAAGTGGAGGGAACAAGGAGAAGTGGGAGATCAAATTGGAGGTGGAAGAATGGAGTGAAAAATATTTTGAGTGATCGGTTCCTGAACATATTGGAGGGTGAGAGGTTTGCAAGGCATAGAGTGAATTGGAATGATGTGGTATACTGGGGTCGACATGCTGTCAATGGACTGAACCAGAGCGTGTGAAACATCTTAGGTAAACTGGGAAAGATCTGTGGGACCTGGCTGTGAATAGGGAGTTGTGGTTTCATTCTATTATGCATGACAAGTCAAGAATGGATGTGAATGGAAGTAGCCTTTCTTTATTTGTTCCTGGTGCTACCTTGCCAATGTGGGACCCTCCTATGGTCTCCTTGAGCACTCAGAAAAGCTAGTCAGGATCACAGATGGTAAAGTGTGGTAATGTTGTGTGTGTGTGTGTGTCGTTGTAGGAAAAGTTCAGACAATTTATCAGTAAGTGTTGAATGTCTTTACTGTCATAATTGTATCATGGACATGAGGGATGTTGTGATATGTTGAAATAGTTTTGTAGCGCTAGAGTGATGGATGGTGTCCTGAGCACAAATGGGAAAGAGTAACTTGTATATGTGTAGAGAGTGTAGTTCCTGACGAGTGTATGTCTAGTGGGATGATGTTTAAGATTTAGATGGTGCTTTTCAGGTCATTTCTTTGTGTATATGTCATTATTATGTTTGTTGGGAGGGAGAGATCTGTGAGAATGTTTGTGAAGTGTAAGGCAGAGGTTAGATTTTTCATTTCTATATAGGGTTTATTGTTGATTTTTGGAGTGTTTTGAATGAGATAGGTTTAGAGCTGCTTCAAAAAAATGAGTACTGTGCATATTTAGGCTAGATTGTAGTGGAAGTATTTTTGTTATAATGTGCAAATGTTGAGAGTTTATAGTTGTTTGGCAACCTGTAAATTTTCTGAGTACTATGGTTTGCACCCTTTTTATTATATTTTCCTTGAACAAAGTAGATGACCAGGCAGGGGAGGTATAGTTTAGGTTGGAGGTGAAGAATTGTTGTTGAGGATATAAAGGGAATCTTTTTCTTGTCCAAACAAAGTAAAAGTAAGTGTTGTGAGGGAATTAAGTTTGTATGTTGCCTTTTTGTTTTTGCATATGTGTAGGAAGTGATTGTTGTATATGTGATGCCCTGTCTGGTTAGAGTTCTGTTGAGTGAGAATGGATGACCATTCCGGGTGATTGGGAGGGTGGTGAAGGTTCAATTTCTTTTCTCATCATGAACTTCGATTTCTCTGATGATGCAGATTTCTGCTTTGCGTGAGGTCCTGTTCCAGTTGTGTGATGTTTGTTGATGCTTGGGTTTTGTAATGAGTCTGCTAAGTGATTGTTAGGTCAGCTGCATGTGAGAGAACTTTCACACAGTGATTTGCAAGATGTGACAGTAAATCATACTAGAAGTGATTTAAGAGACTATGAGAAAGAAATGGTTCCTATTGAACACCATTGTAGACCTTTAATGTTATGTATGATAATTGGGATTTTTACATGATGGATTGTGTGCACATGAATTGGTTGAGGCTTTTCTGATTCTTGGATGCTCATTTACTGTTATATGCAAGCTGTGATGTGATTCTCTGGGATATACTAACTGGCAGGGGTTTCTCTCTCTTATTCTCTTACCATACATTCATGGTAACTGAAGATTTCTTAAGGAATCTACTAACCTATATGCCCTTCTGCTAACAGTAAGGGAAGTCCATCTTCTTCTCCTACTAAAAGCCAAGATCCAGCCATCCAGGTGACTGCCTACCATAAGAAAGTTCGGTAAGGTCTTCAAGGTTTCAAGCTCTAATTCTTGTATTATGACATTTTCTTCTGTAATTAAGGGCATGGGTTTTCAAGAATTTTAGATCTGAAAGTTATAATCTTTTAACAAAACTGAGTTTTTTTTTCAAGATTTAGATTATAGATAATGATTTTGTCATAAATGAAACTTGACCATTCTTAAAACCAGGGCAGCGTGGAATAGTCTTCTAGAACACATTGAAGCCAGAGACCAAAAACTAGAGGCAGCTGGTGAAATTCATCGCTTTAATCGTGATGTGGCAGAAGCACTGGCAAGAATCCAAGAAAAATACAAATCCATATCAGATGATCTTGGTCGTGATGTGAATTCTGTACAGTCGCTTCTCAGGAAACATGAAGGCTTTGAGAATGATCTAGTTGCCTTAGAAGCTCAGTTGCAGGTACAGTAAAATAAGAATTGTTATATATTCATCATAAAGAATTACCTGGGATCATTACAAAAATACCCGTATAATTCTTTACAATTTGTAATCTTCATCTGTTGGACCATAGGAACTGGATAATGATGCTTTGTTCATTGGATATATGTAGCATGTAAAATGTTAAATATTTTTGGACAATTGAAAAATTAATTCATATCACTGTTTTTGCTTAGATATTAATCATGCCAAATTATTTTCATACACATATTCAGAAAATTTAGCTCTCTGAATTTTAGTAATGTAGGCTTGTAAAATTATAAGAGATTAGATTGGTTCAGATAGTGCCTCTAGTGGAATGATAATCACTTTTAAAGATCTCGTTACCTTATTTGGAAGATGCTTACTCATTTTTCATGGGTGAATGATTAAGGTTAGTAATGAACAGCTTTGAAATGCATGTGATCTTTAGAAATGTGTAGTATTTTTTGATGAGAGATGACGTTCATATAGCCTGAAGCCTTTTATGTCATAACCTAGGGGATGGTAGACAGTGCTCATTCAGTATATGAAGTTATTATAACTAGATTCAGTTTACTTTAATTGTAAGAGCAAAGCATACACCACAACCACCTTTGATTAATTTTTTTTTTTTACAAAACTGAATGGGAATTTTATTCTCACTGGGCCTCATCTCTTTAACTTGTCATAGTCTTTTAAACTTGTGTATGGTATGTCTATTTGCAGTTTCCTCTTATAGCTTGACCCTTTGTATGTGTAATAATTATCTAAGTATTTGTTTATTTTTTCAAACTTTATTCATATTTATTAAGTCAGTCATTTCTAATTCTAATAACTACATAATATACTGCTTAAATTCCATTGATAGATTTGTAATGTTATCTAGTCTCATCTGTTCCATTTTCCTAACACATGGATGTTTCTTGAGATGCCAGCTGTTCCCTGTAACTTCATTCTCTTACTTCTGGTGCAGTATTTGTTGCCTGCCTCTAGATTACTATTACTGTTACCCAGCATCTAGCAGTTCCTATCCCTCTAAGGAAATGGATCAATTATTGTTAACTTTAGATGGAGATTAGTAGCCATGCTTCCAGGAACTTTTTCACTTTCTACTGATTAGGGTAAACGGACAGATGGATGGACAAGCACACAGACAGGAGCACCTTTTTATAGTATAGATGGAAGTCCATCATGAGCAGGGGTTGAGGATGATCATAAGTGATTTCAGAGACCATATATACTTGATCCACCTCATGCATTAAGATTTAATCACTCATGGTAGATGGAGGAGTTTGTCGAAAGTTGTCATTGTTGGAGAGGGCAAAGATCGACATGCTTGATGGAATAGTAGCCCCAACAGCGTTGTATGGATACAAAGCATGGACTTTTGATGACGAAGTACAGAAGAGGGTGACTTTGTTCGAAATATTTAGGACGGTATGTGGTGTGAGGAGGGTTAATTGAATAGAGATTGGGTAAGAGAGAGGTGCATTATGGAGAGGATGAGTGAGATGACAGGATATATATGTCAGATGTGGAGGGGACAAGGAGAAGAGGATGACCAAATTGGAGATGGAAGGATAGATTGAAAAGTTATTGAGCGTTTGGGGCCTGAACCTACTGGAAGGTTTAAGATGTGCTCCAGATAGAGTGAATTGTAGTGATGTGGTAAATAGACTGAACCAGGGCATGTGAAGTGGTCAAAGGAAACTCAGAGTGGGAGAGATCTGTGGGGCCTGGTTGTAGATGGAGGGTTGTGGTTTTAGTGTGTTATACATGACAGCTAGAGAATGGATATGAGTGAGTGAAGCCATCTCTTGGTCTGTATAAAAAAAAGACATAAATTGATTTTCCTTAACCCATGTCTGACGTGTGTCCTCTCTTCTTCTCTAGCCTAAAAGTTTTTGCTCTGTGGAAGGAACATGAAAATCCATTTTTTTCTTTTTTTTGTTCCTATGAACATAAGTTTTGCCCATATGTCTCATTTGTTTAAACTCACTTTCTTATCTAAAGAAGTGAAAAAAATGGATACAATAATACCATTGATTTTAGTGCATATTTCCCATTTTCTTTTGTTATTTTGTGCAAGTAGTCATGTTCTTTTTCTCATTTCTTTTCTGGTGAAAACCAGACCTCACTGATTAGAGGTACTGGTCTGTAGTAAAGTGCAGTTTGATATTCCTTAGAAAGAGGCATGACCTTCCTTCTCCTCCCTTCCCTTGGCACTATATCATTGTCCAACAATTATTTGAATAACATTTTAGGAAGGTAAAGTAGTAGAGTGTGGAGCTGAACTGTGGATGACAGGGGTCTTGTTTTGGGTACATTTTACTAGACAGCTCAAGATTGGATGTTTGCAAATTTGGCCATCGTAAGTTCTTTCTTGTTTTCTCACTATGATGAGAAAGCAGTTGGATGTAAAAATAAAAGAAAATTAAGCAGTTTGTCAAGAGTGTCTGCACATACATTACAAATGTACATGTGAAAAGACTTCATCAGGTCCACGTATTGATCAAGATCCATTGGTGACTTTATTTCATTTTTTTTTTTTTTTTCAAAAACCTTTAATGTGTTTGTGTCACATGGTGGGGGTAGGGTTTGAGGGTAACCCATCCAAAATGTTAGATATCAGCTTTTAGTGAGTTTTGGTATGGAATTTTTCAAAACAGATTATTTGGTAGCTGATATTGGGAAGATTATCTCATTCAGCCAGCTTTTGAGAGGGAGAATACACATAAATACAAATAAAAGAAAATTATCAGAGGATTCACAATTACCTCTATTTCTTCCACCAGCTGTTACCTAGATTAGAATTAATTATTATAATTATCTAGGTTTTGGTAGATGATTCTGCAAGGCTACAAACAGCCTACCCAGGGAGCAATGCAGAACACATAGCAGAGCAGCAAGCCCTTGTGATTGACAATTGGAACACACTTCAAGAACGAGCTACCAGAAGGAAAGAAGAGCTTCATGCAGCAGCTGATCTTCAAAGATTCTTGGCTGATGTAAGTAACTGGTTAGTTTTTTTCTCTCTGACTTTCAGCTTCTAAGTGTGTTGGGTCATTATGTTGTCTATTTTCAGTAGGTTTATCAAAGCATGATGGACTGAAAATGTTGGCCTAAAGAAATGACCAGGGAAACTGTAAAACACAGTTTAATTTAATAGTAAGTGTAATTCATACAAGATTATGGCCCAATATATGTCAGTGTAGAATTTCATACACCTGTCATGAAATTAGAAAGGAAGTGGCAACCTTCTTGATGTGGTTTTGCAAATGCAAGTTATTTGATTTAAATGTTACAGATTTAAGGAAATGCTGCTTGAAATTAGAAAGGAACTGGCAACCTTCTTGAAGGGAGTTACCAAAGGGAATTGGCATCAGAGATATAGGTAGACAGATAATCATTCTTTGATTGCATCCCCCCTCCTTTTTTTTTCTTTTTTTTCATGCAACTACTCTGTAGTAATCATTTATCTCTCAACAGTCTCGTGATCTAATCAGTTGGTCTAGTGATTTGCGAACAACTATGAAGGCTGAGGAGAAGGTTAGAGATGCTGCTAGTGCTCAGGGCTTGAAGACAGAGCACGAGCGCATAAAGGCAGAAATTGAAGCTCGGGAGGACGAGTTCAGCAAAGTGGTTGAGGCTGGTGGTAATATGGTTGAAGAACAGCACTATGCAAGTGGTGAGGTCGAAGAAAGAGTAAATAAGGTAGGAAGCTAACATCTAGTTAACAGTCTGCTTTTTGAATTTTTATTTATTAATTTTCAAGAGTCATTTTCTGTGGTTTTGCAAATGCAAGTTATTTGATTTAAATATTGAATATATACTGTATATGAGCACAACAGCTAGAACATACATTACATGAAAAATAGTTGTAAAGATTTTTTTCTACTTTCCTGCATTAAATATATTTCACTGTTTGCATTAAACTTATTTGTGTAAGATTATACTTTGATTATAATTTTTTAAAGTATTACATAATTCAAAAGGAATGACAGTCGGTGTGGTGTAAATCTATATCTGTATGACTTTCCTTTTTCATTACTCAACAGGGAGGCTTCTGAAGAACATGTATACTGAGCTTGTTTTTCTACATCCCTACAGTTGCCTCAGTTAATTTACCATATGTATATTCTGTCCCACAAAGATAGTCTTTTATCCTTATTGCATGTGGTACAGTGTCAAATTCTTTCTCGCAGTGTAGGTACAGACAATCTGCCTAACCTTCCTCTTTTTCTAAGACAAAGCTTACACTCTCAGAGAAATCTAAGGTTCAATATGCATGACCTCATTTCCTCAAAACCCTTTTTCACTTAGGTAATTTCTCCTCTTTTGAAAGTCATCCATTTGCTTTCTGATTATTTTATGTGGATGGTATTGCAGTGGAATTTATTAAAAAAGGGGGTGACTGTATTGTTGACTGGTTGGTAAGGTTATTTAATGTATGTATGACTCATGGTGAGGTGCCTGAGGATTGGCGGAATGCGTGCATAGTGCCATTGTACAAAGGCAAAGGGGATAAGAGTGAGTGCTCAAATTACAGAGGTATAAGTTTGTTGAGTATTCCTGGTAAATTATATGGGAGGGTATTGATTGAGAGGGTGAAGGCATGTACAGAGCATCAGATTGGGGAAGAGCAGTGTGGTTTCAGAAGTGGTAGAGGATGTGTGGATCAGGTGTTTGCTTTGAAGAATGTATGTGAGAAATACTTAGAAAAGCAAATGGATTTGTATGTAGCATTTATGGATCTGGAGAAGGCATATGATAGAGTTGATAGAGATGCTCTGTGGAAGGTATTAAGAATATATGGTGTGGGAGGAAAGTTGTTAGAAGCAGTGAAAAGTTTTTATCGAGGATGTAAGGCATGTGTACGTGTAGGAAGAGAGGAAAGTGATTGGTTCTCAGTGAATGTAGGTTTGCGGCAGGGGTGTGTGATGTCTCCATGGTTGTTTAATTTGTTTATGGATGGGGCTGTTAGGGAGGTAAATGCAAGAGTTTTGGAAAGAGGGGCAAGTATGAAGTCTGTTGGGGATGAGAGAGCTTGGGAAGTGAGTCAGTTGTTGTTCGCTGATGATACAGCGCTGGTGGCTGATTCATGTGAGAAACTGCAGAAGCTGGTGACTGAGTTTGGAAAAGTGTGTGGAAGAAGAAAGTTAAGAGTAAATGTGAATAAGAGCAAGGTTATTAGGTACAGTAGGGTTGAGGGTCAAGTCAATTGGGAGGTGAGTTTGAATGGAGAAAAACTGGAGGAAGTGAAGTGTTTTAGATATCTGGGAGTGGATCTGTCAGCGGATGGAACCATGGAAGCGGAAGTGGATCATAGGGTGGGGGAGGGGGCGAAAATCCTGGGGGCCTTGAAGAATGTGTGGAAGTCAAGAACATTATCTCGGAAAGCAAAAATGGGTATGTTTGAAGGAATAGTGGTTCCAACAATGTTGTATGGTTGCGAGGCGTGGGCTATGGATAGAGTTGTGCGCAGGAGGATGGATGTGCTGGAAATGAGATGTTTGAGGACAATGTGTGGTGTGAGGTGGTTTGATCGAGTGAGTAACGTAAGGGTAAGAGAGATGTGTGGAAATAAAAAGAGCGTGGTTGAGAGAGCAGAAGAGGGTGTTTTGAAGTGGTTTGGGCACATGGAGAGGATGAGTGAGGAAAGATTGACCAAGAGGATATATGTGTCGGAGGTGGAGGGAACAAGGAGAAGAGGGAGACCAAATTGGAGGTGGAAAGATGGAGTGAAAAAGATTTTGTGTGATCGGGGCCTGAACATGCAGGAGGGTGAAAGGAGGGCAAGGAATAGAGTGAATTGGAGCGATGTGGTATACCGGGGTTGACGTGCTGTCAGTGGATTGAAGCAAGGCATGTGAAGCGTACAAGGAAATAATTTCATGAAAAATTTCAGGTTCTTGAGGAACGAAATCAGCTACATGCAGCATGGCAGCACAAGAAGGTTTACCTTGATCAGTTGATTGACTTGCAGTTTTTCTTACGAGATGCTAAACAGCTTGACACCATCAGTGGTACCCAAGAAGCTGCTCTTTCATCTGCTGATTTTGGAACAACTGTTGAACAAGTAGATGCCCAGGTAAGCAGTTTAAAAGTTGTAAAAATCTTTGGTTGCAAGTTTAGTATTATATTGTTAGAAAGAGATATTAGAATTTTGAGAGACATGAACATGTTAACAATTAATGGGAATGGTTTTCAGCTGATTTCTCTCATCTCAAAGTAAGTTATATTCAGGTTATATTAGAAGTGGTAACAAGAAAAGGAACTGAGAATGAAACTTTTTAAGATTATACTTAAAAGGTTTGAAGTGTCTAAGTACCCAATGAATGAATGGATTGATTGAGATTGAGATAGTTATTGGTGTTTTGGGGAAAATTGCACATATGGAACAGCATATTAGCATTAAGAAAGTTTGAGCAAAAGTAATTAAAGAACAGGATGGAAATACTCCTTACAACCTCCTTTGTTTGTTATTTTACTGTAACCTTTTAAGTTATGCCACAAACAAATGTCTTTGATTGGCACCACTCATTACAGTTCCAAAAATTAGATAAGAGTAGTTGTCAGGAACAATGAGGTAGAAGGATTAGACATAAACATTAAGTAGTTTGATTGGAGAAAAACTGGAGGAAGTGAAGTGTTTTAGATATCTGGGAGTGGATTTGGCAGCGGATGGAACTATGGAAACGGAAGTGAATCATGGAGTGGGGGAGGGGGTGAAAATTCTGGGAGCATTGAAGAATGTGTGGAAGTCGAGAACATTATCTCGGAAAGCAAAAATGGGTATGTTTGAAGGAATAGTGGTTCCAACAATGTTATATGGTTGCAAGGCATGGGCTATGGATAGAGTTGTGTGGAGGAGGGTGGATGTGCTGGAAATGAGATGCTTGAGGACAATACGTGGTGTGAGGTGGTTTGATCGAGTAAGTAATAATAGGGTCAGAGAGATGTGTGGTAATAAAAAGAGTGTGGTTGAGAGAGCAGAGGATGGTGTTTTGAAATGGTTTGGTCACATGGAGAGAATGAGTGAGGAAAGATTGACCAAGAGGATATATGCATCAGAGGTGGAGGGAATGAGGAGACTTGGGAGACCAAATTGGAGGTGGAAAGATGGAGTGAAAAAGATTTTGAGTGATCGGGGCCTGAACATGCAGGAGGGTGAAAGGCATGCAAGGAATAGAGTGAATTGGAACGATGTGGTATACTGGGGTAGACGTGTTGTCAATGGATTGAACCAGGGCATGTGAAGCGTCTGGGGTAAACCATGGAAAGTTCTTTGGGGCCTGGATGTGGAAAGGGAGCTGTGGTTTTGGTGCATTATTACATGATGGCTAGAGACTGAGTGTGAACGAATGTGGCCTTTGTTATCTTTTCCTAGCGCTACCTCGCGTGTGTGTGGGGGAGGGGGTTGTTATTTCATGTGTGGCAGGGTGGCGATGGGAATGAATAAAGGCAGACAGTATGAATTGTGTACATGTGTATATATATATTTGTCTGTGTGTGTATATATATGTATACTTTAAGATGTATAGGTATGTATACTTGCATGTGTGGATGTGTATGTATATACATGTGTATGTGGGTGGGTTGAGCCATTCTTTTGTCTGTTTCCTTGTGCTACCTATCTAACGCAGGAGACAGTGACAAAGCAAAATGAATAAATAAATAAGATTAAGTAGTTGATAGGAACATCAGGCAGAAGCATTAGGTAAAGGTAAGCAATAGGGACATGAGGTAGGAACCTCTGCACTGCAGTTGTGCTCTACCAGTTGCATGTTAAGGGTGAGGCACAAAAGGCTAAGAAGTGACACTAAAGTTCACTTGTTATGGAAACTCTTGCTCTGACCACCCCCTTGAGGAAGTTCTAGGAGGGAACAGGTAGCAGAAATATAGGTAAATAGATAGTCGGTTGTTGCAACAGAAGACAGTCTCATTAAAGAACCTCTTGCTTCAAAGAAGTCCATCCTGTCCTTGCTGCTGAGTGTAGTTCAGCTGTGGAACTGCAGGACCCAAAGTAGATCCTGTAGTAATACAGGACCCTCTCTGAAAGGGTTCCTGGGAAAATTATGAATATAATAATGCACTTGATTCACTTACAACATGTGCAATGGAGTTAAAGGTGATCAATTGATATTTGCAGTTTATTTAGATGTCTGGTATCATTTACTGTTAGTATTTTTGAAATATTCCCAGTATAAGGCTTGTGTATTTGTTTCTCCTCCTCTTGATGGTAATTGGGATATAGATATAAAAGTAATGCCAACTTTTTGGGTATGAATGTGACACGCATCTCTATATGATTGTTTCACTTTATGTCTTCAGTGAAAACATTCATTCAAAATTTCTTCATGCTTCTTTACAGGTAAAGAAACATGACGCCTTTGAAAAATTAGTCTATGCTCAAGATGAGAAGCTAGAAACCTTGAAAAACCATGGATCAAAACTTATTGAGCAAAATCATTTTGATTCTCCAAACATCAAGAAACGCGTTGATGAAGTTGTCATGAGAAGGGCAAGAGTCAAAGAGAGCACAAGGTAAAGAAGGCAGATGTAAAAGTTTTATATCTAACTTCATGATTACATCCAATCCAACTTAGCTGTTTTACTCTACTCAGTGAGTTTGAAATTGTAATGAAAATTTAAATGACCGTTGCTGCATTACTTAGAATATTTATATTTGTTTTCAGAGCTCGGAAACGCCATCTAGAAGATGCACATCTTCATGCACAATTTATCAGAGATGTTAGTGATGCTAATATGTGGATTGATGAAAAGGCAAACCACTTAGAGGCAGAGCGTCTCAAAGGAGAAGTCACAAGCTTTGAAGATAAAGTAAGAAAGCTACAGAAACATCAGGCATTCATGGCTGAGCTTCAAGCTCATGAGTGTAGCATCAAGGAAATTACAGAGAAAGGTGAGAAAAAAAGCTGAAAGTAGTTTTTTAGTATTTACCTGAGTTGCAAACATAAAAACATATTTGTTGATGCTGGGAGTAACAGTCAAAAACTCAGCCTTCCAACCAAATGTGGTTACGTCACCATTACATATTAAGTTGCTGGATAAGGTGGAAGCCTTTCTTAGGGTATGGGTGTGGGATGGTGTTTCACTAGTGAGTAGTGAAACTAAACTTTCACCATTAGTTTGTTTCTTACTAAACTAGCATTAAACACCATCCCACACCCATACCCTAAGAGAGGCTTCCACCTTATCCAAGCAAAGACGTGTCTATTCGGTTTGTCCAAATTTTGAGTAGGATATCCTTATTTTTTTAGATGTGATTCCTCATTGAGGAATGATGTGATATAATATGATGAGAAGAGTCACATCTTCATGTAAGTATAATATAGTGCATGTCCATCCTTCCATCTCCAATTTTTTTCTTCCACTTATCCTTGTCCCCTCCAATTCTGATACATGTATCATCTTTGTCAACTTCTCCTCGCTCATTCTCTCCCTATGTCTAAACCAATTCACTGCACCCTCTTCTGCTCTCTCAGCCACACTCTTTTCCATACCACATCTGTCTTTATCCCTTTTATTATGCACTCTATTAAACCACGTCACACCACATATTTTCCTCAAACATTTCATTTCCAACTTTTCCAGTTTTCTCCACACAACCTCATTTATAGCTTATGCCTCACATCCGTACACCATTGTTGGGACTACTATATCGGTAAACAATAACTTTTTTTAGCCTTCCAGGTAATGACCTCTCTTTCCAAACATTCTTCAATATTCCCAGAACCCTCACCCACCCTATGAGTTGCTTCCATTTCCAGGGTTCCATTTTCTGCTGTGTCCACTCCCAGGTATCTAAAACAAAATGCATCCTCCAAGTTTTCTCCTTTCAGACACCTCTTGTTTCCTCCACCTCTGACACATAAATCCTCTTTGTCAACCTTTCCTCAATCATTCTCTCCATATGTCCAAACCATTTCAACACACCCTCTTCAGTTCTCTCAAAAATTCCATTTTTATGTGACAGGAGAAATGTTGGTAAACAAACAGCACAAGTCATCAGCACAAGTGAAAGATGAAGTGGACATGCTTGTAGAACGATGGACACAACTTGTATTAGATGCAGAGAATCACTCACGTGGCCTAGAGGAAGCTCAGGACATCTTGGAGTTCAATACACAAGTGGAGAAAGTGGATGCTTGGATTAGAGATAAGGTAAACCTTTAATGGGATCTATCAGAATCCTAATGATACTTCTTTAACTCAAGAAAGGTCAGCAAGTATATTTCTATCATTCCTTCTTTCTCATATGGTTGCTATTTACTCACTCAGCTTCTTTCTCTGTTCCTTCTTTTGGAAACTGATGCAGAAGGGGAGGATTTCCAGCCCCCCACACCTCTTAGTTGCCTTGTGCAACAAATAACATTTGCATATGATGCAAACATATTCAGGGTGGAGTCCACACCTTTAGGCTAGACAGTCAGATAGATTAAGACAATGGTTCCTGACTTGGGGGGGGGGGGAAATCTTTCTGGAGAGGCATTTCAGATTTCATTGGAGGGCATAAAGTGGTCAACGTTTCTGACTTAAAAATCTTTAGTCCTAATTTCTCTTATTTATAATTACCCCAAGACTGATTGACTGATTTTTGTGAAAGAGTCCTGATGTTAGTCAGGACCTTTCTGAAGGCTCCTGCAGTTCAGAGCTGAGCTTCATTCAGTTGCGGGGAATGTAGGCTCCTTGAGAGAGAAAGATCTTTGGTAAGACATTACTCTGAATAATACAGCCTCACCAAAGGTGACTTTTCACTTGAGGTGTAACCTCTTATGGGAAAAGCCTGGTGATGCTTATATTCCCAATGAAATTCATTGGTAATTTAATTGGCGTGGCAGCTTCAGGCAGGGATAACTTGCCATCTGTCACCTTAGCTTCTTTTGATATTGCCAGAGAAGCCATCCTATTTAAAGCCATAATTGACCAGTTGGTCAGCAAATGTTTCATGAGAAGGTTCAGTTCTCTCCCAAGTTTGAGCATAGTGCTTCAGTTTTGTTTTTCAAGTAGCTTTTTCAATCAAATACTGTAATTCTGTAGATGTTAGAGAATTTTTTATCCAAGATGCTTTTATATTTTTTGGATGTAATTATTTGAAGAACGGTGTATTTTACTTCAGGATGGTAGATAGGCTTGCTTTATTTTCTAATTTTGGTTTGTATTTTTATTGCTTCATTATGAGATGATTCTCTGCCTGTGGTCATTGTTAAGTGTGTGTATTGTCATATTTTTTAGATGAAAATATGCAAAAAAAACTCCTCGGTATTAGCCTAACTTTTGTACTGTAATTAGATTTTTCCAAGGAATGAGGCTACTGCTTGTTTTTATGTTTCTTGGCATTTTATGCTGATAGTTGTTGTCATTTCTGTGTTTCTATTGTGGCATATTGTTTTCGTTTCTTCAATTTTTAACCAAGATGTAGTGTAGTGACACTTTGTTGTGTTTTGCCAGTTGTCATACTGGTTTGTAGATATTTTCTCTCACTGTATTTTCATTGTTTCCCCAGTTGTAATTGCCATGGCATGGTTCGTTTCCCAGGGATAACACCTTTTCATTAAGATCCCATGTTTTGTGTGTTAGTAATTGTTCTTGTTGGTTTTGGGTTGTTTTCATGTTGTTTGGTGGAATTATTTTGTGTGTATTTTTATTGCATATGACTTCCTTCCCTTTCCAGTACTAGGATCTTCATTTTGTTCACATTTACTTTCAGAGCTGGCTTACCATCCAGTCTGTTTCTGATGTAGCTAACAACATAGCATCTTAAGCATACGACTGTAGCAACTTAGAATTCAAAGCTATCCCATCTTGCAGCTAATATTTCAAAACTACCTTTTTTTTTTCTTTTCAACTCCTCTTTCCTGTCAGTAGACCTTGTAGCCTTACCATTTGATAAAGATATCTCTGTTTACATCATGTAGATGTTAGAGTCTTCTCTAATTGTGTATGTATAGATAATGCATAATTTTGTTTGAATTTGTGAGAGAACTGTATTTTTCATTCATCTTTCTTATTACCTTTTGGCCTTGTACTCTTGATTTATTATTTGTGTTCAAGTGGATTCAGGAAGATTATAGCATTACTGGATTCCACTTGCTTATGATTATGCCTTAAATGAAATGTCACATTTGATGATCTCCATTGGGGTACAATATCATTAATGAATTTTTCACTTCAAAGGAGTCCATTCTTTCCCTGCTACTGATTGTGGCAGTCTTGAAGCTGCAGGAGCCCCCTTGAGAAGGGGTCTTGGAGTTTTAGGATAGTAAAGGTAATGATATCGATAATTGGAATGTTATAAATGTTCATAATTCAGGTATATGTAGTTTTTTACAATCTTGAAGCTGCAGGAGTCCCAGGAGAAGGGCATGTTGGGTCATATGACAATATTAATAATTTATTATTTTTATTATTTTGCTTTGTCGCTGTCTCCTGCACCTGCGAGGTAGCACAAGGAAACAGACGAAAGAAATGGCCCAACCCACCCCCACACACATGCACGCACACATACATCCACACACTCAAACATACACACCCACACATCCCAACGTACACACATATATACACACACAGACACACACATATACACACATGCACACAATTCACACTGTCTGCCCCTACTCACCCCCATCGCCACCCCACCACACACGGAATAACATCCCCCTCCCCCCTCATGTGCGCGAGGCAGCGCCAGGAAAAGACAACAAAGGCCCCATTCGCTCACACTCAGTCTCCAGCTGTCATGCAATAATGCCCTAAACCACAGCTCCCTTTCCACATCCAGGCCCCATACAACTTTCCATGGTTTACCCCAGACGCTTCACATGCCCTGATTCAATCCATTGACAGCATGTCGACCCCGGTATACCACATCGATCCAATTCACTCTATTCCTTGCCTGCCTTTCTTCCTCCTGCATGTTCAGGCCCCGATCACTCAAAATCTTTTTCTTTCCATCTTTCCACCTCCAATTTGGTCTCCCACTTCTCCTCGTTCCCTCCACCTCTGACACATATATCCTCTTGGTCAATCTTTCCTCACTCATTCTCTCCATGTGCCCAAACCATTTCAAAACACCCTCTTCTGCTCTCTCAACCACGCTCTTTTTATTTCCACACATCTCTCTTACCCTTACATTACTTACTTGATCAAACCACCTCACACCACTTATTGTCCTCAGACATCTCATTTCCAGCACATCCACCCTCCTGTGCACAACTCTATCCATAGCCCACGCCTCGCAACCATACAACATTGTTGGAACCACTATTCCTTCAAACATACCCATTTTTGCTTTCCGAGGTAATGTTCTCGACTTCCACACATTCTTCAAGGCTCCCAGGATTTTCGCCCCCTCCTCCACCCTATGATTTACTTCTGCTTCCATAGTTCCATCCGCTGCCAGATCCACTCCCAGATATCTAAAACACTTTACTTCCTCCAGTTTTTCTCCATTCAAACTTACCTCCCAATTGACATGTTTATATTTATAGTATTATATTTCCTCAAAGATAGAGTTGACATGGATAATTGCTGATGTGTAAAGTGGTTCAATTATTTATATAAGTTGATTTTTACTCTTTCAGGAAATGATGGTGCAAGTAGGAGATCTTGGGAAGGATTATGAGCACTGCATGGCTTTACACAGAAAGCTGGATGATGTTGACTCTGATATGCGAGTGGATGATGCACGCTTTACAAATATCAACAGACTAGCAGATAAAATCATCAAGCAGGGATGTGAGGATAACAAGGCTGTTCAGCAAAGGAAAAATGAGTTAAACCACAAGTAAGGACAAAGGTTTTCTTTTATAAATGATTAGCTTCATTATTTAACTTTATTAGAATACAGAAAAGCATTGATTTGGTTGTCCAGTGAGTTTGTACAAGTATTGAGAAACTCTGCACTGAAAAGTTGATGCACAGTTTTTTTAACCAAATTGCCTTTCCTAATTCAACAAAGTAGCTTTAGGAATTTATAAGCACCCAGTCTCAAGCTGTCAGCGAAAACCAATAAATATTTTAAAACTTCTTTTACAGGTGGCAAGCACTCAAAGGAGCTATTGATAGATATCGTTCTGACTTAGCGGGTGCCTTAGAAATTCATGCTTTTAATAGGGATGTAGATGACACTAAGGATCGCATTAGTGAAAAGGCAGTTATCATAGCCAGTGAAGACACTGGTAAAGATCTTGCACAGGTGGAAACTCTTCAGAGGAAGCAAGAAACAATTATTCGTGATATGTCAGCAATTGAAAAGAAGATAAAACAACATGAGAAGGATGCACACAACCTTGCTAGAAAATACTCAGACATGAAGGACCCAATCCTAAAGAAACAGGCTGAAGTATTGGAAGCTTGGTCTAGACTTTGTGATGGTTCACACGGGAGAAAAGAAAAGTTAACTTTGTCATATACCTTACATAAATTTCAAGCTGACCTAAGGGAACTAGAAAGATGGGGTGAAGATATTGTGAGCCGAATGAATGCATCACCACTTCCAAGCAACACTGCTGAAGCTGAGATGCTACTGCAGAGCCACCAGGAAAGAAAGGTACTACTTTATTTAACTTGTTTCACCAATCTGTGTTTTTCTTTGTTCATAGAAAATGTTTCACCAGTCTTTGTTTTTCTTTTTTGGAATGACTTGTTTTACAGATATTCCTCCTCCTCCACCTCCTCCTCCTCAGAATGCAAGTATTTTGGAATAAGAAAGTTTTATGAGTGCATGTTGTATCATTTTCCACTATGGTTAGGAAGGCACTGGTGAAAGATTGCCCTATTCCTTATATAATTTGTCTTAATCCTTTCCAGGCAGAAATTGATGGAAGAAAAGAAATATTTAAAGCTCTGCATCAGTTTGGAAAGAAACTCATTGCTGATGATCATTTTGCAAAGCAGTCTATACAACAGTACTTGGAAACCTTATCAGAAGTAGAGAGCAAGGTAAGACTACTGACCGTTTTTGATTGTGTTTCATGCCATCAGTTGAACTTTACATCCTTTCCTCATGAAAACCAGTGATACAGCATTGATGTAAGGTAAATGCCGTGGAACAGATGTAATGTTTAGCAGTCATAGGATTGTACATTAATTGCTTGCATAAGCTGAGTTGATTATATATGATATTTGGTGTTCCACCTCATTGATAGATCTTAGAAATATGAAATTTGCTTTTCAGAGTGTATATAATTTCTTAAATGTATATAATTTCATAAATGCAGTATAAAAGTTTTTACTCTTTCCCTCAGGTTATTGAGTCATGGACTGAAAGGCAGAAAGTTTTAACACAAGCCCATCAGCTTCAGGTTTTCTTAGAAATGACTGAGCAAGCAAACTCATGGTTGGCCAGTAAGGAAGCCTTCCTCAACAATGATGACCTCGGGGTATGTTGTGTGACTTACCTATTTTGGTATGTTGGCTGACTTAAGTTAAAGACAAGGAATCAGAGAGGAGTAACTGATCATTCAACAGTTGACAAAAAGTTAAAAAGATAACTGTATTAAGGAGAAAGTACAGACAACAGTTAGGGAGCTTTTATGAGGTGTAAGATGGTGAGAAATGAATGCAGTGAAAAGAATGTTTCATAAGATAAGAAGAAAATGTATATGGAAACATTATGAAGAAGACAGAGGATAACCCAAAACTACTATAATTTGGCAGGGGCAGATTATCTGGTTGAGGATAGATAATTAAACTGAAAGACTTGGTGGAAAAGGTCATTGGAATATAGGGGGAAATACATTAGGAATCACCAAAGTATTTTCTCAGTGGAGGACACATTATCCATATTCCTGGAGAGATGGGATGAACTTGACAGGGTAGAAATAGGATATTAGATGTCTTTAAACAGTATAAGACACATGGCCTTGATGGAATATTATTGCCTTATGTACACAAAGAGTTTGCTGAATTATTTGAGAAGTTAATTCATTTGCTAAGAAACTTGATTGATGAGGGATTTTTGTGGAGGAATGGAAGAGAATATGTACCTATTTTCCTGAAAAAATAGGAAAAACAAACTACATCAGTTGTGATTGACATGGTTTGTAAATTATTTGAGATGTTTAAATAACAAGTGGATGAATACTTAAGAAGCTAACCAAATGAAAGACATCATGGGTTCATAAGGAATGGTCGTGCACAATATATGTATATTTCAGAGATAAAGCATTGGCATAGACAAAAGAAATGGGTGCATGGATTGTGTTTTGTAGGAATACATAGAAATGCAAACAACAGCAAACCATTGGATCCTCATGAGGCTGATTATGAAAGTGACCTGATAAGGATGAGGCACTAAAGGCTAAGAAGCAAAAGTGGAGCACACCTGTTGTGGAGATTTTTGCCATGGCCACCCCTTGAGGGAGTTCATAGAGGAAACATGGCAGAGATATGGTTAGATCGGCAAAAGTAAGAGCACTCCTTTTCCATGATAGTATTTGTCACAAAAGTTCTTTTCACCCCATTCGTAGTAATATTTCTTAATCACTTGACCAATCAAGACGAGTTCCTCACAGTTTACATTTACCGTCATAAGTTATGTTTAGATTCTAGACATATTCAAACAACCGACAGCTGCCCCCATTTATGCTTAAAATACTTTAGACAGTTTGCTGTTCATTGAAGTTTGTTTTGGCTTGATTTGTTGTGGATGACCAAAGAGTGAAGCCATGACTACTGCAACTCTGAGGAAGAATTGATAAGAAGGAAACTTTTGTCACCTTTCTTTTCTGGTTTTGTTTTGAATTATAATCCATTTGGATTACTTGTTTTTCATCATATTTTTCTTTAGTTTTTAACCTCATGAGGAATTTTGTTAAGCTTTGTTGTTTACTTTTTTATTATCATTTGATGTTCTTTTCCTCAACATGCCACAGAGAGTAGAAAAAATCTATGAAGTGAGTATGAATGGCCCTTCAGAATTATGGTGTTACTTTGTGCTTACATTGTATGTAGACAAAAGTTTTGCAAGTGTTGTAGAATGAACAAGATGAGATTGACTGTGTATATCTAGATTGAAAAGTAGATTATTATTCTAATATTTATATTGATTTGCTTAATCGTATGTGCTGACAGTGGAAAAGATTAATATAAAAACACATATAGACTTGATTTTTCTTAATTTTGGAAGCTGGTGAACATGAATTTCTAATTTATTAAGATTTGTAAATGCTGGTAAAAGATAAATTATTTGGTTGCTTGATATAGTTTCTGAAGTTCTAGACTGCATTTGTCTTTTATGAATAGGATTCTATGGCATCAGTAGAAGTTCTTATCAAGAAACATGAAAGCTTTGAGAAGACATTTGAAGCTCAGGGAAACAAGATAGAACAACTGGAGGTCTTTGCCAAGGATCTTCTCAAGAATGACCATTATGATAGTGAGGGAATTCAGAGGCGTCTTAAGGTGGTAACAGACAAGAAAGATATTTTAAAGAAGAAAGCCAGAATGCGAGGAGAGAAACTAGAAGAGTCAAAGTCTTTACAGCAGTTCTTAAGAAATATCTATGAAGTGGAGGGATGGATATCTGAGAAGTTGCAGGTTGCATGTGATGAAAGTTATCGAGATCCCACCAATCTACAGTCCAAGATCCAAAAACATGGAGCATTTGAAGCAGAGGTGCTGGCCAACTCAGGGAGAGTCACTGCAGTTACCCATGAAGGTGTGTTTCCTTAAATGTAGCATTGTTTTAGAAATTTATTTCAAAAATCTCTCTGCATTATGTATAATGTAGCATGGTTAGGAACCTGAAGAGATACAGTGACTTCTTAGTGTTAGAGCCCTAATTTATCCCATTTAGGTCAAGCACCCTGTTTCCTGGGAGGATTTTGGAAGGTTATGGGATAACATATGGGTAGCCCTTTGTATGATAGGTATCAGTTTCTTCACACATTGATATGTATTTAAATCTTTCATGTCAGTGCTTTGTATGTACGTACTTACCAATGAATACTCATGGTGTATAATTTTTTTTTACTTGTAAACTTGTTCTGTTTCTTGCTTTAACAAGGTAGTACCAGGAACAGATGAAGTAAAAGCTTCATTTGCTCACGCTCTTTATATATATATATATATACAGAATTGATACATGGCTGTTTCAACAACCAGGATAATACCAACTATTACTCCTCTGAAAGCAGTTACTTCTTATGATCGAGATTCTGCTTTTACCCACTTTTTGATTACCTATCTCTCTATCTATGTCATTATGTGTAATGCACCAAAATCACAGCACCCTTTTTTACATCCAGGCCCCACAGACCTTTCCATTGTTTACCCAGATGCTTCACATTCCCTGGTTTAATCCATTGACAGCATGTCAACCCCGGTATACCACATTGTTCCAATTCACTCTTCACTCTATTCCTTGCACGCCTTTCACTCTCCTGTATGTTCAGGCCCCAATCCTTCAAAATCTTTTTCAATCCATCCTTCCACCTCTAATTTGGTCTCACACTTCTCCTTGTTCCCTCCACCTCTGACGCATACATCCTCTGTCAATCTTTCCTCACTCATTGTCTCCATATGTCCAAACCTCTGTTCTTAATGCTACCTCACTAATGTGGGAAGTCGCGAATATATATATGAAAAATTGAATATGTCCTCTCCTATTTTCATAAGATGGATTAGGCAAAAACAGACCCTAAAGCATTCATAAACATCCTCATCCCATGCCCAGTGTGTAATGGTGAACCATAGATGACCACACATACAAGAACAGCCACATACAAGTGCTCGTACTTTTTAAATTTGCACATTATATTGATTCATTTGAGATCAACATACCCATATCCACCATTTCTATACACAAGATGCCTCTATTGCATCTGACCCCAAATTATTTGAAATATCTCTACCCCTGTCAGTTCTACCTCTCCATCTTTTGCTTTTGATGTACACATATGACTAGGCATGCCTTTGACTTTGCTCATATACATATAGGCCAGTCTGTCATCTTCCATACATTCTACATGACCATACTGTTGTTCAGTTTCACTTGTGACTCTAAAGATCTCACACCACATATCCTTCTTGCATCTTCATTCTTCACTCTTTTTTGTCCTCTTAATTCTGACAGTGCTGTGCATATCACCCATCTCTACTGCTCCTGTTTCTAACCTATCCTGATAAGTATAAACCTGGGTTTCACATTCATACATCGGGACTTCTTTATCCAAGCTTCAGGTGCACACTAAACTTCAGTTATTCATCCACCATAGCTTTCAATGAATTCCAGTTTTTCTTTCTTGCTTGATTCTGCTCTCAACTTTAGCTTTCCCGTTATCAACCTTACTAAATTTTACTTTTGAATATCTGGACTCATCCACAACTTTCAGTTTTTTCTGCTGTGATAATTTATTCAACTTTTGTATTGCGTGCTAAATGCCATAACTCATAATAGGTGAAGAACTCATCACTCGTGGCCATTATGCTGAACAAGAGATTCAGGCTCGGCTAGATGGTCTGGATTCTTTATGGAAGCAGTTGCAAGATTCATCTCAGCTAAAGAAAGATAGACTAAATGAAGCATATCAGGTCAGTTTAAAAACTGTTATTTGACACTGATATGGTGACATTGAATTTATGGGATATTCTGTATGGTTATAGCTTCAGAAATGATTCACATTAACTTGCATTTACCATCAAGTTTACAGCCGTTGAAACTCCTCCACTCGAGTATCTGGTCCTGGATAAATATGAAGGGCACATTTTGAAATGGGTATTATAATCCCAGTGTGAATCATTTTCAGGCATTGCTCTTCAATCGCACTTTAGATGACCTTGAATCCTGGATGGATGATGTAGAGACCCAGCTGCAGTCTGAGGACCATGGCCGTGACCTGACCTCAGTCCAAAGTCTTCTAAAGAAACATCAACAGCTTGAAGCAGATGTTGCAGCTCACCAGAGTGAGGTGGACCAGGCAAGAGAAGTTGCCCAGTCTTTCTCAGCAGCCAACCACTTCATGAGGGAAGAAATCATGGAGAGAGTAGAGGCTGTTACAAAAAGGTAGAATTATTGTTTTGTAACTTTTCTATATTTCATTTATTTATTATACCTAATTGCTGTTTCCCACATCAGCAAAGTAGTGCCAGGAAGCATATGAAGAATGGCCCATCCATATGTGTATATGAGTGGATGGGCCATTCTTTGCCTGTTTCATGGCACTACTTTCCATGGTTTACTTTCCATTAGAAAGGGTTGTGAATGGTGGGATAAAGAAGTAAAGCTGTTAGTGAAAGACAAAAGAGAGGCATTTGCATTTGGACAATACTTGCAAGGAAGGAGTGCAAATGACTGGGAGATGTATAAAAGAAAGGAGCTGGAGGTCAAGAGAAAGTTGCAAGGGTTGAAAAAGAGGGGAAATGAGAGTTGGGGTGAGAGAGTATCATTAAACTTTAGGGATAAGAGAAAGATGTTTTTGACGGAGGTAAATAACGTGCGTAAGACAAGAGAACAAATGGGAACATCAGTGAAGGGGGCAAGTGGGGAAGTGATAACAGGTAGTGATGAAGTGAGAAGAAGATGGAGTATTTTGTAGGTTTGTTGAATGTGTTTGATAATAGTGGCAGATATAGAGTGTTTTGGTTGGGGTGGTGTGCGAAGTGAGAGAGGTCTGGGATAATGGTTTGGTTAAGAGAGAAGAGGTAGTGAAAGGTTTGTGGAAGATGAAATCCAGCAAGGTGGAGAGTTTGGATGGTTTTGCAGTAGAATTTATTAAAAAAAGGGGGTGACTTGTGTCGTTGATTGGTTGGTAAGGATATTCATTGTATGTATGGGTCATGGTGAAGTGCCTGAGGATTGGCAGAATGCATGCATAGTGCCATTGTACAAAGGCAAAGGGGATAAAGGTGAGTTTTCAAACTACAGAGGCATAAGTTTGTTGTGTATTCCTGGGAAATTGTATGAGAGAGTATTGATTGAGAGGATGAAGGCATTTACAGAGCATCAGATTCGGGAAGAGCATTGTGGTTTCAGAATTGGTAGAGGATGTGTGGATCAGGTGTTTGCTTTGAAGAATATGTGTGAGAAATACTTAAAAAACAAGATAGATTTGTATGTAGCATTTATGAATCTGGAGAAGGCATATGATAGGGTTGATAGAGGTGCTTTGTGGAAGGTTTTGAGAGTATATGGAGAGGGCAGTAAGTTGCTAGAAGCAGTGAAAAGTTTTTACCAAGGATGTAAGGCATATGTGCGAATAGGAAGAGAGGAGAGTAATTGGTTCCCAGCAAATGTCAGTCTGTGGCAGGGGTGAGTCATGTCCCCATGGTTGTTTAATTTGTTTATGGATAGGGTGGTTAGGGAAGTAAATGCAAGAATTTTGGAGAGAGGGGCAAGTATGCTGTCTGTTGGGGATGGGAGGGCCTGAGAAGTGAGTCAGTTGTTGTTCACCGATGATACAGCTCTAGTGGCTGATTCAAGTGAGAAACAGCAGAAGTTGATGACTGAATTTGGAAAAGTGTGTGAAAGGAGAAAGTTGAGAGTAAATGTGAATAAGAGCAAGGTTATTAGGTTTAGTAAGGTTGAGGGACAATTTAATTAGGATGTAAGTTTAAATGGAGAAAAATTGGAGGTGAAGTGTTTTAGATGTCTGGGAGTGGACTTAGCAGTGAATGGAACCATGGAAGTGGAAGTGAGTCACAGGGTGGGAGAGGGGGCGAAGGTTCTGGGAGCGATGAAGAATGTGTGGAAGGAGAGAACGTTATCGTTAAGAGCAAAAATGGGTATGTTTGAAGGAATAGTAATTCCAACTATGTTATATGGTTATGAGGCATGGGCTATAGATAGGGTTGTACAGAGGAGGGTGGATGTGTTGGACATGAAATGTTGAAGGACAGTATGTGGTGTGAGGTGGTTTGATCAAGTAAGTAATGAAAGAGTAAGAGAGATGTGTGGAAATAAAAAGAGCGTGGTTGAGAGCAGAAGAGGGTGTGTTGAAATGGTTTGGACAAAGGAAAGAATGAGAGGAGAGATTGACAAAGAGGATATATGTGTCATAAGTGGAGGTAACAAGGAGAAGCAGGAGACCAAATTGGAGGTGAGAGGATGAAGTGAAAACGATTTTGAGCAATCAGGGCTTGAACACACAAGAGGGTGAGAGGCATGCAAGGAATAGAGTGAATTGGAATGATGTGGTATACCTTGGGTTGATGTACTGTCACTGGATTGAACCAAGGCATGTGAAACGTCTGGGGTAAACCATGGAAAGGTCTGTGGAGCATGGATGTGGATAGGGAGCTGTGGTTTTGGTGCATTACATACGACAGCTAGAGACTGAGTGTGAACAAATGTGTCCCTTTTTTTAAGAACTGACTGATGGCATAATGGCATTATTTTTTTAGTTACTGTCTGTCTCATATTCAAGATAGTATGGTTTGATCCATACACTCTATGTACTTTTTAGTCTCTCATAGTGTTTTTATGTTCTATTGCTCTGTGTGTATGGAATTGATCAAGTGCCTATAGGCTCTTGGTGTACTGACACACATCCTTTATTTATATCCAATGTGATTCCATGAATAAGGGCTCCCTTACTAATGGGAGTGCTTCAGCTTTTTCCACTCTGCACATAAAGCTAATTCAACAAGTGAGGTTACCCTCATGTAAAATGTGTTCATTGCACAAAAGCAGAAAGTTTCATTTGGCATCTGTGAGCGAGACAAATTTTGCCCAAACCAAAATATTTAGCTTATTGCATTTGTCCATCTGTATCCGTGTTATAATGTCTCTTACCTTCATCTATATTACAATATATTATTAGCAGCTTGTTAGTCTGCAGTGTATCTAAGGTGGACTTACCATATTAAGAATTTTCAGCTATGGGTTTTCCAGTGATTTCTTGCCACACTTTCTTCTTGCATCTTAAATCTTTACACTGTGCATTCTTAATTCCATTCAGACTATGAGGGTTATTTATTCATATTCATCTCTCTCTTTCTAATGTCATTGCCTATTATATGGGGTGGATTATATGTGTACGGCTATGCTTGTTTTGTGGGATTGATTTTGCAGAAGTATGGTTCTAACGCTAATCCTGCTAGCTGGCAAAGGGTAAGAACCAGCCAAAGGGTAGGAATAACCAGTTCTTTTGAGGGTAAATTTGCTACCTTGCCACCCTGCCTCAATCTTTTGTTTTACAGCCTCGACATAAGTAAACACCCATACATTAGAGTTTGGGCAAGTACTTCATTATGAAACTTCTTGCCTAATCCTCTCTTAGATTCTTCTCATTTCCTAGAGTTATCATTATACCTCCAGTGCTTTGTCCTCTTCTGAGTTTTATCAAAATAAATTTTCCAGCTACCATCCTGATTGTAACCCCCAAGTACACTTACAAATCATAAATGTACTCCATTCATAAAGATATTGCACAATGCTACCAGCATCTTTGGAAAAAAAATAGTGCCCTTATATACATTTACTTCCAAGTTTCTCACAACCGTAATCAAGGAGACTGCCATTTTATTCAGTTGCTCATCTGACTTTAGAAACAAGATAGCATGTATGTTCATTAACTGCTTTCACTCTGCCCAGCAATATGTTGCAATTATCTCACCCTCCTCCCTTCTTTTTCAGTGCTCTATCCATTATTACAGAAAAGTATCTGTCAACCAAAAAGTTTGTGATTAATATGGTTCTGTAAAGAGGATAGTCATGTAAAGTGAATTGTATCTTCATTATGTAAAGTAGATGGTTTAAGAGTAGATGGGAATAAAAGTAAGTTTATTAAGTTTAGCAGGGTTAGGATCAGGTTAGTTTGGAAGTGAGTTTGAATAGCAAAAAATTTGAGGAAGTAGATTATTTTAAATATCTGAGAATGGACATAGTGTTAAATGGAACCATAGAAGCAAAAGTAAGTCATAGGGTAGATGAGGGGTGAAGGTTCTGGGAGCAATGAGGAATGTGTGGAAAGAGAGGTGGTTGTCTTGGATGGTAAAAGTGGATATGGTCAAAGATATTGTGGTTCCAAAAATGTTACATGGATGCAAGGCATGGGCATTGCAGACGAGGGTGAAAGCATTGAAAATGAGATGATTAAGAACAGTATGTGTTGTGGAGTGTTTTGATCGAGTAATTATCAAAAGAGAGAGGCGTGATAATAAAGAGTGTAGTGGAGAGAGCTGAAGAGGGTGATTTAAAAATATGTAGAGAATGAGCCAAATGAGGTTCACAAAGAGGATATATTTGTCACAAGTGGAGGGAACAAGGAGAAGGGGTAGACCAAATTGGAGATAGGAAGATGTAGTGCAAAAGTTTTTAAGTGATTGTGGCATGAACATGCTGGAGGATGAAAGGCATCCATGGGATAGAGTGAATTGGAATGATGTGTTTTATTGGGATCAGTATGCTGTGATTGGATTGAAGCATGGCATGTGGAGCGGCCAAGTTAAACCATGGAAAGATCAGTGGGGCTGTTTTGTCAATATGGAGCTAGGATAAGACACCTAGAAAATGGATGTGAGAGAATGTAGCCATCTTTGTCTGTTCCAGCACTACCTTGCTGACATGGGAAATGGCGGTTGAGGAAAAAAAGATGGTATCATGAATATCTGACTTTGGAAAGTATTAATTAAACCACAGTAGTTGCTTCAATTTAGTTATGTTGATATTTTCCTCAAATGCCTTTAACATAATTCATACATTATGTAAGAGCCTAATGAAGAGCTTTGTGTAGACAGAATATATGAAACATAGAGTCTACTTTGTGTATCATTCTCTATGTATAAGTTTAATTTAATGAATGTAATAACAGCATCCAAGTGTTCATGTGCTGTGTTTCACTTCCATTTTCATCATTATTTCTCTAAGTATGTGAATTACCATACCATTGTGGTGCCATTTGATTTTCACAGCATTCTTATGCAGTGGTGGCCCAATTAATTCCGGGTGGGGGGGATAAAGTGAGCAGTTATAAGGCAATTGTTCGTTATAATACACTCCTCAAGTAAGATTTATTTGAATATTTATATAATGGGCATCAGCTATTATTGTTTCATGAAAGGGATGCTTGGTAGAGAAAGATTGGAACCCTGATCTAACATAATGCAGTTCTTCAGAGGAATCACTCAATCTCTTGTTTACCTCCTTGCCTGTTATCACTTCCCTATGTGCTCCTCTCACTGATATCCCCATTTGTTCTCTTATTTTCCTTACATTATTCACGTCCTTCCCAAGTATATTCGTATACTTTCTGAAGTTTGCCGATACTCTTTCATGCCATCCCTCATGTGCCCTCTTTTTTATAATATATTTTGATGGAAGAGAGAAAATGTGTTTTATGTCAATTTAGTTGTGCAGACATGAGATTGCCAGCCCTTCTTTCTGATAAGCAGCTGTTTATATGTTCATCGTGTTTGAATATGTACACAATTTGGAGTGTTTACAGGTTGCTTTAATGTATTAGAGACTAGTATGACAGTGTAGCTTGGAGTGTGCTGTTTAACCCTAACTTAGTTTGTTTTTTGTTTTTTTGTTGATAATTTTTACAACTGTGTAGCTCAGTTTACGATATTTCAAGTTTTAATTGGCTAGATTTCAAAACAAATCTCTTTAGAATTCTGTAACCACTTTATTCTAGATGATTGGTATCCACTGGTGTTGGTTTAAGCCTGATAATATCAAAGGAGTTTGAGCAAGTACAGAAATATATGTTACAGCAGATCTTATGTTCTTGTTTACAAGAAAAAAGTAAATTTTTCACTTGTTAGCCTGGCTTCTTGATTTCCTTATCAGGAAATTTTTGAATTTGTCTTATTTCTCTTTGAAAAATATGGGACTATAGTTATCAAAATGAGCTTGAGAGGAGCAGATGACCATCCTCAGCATTATTAGGTAAGGGAAATGGAGTAAGATCATTTTTATGAGATACATATATCTTTTACATTCAGACACAATTCCTTACATGAGCCAATCCACATCCGTCATGAGAATCTGGAGGATGCCATGTTACTGCAACAGCTTTTACGAGATATTGATGATGAACTTCTGTGGATAGGAGAAAAGGAACCTTTAGCAGCAAGCCAGGACCTTGGTTCATCACTAACAGCTGTACAAAACCTACAGAAGAAACATCAGGTATGTAAGAGTAAGTTGATCACTCATTTAGTGAGTTTTCATTTGTACTTTTAACTTAGATTATATACTGCTATGTATATCTGTGTTAGCTGTAACATATGCATAGGATTCTTCATGACTTAGAAGAATTCCTAATTGTCCACAATAAGATAAAGTATAGACATTAAGCATTATGGCGATAACTCATGGAAATATATTTTCAGGCATTGGAGGCTGAAATCCAGTCCCATGAACCAGTTATTAACAGTGTAAATAGCCGCTCACAACAAATGATTCGGTCTGGCCACTTTGCATCTTCTGAAATAGAAACGAAGATAAAGCAGCTTCTTTCACGGTTGACTCAGCTTAAGGACACAGCAAGTGTTAGACGGCTTAGACTCCTTGATGCGGTTGAGTCGCAGATGGTAAGTTTATATGTGCTTCAAGTGTACTGACCATTAGATTTGAACTTTTAGCCATTGAATGAATAAAACTCAATTTCACAGGTGGTATCTTTTCATTGATTGTTCTTATGTCAAGAGTTTTTTTCCATAGTTCTATACAGAAGCCAGTGAGGCAGAGGCCTGGATGAGAGAGAAAAGACCCTTACTTTTCTCACAAGACTTTGGGAAAGATGAGACATCTGTTGGAGCACTGAGTAAAAAGTTGGACAATGTTGCACGGGATTTAGAGAGTTTCAAAACCATCGTAGAGAAGCTATCATTGCTGTGTGCAAAGCTCACAGACAGAAGACACTTTGACAGTGACAACATTTCTAAGAAAATGGTAAGTGTGATCTGTAAATACTTTACATTTGATGAGGTGTTTTACTACAGTATAGCTCCATGTATCTGACCCATTTGGCTCTTAGGTGAATTTAGATGGGCAGAAAGTGTAGTTAACTGAACATTATTAATGGAAAGATATAAAATGATCCTGAAAAGTCTGTGGTAAATCATGATAATTAAATTTTTTATTACTCCTTTGAAGACATATTTTAGCCAGACCATGAACTGCCAACCTCTTATTTAGCTTTTGGATGTCACCATGGCTGTTTGATGTGTGTTTGAATTGATGGTGAGGGATGGTGATGAATTCGAGGGCCTTGGATTCTGCAGTCTGTCGTAGTTAGGGGTGTCTGGAAGATGGATTTAAGTGAGAAACTGCAGAAGCTGGTTTCTGAGTTTGGGAGAGTGTGGGAAAAGAGAAAGTTAAGGGTAAATGTGAATAAAAGTAAGGTTATATGGGAGAATCTGGAGGAAATGGAGCATTTTTTGACACATGGAGTGGAGTGATGACAAATGGAACCATGGTAACTGAAGTGAGCCATAGGTTCAGTGAGGGAGCTAAAGTCCAGTGTGCATTAAGGAGTGTATGGAAAGAAAGGTCACTTTCTTGCTCATTTGTTCGATGTCTGTGTAAAAACCAGAACTTTTCCTTCTTCTTAAAAACGTGTTGTTACATCCCACCACTTAGAAGGTTGACAGTTCTAACCCCTTTAACTATAACCCTGTTGCTTTGACATCTGCTATTTCCAGAGTCTTTGAATCCCTCCTCAGCTTTTATATCCTCAGACATCTTGAATCTCGCTTGTCTTTTTTTTTTATCACAAGTATGGCTGCTGTAAGGCAAGGTCCACTGGTGATCTTTCTTATATACTAATGTCTGGTCATCATCCCTAAAAGATTTTTGGGAACCATATATCCATGGCTTTTGAAGAGTGTGACATTGGGGTCTCATCTCTAAGCTCCTCTCTTTTGGCTTCCTTTCCTCACTTTGATCAATCATATATAGCTTACTTTCAGGTCGATCTGTATCCTTGGTTATTGATGGATCATCTTCTTCCCCTTTCTCTGTCAACACTGGTGACCCTCAAGGTTCTGTCCTGTCTCGGTGACCCTCAAGGTTTTGTCCTGTCTCCTATGCTTTTTCTTCTTTTTACCAATGATTTTCTCTTTTCTACAAGTAATTAAATGTGCTCATATGCTGACAGTTCAAAACTGCATTCCTTCTACTTCAGATTTGCTACTTCTCTCGATTGATCTGCATTTTGTCTTGTCAGTGTTCTCATTATACTCCAAATTTAGAGAGGATATCTTGGTGGGGTAGATGAAATCTGGTTAAGTTGAATGCCTCTTGAAACCCAGTTTTCCCTATCTCAATATTGAAAATTCCTCACACCTATCCTGCCTCCTTCAACAGATCTGTAATTCCACCTCTTGACTCAATGAACATTTTATTTATATTTATTTATTATACTTTGTCGCTGTCTCCCACGTTAGCAAGGCAGCGCAAGGAAACAGACGAAAGAATGGCCCAACCCACCCACATACACATCCACACGCACATATACATACCTATACATCTCAACGTATACATATATATAAACACACAGACATATACATATATACACCTGTACATAATTCATACTGTCTGCCCCTATTCATTCCTGTCGCCATCCCGCCATACATAAAATGACAACCCCCTCCCCCCAAATGTGCGTGAGATAGCACCAGGAAAAGACAACAAAGGCCACATTCGTTCACACTGTCTCTAGCTGTCATGTAAATGCCTCGAAACCACAGCTCCCTTTCCACATCCAGGCCCCACAGAACTTTCCATGGTTTACCCCAGACGCTTCACATGCCCTGGTTCAATCTATTAACAGCACATCGACCCCGGTATACCACATCATTCCAATTCACTCTATTCCTTGCATGCCTTTCACCCTCCTGCATGTTCAGGCCCCGATCACTCAAAATCTTTTTCACTCTATCTTTCCACCTCCAATTTGGTCTCCCACTTCTCGTTCTCTCCACCTCTGACACATATATCCTCTTTGTCAATCTTTCCTCACTCTTTCTCTCCATGTGACCAAACCGTTACAAAACACCCTCTTCTGCTCTCTCAACCACACTCGTTTTATTACCACACATCTCTCTTACCCTTTCATTACTTACTCGATCAAACCACCTCACACCACATATTGTCCTCAAACATCTCGTTTCCAACACATCCACCCTTCTCCGCACAACTCTATCTGTAGCCCACGCCTCATAACCATATAACATTTTCGGAACCATTATTCCTTCAAACATACCCATTTTTGCTATTATTGTAATGTACACACTATCTTGGAAACCCTATATTATGGCAATAGCCAATTTGCCCGTAAGAAACTGGGAGGCCTGTTAAGAAGTAGAAATTTATTTTCTTGCAAACTATTGCTCTGTTTATGCAAAGGTTTTATCTGCCCTTGTTTAGAGTACAGGTTCTCACATTTAGGGTGGCTCTAGCTCTTCATCCTTATCTAACAAAGTTGAGTAAAAAATTTGGAACTACTTTCCCTCATCTATTCTTTTTCCCTTTCACTGACTCCTTTATATTTCATTTAAATCCTGGCCTTAATGTGGACTTTTTTGTCTGTGTCTGGCATCTCCAGTTTGAAAAAAATAATGGTATAGTATTTCCAAAGGTGTATGGATGTGAGGTATAGGCCTCAAACAAAAGTGTAAAGAAAGGTATGAATGTGTTGGCAATGAAATGTTTAAGTCCAGTATGTGGTATGAGAAGAGTTGACCGAGTAAGAAATGCTGTAGTAAGAGAAGAGTGTGTTAGTAAGAAGAGTTTGAATGAGAGAGCTCAGGAGGGTGTGCTGAAATTTCTTGGACATATATAGAAAGGATGAATGAGGACAGGATGGCTAAGTGCATGTATATGTCAGAAGTGGAGGGTGCCATGAAAAGGGAGAACCAAGGAGTTGGAAGGATGGAGTGGAAGATGCTGTAAAATATTAGGGCCTGAACATGCAGAAAAACATGGTATGCAAGTGATAGAGATCTGGAGCGATGTGGGTATACTGAGGACAGCCTATTGTCAGTGGGATAAACCAGAACTTATGAGCTATGAGGAGAAACTTCAGAAAGGTCTGTGGGATATGGGTGTGATTGGGGTCTGTGGTTTCGGTTCATCATACTCAGTATGATAACTAGAGAATATATCCGTGTGAGTGACACCATTCTTCATCTGTTCATGGTGCTACCACAGGTGTTGCAATAAAACTACAAACAACTAGGAAAAAGGATGTTTATGTTAACATCTTTTTTTCTTCCAGTTGTTTGTTTGTGATGATTCCAGAAGTTATGGTTTTTATCCTGTCTCTAAGTTCATTATGCCTTAACATTCAGTTACTGAATATCACATGGAGGCTCAAATCCTTTGTTTATGGCACTGATATTTAGTATCAGCATTTGGTACTGGTTCAACTGTTTCCATGTCAAATGTTTCCCATGTCTATGTTGAAATTTTGTACATCTGTTTGTGTTTGTCCAAGTAATCATTTGTTTAGTAGTTGTTTTATATTTGTACATCATTCTGTAGTCTTAGCAGTATTTTGTCAACCTCAGCCCCTGGAGTTCACTAGTTATGGAGACTATTGCTTTGGCCACCCCATTGAGGGAATTCCAGGAGGGAACAGGCATCAGAGATATAGATAGATAGACAGACCTCAGCCCCACATATCAGGTCCAACATACTTACTTCTTCACATGGCAGCAGAGAAAAGCAGTTTGTTAACAACAGCATATGTGGTGAGCACTGTATACTTACCATGTCTCATGGTAAAACATTGTCTTGCCATCTTCCTCCTACCTAATTATATATTATGGAACTTCATAGTTATTTTTGGTTTTGTACTATTGTTTTTTATTATTTGCTGTCAGTGTTTAATTCATGCGATCACATGGACAGTAAGAGTACTTAGGGGGTATAAATATTTCTATTTTACATTTGCAGGCTGATGTTACACAGCAATACACTGAACTAAAAGCCTTAAGGGAAAAACGAGCAAAACGATTAGAAGAGAGCCGCAAGCTATTCACCTTCCTTCGGGAGAGTGATGAAGTAGGTGAATGGCTAAATGATCAGATGGCAATAGCAGCAAGTGAAGACTATGGAAGGGATGTAGAGCACGTAGAGATTCTAATCCAAAAGTTTGAATCCTTTCTCACTGCTTTAGCTGTTAATGAAGAAAAACTAATCAGTGTTAAAGGGAAGGCCAGAACTCTCATAGATGATGGACATCCTGAGCCAGAAAGAATAAAAGAAAAGGTAAGTTACAAGCAGTTACTATTCTTTGTCTTCATAGTATACTTGTTTTGTTTAACAGAATATACTTTTGGTTAGAACGTGTGTTATCAAAGTAGTCTTGTTGAAAGCATATTTCTTTAGGAAGTAAGAAAATTTTTTGCAGTGCCTTTTTAGAAGTGTTGCTTAATGTAACATTGATTAACCATTGTCAGAAAGTGTTAGGAGTCTTGAATAAGTGTAGATATTTCTGAAAATAGTTATGATTTCTTCATACTTTTAATTGTACTCACATTTGAAAAGTAACTTGTTTAGTTTGGATATTATATATGTAAATAGAATATACCATTGCTCTGTATGTATTATATACTTGTACATTTAGGGTATAATTGGGGTACTTGGATTCCCTGGTTTACATGAAAATGATGGAAATCTTGTTGAATTGTTTGCTGAAAAAGGACTGTTGATGGGAGTACATAGTTTAAAAGGTTCACTCATGAATATACAAGGGTGAATGTGGTTGAGGGTCAGTGGTCATTCATGATTATGTGCCAGTTGACAGTCATGCAGTGGGCAGTGGATGTGAATGTGTTGACAGGGAAGCTAGGTGGAATATCTGATCATTTCTTGGTAGAGGCAGGTGTGAAAGTTGATGGTGGATTAAGAAAAGGAAGTGATGGTTGAATAGAAGGGTGAAAGTGAGTTAGCTAGTAAAAATGATCCTGTGCAAAGATTTCAAGAGAGATGAAGTGAAGAGTGGTATGGAATGAGAGCATGAGTAGTAGGGGAGTGTGGAGGGTGTGTAGGGAAGCGGTATTTCAGGTTGTAGCCTGAAGAATATGTGATGTGGATATAGAAGAATGGATAATACAAACCTCTATGGTGTTGAAGGAACTTTAACACTGTAAGCCTTAATGCAAAAAAGCAAAGTCAGTTTGAAAGTAGAATACCACAGTAGAATCACAGTGAAAGCAATATGTGAATTTTTGTGAAACAAAAGTGTCATAAATCACAGCATGTGGGTTAAGGTAATGTAACGGGACTGATCAGATGCTCAAAGTAACCACAGAGAGGTCAGAACTGTACTGTACTGTATGCAGTACTGCAGATGTATTGATAATATAGTGAAATGTTTACTTGTTAGGGAAAAAACTTAATTTCATTAGTTATAAATGTGGTGGATTTCACATCACCAAGAAAATAACATTATGTAAGTTTTTCAGGAAAACTTTACTGTCGTCATTATATATGCTGTTAATGGACCAAAGCAAGACATATGAAGTGGCCAGGGTAAACCATGGGCAGGTTTATAGGGCTTGGTTGTGGGTGCTTTGGTTTTGATGCATTACACATGAGAGATAGATAATGGATGTGAGCAAATGTTCCTGGCAATACCTTGCTAAAGTGGGAAACAGTGATCAAGTATGAGAAAAAATTTATATTGTTTCTTGTACATGTACTTATTGGTATTTTTTAATGAAATATTTTCATTATTATTTTGTTGAATTCCATATCAGTGTAAAAATAACATTATAAGTTTGTTCATGATGCAGTAGAAGTGTTTCCTGGAAAAATTTGTTGATACACATCTTATTTTTTGCACATCATTGAAAAAATATTATTTAAATTCATTCATGATGCAGTAGAGATGTTTCCAGGAAAAAGAATTAGATATTTTATTTACATTGTGATGTGCTTCTGCTGAATTAGATTGTACTTTGTGCAATATATTGATACTGTACACAGTGTTACATAAGGAGACAGTAGTACAATACTCTTAATGCACAAACTACCATATTTACCAGAACAGTGGTTAGTGACCACAAGCATTGGTTGCTTTGGACTCTCAGAATATATCAGACTATTCCAGTATATCAAGTGGTGGTCATACAGATGGCTGTTATCAGTTGGGCTTTGTATGTCCAATAAAGCCAGTTTCTGATATTCTGAATATGGGTTCGTTATAGCAAGGCTTCATTGTTTTCCCAGTCATCATTCTTGTTTCAGCAGACAACTTGGCAAGCTTATTCCCATTTTCATGTACACTGGTAACTTTATTTCCTCAAAAAATACCCTAAATTGCTACCTCACCCTCCTGCATTCAAATCTTCTGGCACCATGATGCAGTTCCTTACATCAAAACTCCAAAAGCTTTTGATGAAAAAAATCCTTTCTTTTCACCACCCACAACCAGGTGAATGAGGCCTAACAGTTACTCAACTCTCGGAATGTGCATTTATTCTGACCAATCGCTAACTCTTGTATCAAATATATATTATTAGTGTTTGTGCACTTGTTTATTACTCTTTCATAGCTGAACTGTAGCTGTTAGAGGCTTGAGATTTTGACTGTAGACACTTCAAATTCTAGACAAGGATTAAGCTGCTGCACCGTGGCCTTAAAGGCCATTTTTTGACCAAAACACATATTTTGTACATGATACTTAGGGATGGTTGGAGTTCTGTTGAGTGGAGGTGGTTGATCATTCTGTGTTATGGGAGGGTGTATGTTGGATTCCTGTCTGTATCGGATTAAGAGGATGATAGCAGATTTCTCCTAGGACACAGACATTCTGTTTTGAATGAGTCAATGTACTGTCTTTGTAATGCAATGTTGCATGTTTTTTGTTGCTTGGATAGTGTCAAGGTAGGGTTAATGTCACTGGCATACACTAGTAGTTGAGGAATGATTGCCAGAGTGTCTTCCCCAGTGGAGAAAACACAATTGTAAGTATGCAAGGTGTTTGAATTTGACCCATGGTCTGGCACAGTGATGAGGGATGGCCTGAAGCTGTGCTCCATAGGGAGTAGGGAAATAGGAATACAGTCCTCACATTTCCAGCATATCAGGAGACTCTTAGGGTTGGGAACAGAGGGCCAGAAACCCTCCCTTCCTTGTATTTTTACTTTCTAAAAGTGGAAATAGGAGTCAAGTGAGGATTGCTCCTCTTTGGCTCAACCTGGTGTGGGTGTAACTATGCATATAGCACTGCCGATATGAGAATCAGGTCTTTGTGTATTCACAGAAAGATTATTTCCCATAACACATTTTCACTTTTCACAGATTTTATACCAATGGCAAATTCCGTGAACATTGCCCAGCACATTAAGCTTGTTTTTATCACTGTGACTGAAGTACTGGAGGGCTTCAAGTTATGACACTTCAACTTACAACGTTTTGGACATATGACACTTAAGAATTAGGGTACGTTGTATCGACTTACGGCACTGTGCTTTGACTTGTGACAGTTTGGAAAAAAAAATTTATATACATATTTTTAATGTCGGAAGGAATTATTTCTTTTAATAAATTATATCACCCTAATATGAAGTATTTGCATATGTTTGCTTATTGTAATTGTCACATCATAATACAATTTGATTTATATCCCACCAACAGGCAAATTACATTTTTATGTTCACTGTAACTCCAATGCTGACTGACCTCGAACTGAAATGGTAGTTGGATCAGATGATTCAAGGGTTGACTTAGGTAAATGTAGCACCCCTCACTCTCCTTCCTAATTGTTTTCATTTCAACACCATTCCATTCTATTACCACCTAAAGCTCTCATCATCAGGTATTTTGTTAAGTCGTTGAAGTACCCTCTGCATTATCTGTGATATGGTAACATTTCATGAATCAGAAAACAAAGGGGGTGATGTAGATAGCCCAAGTGCCATTCCTGCTATCTCCCATTAACTTTTGTCAGTGACTGTAGCCTCCAACTTTGACAAAAGAAAAATCCCATTTCAGCTGCACCTAAAGCCTTCATCACCGTGTTCAGTAAATTACCTTTTTCAACATATTTTCACTGAATAGTGTCTAAGATAGTTATGACAAGTGTTATAAACTGTAATGGATATGGGTGGTAAGCTGTTTCAGGTCCAGTAAAATCTAGTTCATCAAAAATGGTTACATTGGGGAAATTTTTAGGCTGGAACATAACCCCATTTATAACATATGGTTTCACTGATTTGACTTGGGACGTATTCTTCTTGCAACAGGTTTTCCAGGACTGTAACACCATTGTAAATTGAAGCCCTCCAGTACAGCCGATACAAGTATACAACAAGGCTTTACACCTGTGACTATGCCACCATTGCTCTCTTTGATGTAAAAGTTTTCACATTGTACAGTTTAATAGGATTATGTATTTGTCTTTTCTGACTTTGTATTGATTCTTAAATTTCTTGTGAATTTCAGGTTGAAGAGCTGCAGCAACTGTGGGATGACTTGAAGGAGTTGGCTAATGCAAGACAAGAGGCTCTGGCTGGAGCTAAACAGGTGGGATTTTTGGTTGAGATGACATGAATTAACAAATTGAACAATATTAGTGATAGGTTTATTTTTTGTAAAATTATTTTGTTTCTATTTAGCCCCAGAGCCAGATAATATGAATTTTTTACATTTTCGTAATATTCATTTGATTTTTATAGGTCCATGTTTTTGACCGTAATGCAGATGAAACAATCAGTTGGATTGCAGAGAAGGATGCCTTTATATCATCTGAAGATTATGGCCATGATTTAGAGACTATTCAGAGTTTGGCACGAAAACATCAGGGCTTTGAAAGAGACTTGGCTGCAGTAAAGGAACAGGTATGAAGATTTTATGAGCACTAATATAATTTACTTATGGCAAAGTTTGTATCAATAAGATGTAGAGATGGTCATTTATGGTTTCACCATTAAGAAATTTTGTATGTACAATTTTGCCTTATGATTACAAAGATAACCATATTCTTGGGAGTCTGGGTTCAATTCTCAGGTTTGCACTAGTAAATTTATTTACATTGATTTCCATGTGAACATGTTCTTATGTACAAGGATAAGTTTAAGTACACATGATCACATGTATAAGAGAATAGTGATCCATGGGGTAGCATCATACACTGAACTGATAATGGGGAAGGAGCAATATGACCTCAGGAAAGACAGAGGACACGTGGACTGGATGTTTGCTTTATAGTGTGTATGTGAAAAGTATTTGGAGAAAGAGAATGATTTTTATGTGGCATTTATGGATCTGAAACAGTCATACATTAGGACTTAATTGTGGAAGGTGCTACAGATGTGTGGAGCAAATGGATAACCACCAAATGCATTGCACTTTTAATCATTGTCAACAGGAGTATAAGAGGAAGAGTGGTTCCCTATGAAGATGGGTGGGGTGTGTGTTAAGGATATAAGATTTGACAATGGCTGTTTAATCTCTTCAAGGATATAAGATTTTTGATGGAAATAAATGCAAGGGGCTGAGAGCAAGGAACAGGTCTTAGGTATGCTGGAAGTGGGGCTGCACATAGAGATGAATCAGCTGACGTTCGTAGATGACAGTGCTCTGGTGGCAGACTTCAGAAAGAACTCCTAGAGGTTGGTAAAAGAACTTGGGAGTATGTGTAAAGGGAGAAAGTTTTGGGTAAATGTGATCAAAAGTAATGAAGTGCAACAAGAGAATGAGACAGGAGGGATTAAGTTTGCATGGGGAGGACCTGAAAGAAGAGGAGTGTTATAGGAACCTTGGAGTGGATATGGCAGGTTAGAACCATGGGGGCTAAAGTGAGTCATAGTGTGGAAGAGGGGCTAAGGTTTTGTCAGCTTAAAGGAAGGTGTCTGTAAAGGCAAAGGTGGTTACAATTGAATGTATAGTTGTCCCACCAATATTGTAATGATGTGAGTCTTTGCTTGTTAATGCGTAAGAAAGGAAGAGAGTGTGTATTAGAAATGAAATTCTGTGGAATGTTATGTAGCATGAGATAGGTTAATTGTGTAAGGAATGACTTTCATAAAGGTATCTTAGCAAGTGCAGTCTGATTAAGGCCAGCACCAGCCAGGATGTGTGGAAATAGTTTGGGCATATGAGCTGGATGAGTTGAGAAGACTGGTGAAGATTTGTGTGAATCAGTTGTGGAGATGGAGGGATTAAGGGAAAGGGGAAGACTGAGATGAAGATGGAAGGATGGAGTGGAGGAAGCAGTCGGGTATTTGAGCTTTAACATTTGGGAGAACAAGAGGTTTGTATTGGATTAGTGAAATGGATTGGTATGGGGCATAGTTGGGAAAGCAGTGTGTTTTCAGTGACTAGAAAATGGCACAATAAGCATTCCACTGTGTAGCCTATGAGGTTTTGATGTGGATACTTGTTCCTGGTTTTGGTACATTACATGACAGTTAAGAGACTGGATGTGTGCCATTGAGTAGTAGTTCTTGTATTCCTAATGCTATCTTACTCAAGATGGGAAGGAAATTAGGTATTAATCTATTGGTAGTGGGTACTTTGAGACTGAGGAAGGAAACCAGAATGAGTTGAAATAGTTGAGGCATGTAAAGAGAATAAGTGTAGAAAGACTTTCTGCAAGGATATATATATTTCAGAAGTGGAGGGCAAAACATGGAGGAGGAGGAGACCAAAAAGATGATGAAAGATAAAGTGAAAAAGGCTTTGGGGTTTCTAGGTCTGAACATTGATAAGCATGAAATGAGTGCATAGGATAGAATGTACTTAATTTGGATTTGATTTTGATTGCTTTGCTGTTATTTTTTCCCCCATTTTATGCTTATTATTCACCATCACTAATGCTCATGCCAGCAGTTTACTTTACCTGCTGCAATATGAAGGTAATGGCTTTTCTTATATATTATAATCTGTGAAAGGTTTGACTGAACACACAAATTCTGATACATGAAGTAAGACAGACCACATTGATGGACAACAACCAATTTAAGAGACTAGTTTTTAGCTGCTTTTTTAAAAATAAATGTGCAAACTTTTTTCCAGATTACAAATAGAAAAAAGTTTCATCTGTCCTTCTTTCTTGTAGGTGGAGTCTGTAGTTGAGGAAGCCAAACGCCTTGCTGAAGTTTTCCCTGATGCAAGAGAGCATATTTCTGTCAAGCATGAGGAAACTGTTGAAGCATGGAATGATCTTCTTGATAAGTCTGCACAAAGGAAGGATAAACTGTACCAGGCAGAAAAACTACAGTCATATTTTGATGACTATAGAGAACTTATGTAAGATATCCTCATAATCTGTTTTTTCTGAAGCATATTATATTGTTCAAAGAGTTTCATTATTAGACATTTTAAGAACAGAAGTTTTGTATATTTCCACTAAATTGCTTGGTGTTGTGTTTCCATGTGTGGGCAACTAAAGGCCTCTTGCAAGCTCACCCTGCCAGCTTCTTGTACACAACAGCTCTTTTCCTATGCTTAACAGGATTTGATAAAGAATATCAGAAATTATCCAGTGTGAAATGTTGAAAGTGTAGTAAGCCACTCATGATGTGTTCCTGAAAAGATATTAAGCCTGAAGGGTCCTGTAAACATTTTGTTTTGCTGCTTACATATGATTAACTCTCATAGAAATAATTCTAAATTTGTTTTTTAAGTATTTTTTTTATTTATTATACTTTGTCACTGTCTCCCGCATTAGTGAGGTAGTGCAAAGGAACAGACGAAAGAATGGCCCAACCCACTCACATACACATGTATATACATAAACACCCACACATGCACATATACATACCTACACATTTCAACACATACATACATATACATACACAGACATATACACATGTACATATTCATACTTGCTGGCTTCCTCCATTCCTGTCGCCACCTGCCTCACAGAAATGGCACCCCCCTCCCCCCTGTGCACGAGTTAGCTCTTGGAAAAGACAACAAAGGCCACATTTGCTCACACTCAGTCTCTAGCTGTCATGTGTGATGCACCGAAACCACAGCTCCCTTTCCACATCCAGGCCCCACAAAACTTTCCTTGGTTTACCCCAGATGCTTCACATGCCCTGGTTCAATCCATTGACAGCACGTCGACCCTGGTATACCACATTGTTTCAATTCACTCTATTCCTTGCACACCTTTCACCCTCCTGTATGTTCAGGCCCCGACCACTCAAAATCTTTTCACTCCATCCTTCCACCTCCAATTTGGCCTTCCACTTCTCTTCGTTCCCTCCACCTCTGACACTTATAAACTCTTTGTCAAGCTTTCCTCACTCTTTCTTTCCATGTGACCAAACCATTTCTGCTTGTCAACCACACATTTTTTATTACCACACATCTCTCTTACCCTTCTGAGTGCCTCATTTGCCCTAATTCAGCCCATTCATAGCATATCACATCTTGCATTCACCATCCCCCCAATTTACTTGTTCCCTTGCACAAACAAGACACCATACTTCTGCCACCCTATCAGTAGACACATTCTGCAGTCCTTCAAAATACTCACTCCATCTCCTCTTCACCTCGTGTTAGCCTGTTACCACTTTTGTGGTGTCAGGAGGTGTTACCACCTTTGGCAAGGCAGTATCATCATCAGTTGACAAAACACAGAGTACAGTCTCATTAAAGAACTCATTTTAGAGGAGTCTATGATGTCCATATTTGTTACCAAGTGTAGCACAGCTTTGGAACAGCAGGAGCTCCTGGAAAATGGGTCCCTAGTAACATCATGACCCTCTCAGAAAGGGTTGTTGGATAAGAGATAATGATAACTTATATTTTACCAATGAAAATAATGAAATCCTTCATAGGGCGTGGCTGAATGAAATTTTGGCCAAGATCACAGCACCTGAGTTACCGAAAGATGTCCCTGGTGCAGAAACCCTTATCTCAAGACATAAGGAGTACAAGACTGAGATTGATGCCCGTGCAGATTCTTTTGACAATTTCTGTGCTGCTGGTAATGCACTAATTGACCAAGGTCACTTCATGGCAGAGGAGATAGCTGACAGGATTGCCACACTTGAAGCCCGTAGAAAATTACTCATTCAGTCTTGGCAAACAAGAGCAACAATCTATGAGCACAATTACGACTTACGAGTAAGTATGCCATTAATTTATAAGATTCTTTAATAAAAGGTATTAGTTTAATTCAGTAAGTGATTGGTTCAAGAGTAATGATATGGTTCAAGAATAATCCTATGGGTTTACAGTCCAATAGACCTTCAGTGAACTTGGGTTGGCATTGTATTGTTCACTGTTTTTTGCTCAGTTTTAGTCACTAGGTGAGGCCATTAATTTAATTTTCCTTCCATGTTTTCAAGGGAAGCATTTTATGAAAGTAAGGATAGTTTTAACATGTAATGATATTGTGGCTTAGAGTTGTCTTTATGCTATTGTATCAAGGGGATATGGTAGCCCTTGTTTGTTGGATTGATGGTTATCATGGATATGTGAACAGGACAGATCAGGATATATGGAATATAGCTTTACCCAGAAGGATTCAGGTTTATATAACATTACCTATATGGTAAGGATACTACTTTCATGCATTTTCATGTAATAATTAGTGTAGTAGGGAAAAGTACTCAAAGTATTTAGTAATGTAACAGTAAAATACTTGTAGCCCCAGCTTTACATGTTTGCAATGCTAATGGGGTCTCAGTAACTGATCACTCCCAGGGTTCTGTTGTGGAGGAAATGGTGAACAGCTGTTGGTATTGGATGAAGGTAGAAAAACTGGCAGTTAAGTGTGGTGTAGTCTGTGGAGCAGAATGGAAGGGTACAAAAGCATTATAAGTTGGTTGTAACCTCAGCTAATATCGATTAAGTAGTGGTATCAGCTGAGCATGAGTAAATGTACTTTTAGATTAATTAGGGAATGTAGTTTTAGACTTGTATATTATTGATGGGTATTTCACTATTCAATTTGTTTAAGGTATTGGTTGAACTGTGTTATAAGGTGCCTGTATATGTGTTTGTTAAAGATGACATGTTTACACAGAGGAAGATGTCATCAAAGATGTGTTAGTAGTCTTGTATGGTAGTATAATTTTTTCTTTGTGGTGTGGAGTAATTAAGCACAAAATGGCAGGACTGTGTGAGATGTTGTTAAGCTGAATATGAAATGAGTTGACTACACAAATGTCCTTTTCCTATTAAGAACAAAACAAATGTAATAGTGGGGTGGCTCTTAAGATACAGGTAGCATTATTTTTTGATGTAAGATAGGAGTTCAGGAATTAGTGAACATTAGTTAACTGAAGGTTATAAAGATAAATGTTGTTAAGAGATAAAGTAATGTTGGTTAGGTATGTACATTGAATGGATTTGGAAAAGATGTATGAATGTCTCTGAGGCAAGAGGGTGCTATTGCACATTAAAGGAAACTTATGGGTGTAGGGAGTGTTTGTTCAAGAAGATATGAATGTGGATGAATCTAGGAAGGTGGAATGTTTTAATAATTTTAGGAGATTTGCATTTGGACACCTATTGCCTTTTTTGACGAGGAAATTGCACATAGACATGGAAAGACTTTGGGAATTTAGGTGAACATACTGTTCCTAGACTTTTTTTCCCACCATTATCTGCATTAGTGGGACAGCACTAAGAGCAAAAAAAAAAATTGCCAATTCATTTTCTAATTCTCATGTATAATGCTCTGAAAGTAGAGCCTCCTATTCACAATCAGGCCCCACTGACCTTTTCATGGTGTCCCCAAAATGCTTCATATGCCCTGGTTCAGCCCAGTGACAGCATGACATCCCCCGTAAACCAAATCACTATTCTAGCAAAGGTGTATTTATAGATTTTTCTTGAAACAAGGACTCTTATGAACATTACCTTTAGTTATATATTGGAAAGAAATATATTTTTCTCTTTGAAATGCATTTTTGATTTATTGCAGTTCTTGGTAATTTATTCTTGTCCCTTTATCAGGTATTTTTAAGGGACGCTCAGGTATTTGAAGCATGGATAGAATCACGTGAATCTGTGGTGAAGGATGACCAGATGGGTGACTCTATAACAGAGGTGGAAGAGCTAATCCGTCGCCATGATGATTTCTTGAAGACAATTGATGCCCAGGAGGATAAGCTGGATCCTATCAAAAGATTCACTTTGGTATGTGAATGTAAACAGCTGGAATTCTGATTCGGATTCCAATGAGAAAAAGGACTTAATATATTAGATGAATTATTTTTATTTCATTCACTCTGCAGAACTTGAAAGGCATACATTCAAGCCCTGTCTTAGCTGAGCATGTAAGCACTAATATGGAAATTTAACCACCCCTAGCAGCCAGCTAATCATGGCATGCAAAATCATATGAGCCTCAACATCATTATTCTGTAAACCACCATACCTGATCCCACTTGTATAGGTCAGCTAACCACCCAGATGTTAGCTAAGCATTAGAAACAATACATCTGTAGACTGCACTAGGTCATTCATTACAAGTTACTGTCCTAAGTTTGTAAGATTAATTATTACAATTTACATTGTGATGGTGATAAGCCATGACAGTTTCTCATCCCCTTAGTATAATGAATATTTTTTTTTTTTTATTATACTTTGTCGCTGTCTCCCGCGTTTGCGAGGTAGCGCAAGGAAACAGACGAAAGAAATGGCCCAACCCCCCCCCCCCCATACACATGTACATACACACGTCCACACACGCAAATATACATACCTACACAGCTTTCCATGGTTTACCCCAGACGCTTCACATGCCTTGATTCAATCCACTGACAGCACGTCAACCCCTGTATACCACATCGCTCCAATTCACTCTATTCCTTGCCCTCCTTTCACCCTCCTGCATGTTCAGGCCCCGATCACACAAAATCTTTTTCACTCCATCTTTCCACCTCCAATTTGGTCTCCCTCTTCTCCTCGTTCCCTCCACCTCCGACACATATATCCTCTTGGTCAATCTTTCCTCACTCATTCTCTCCATGTGCCCAAACCATTTCAAAACACCCTCTTCTGCTCTCTCAACCACGCTCTTTTTATTTCCACACATCTCTCTTACCCTTACGTTACTTACTCGATCAAACCACCTCACACCACACATTGTCCTCAAACATCTCATTTCCAGCACATCCATCCTCCTGCGCACAACTCTATCCATAGCCCACGCCTCGCAACCATACAACATTGTTGGTACCACTATTCCTTCAAACATACCCATTTTTGCTTTCCGAGATAATGTTCTCGACTTCCACACATTCTTCAAGGCTCCCAGAATTTTCGCCCCCTCCCCCACCCTATGATCCACTTCCGCTTCCATGGTTCCATCCGCTGACAGATCCACTCCCAGATATCTAAAACACTTCACTTCCTCCAGTTTTTCTCCATTCAAACTCACCTCCCAATTGACTTGACCCTCACCCCTACTGTACCTAATAACCTTGCTCTTATTCACATTTACTCTTAACTTTCTTCTTCCACACACTTTACCAAACTCAGTCACCAGCTTCTGCAGTTTCTCACATGAATCAGCCACCAGCGCTGTATCATCAGCGAACAACAACTGACTCACTTCCCAAGCTCTCTCATCCCCAACAGACTTCATACTTGCCCCTCTTTCCAAGACTCTTGCATTTACCTCCCTAACGACCCCATCCATAAACAAATTAAACAACCATGGAGACATCACACACCCCTGCCGCAAACCTACATTCACTGAGAACCAATCACTTTCCTCTCTTCCTACACGTACACATGCCTTACATCCTCGATAAAAACTTTTCACTGCTTCTAACAACTTGCCTCCCACACCATATATTCTTAATACCTTCCACAGAGCATCTCTATCAACTCTATCATATGCCTTCTCCAGATCCATAAATGCTACATACAAATCCATTTGCTTTTCTAAGTATTTCTCACATACATTCTTCAAAGCAAACACCTGATCCACACATCCTCTACCACTTCTGAAACCGCACTGCTCTTCCCCAATCTGATGCTCTGTACATGCCTTCACCCTCTCAATCAGTACCCTCCCATATAATTTACCAGGAATACTCAACAAACTTATACCTCTGTAATTTGAGCACTCACTCTTATCCCCTTTGCCTTTGTACAATGGCACTATGCACGCATTCCGCCAATCCTCAGGCACCTCACCATGAGTCATACATACATTAAATAACCTTACCAACCAGTCAACAATACAGTCACCCCCTTTTTTAATAAATTCCACTGCAATACCATCCAAACCTGCTGCCTTGCCGGCTTTCATCTTCCGCAAAGCTTTTACTACCTCTTCTCTGTTTACCAAATCATTTTCCCTAACCCTCTCACTTTGCACACCACCTCGACCAAAACACCCTATATCTGCCACTCTGTCATCAGACACATTCAACAAACCTTCAAAATACTCATTCCATCTCCTTCTCACATCACCGCTACTTGTTATCACCTCCCCACTTTACGCCCTTCACTGAAGTTCCCATTTGCTCCCTTGTCTTACGCACCTTATTTACCTCCTTCCAGAACATCTTTTTATTCTCCCTAAAATTTAATGATATATATATATATATCTATATATATATTTATTATACTTTGTCGCTGTCTCCCGCGTTTGCGAGGTAGCGCAAGGAAACAGACGAAAGAAATGGCCCAACCCCCCCCCCCATACACATGTATATACATACGTCCACACATGCAAATATACATACCTACACAGCTTTCCATGGCTTACCCCAGACGCTTCACATGCCCTGATTCAATCCACTGACAGCACGTCAACCCCGGTATACCACATCGCTCCAATTCACTCTATTCCTTGCCCTCCTTTCATCCTCCTGCATGTTCAGGCCCCGATCACACAAAATCTTTTTCACTCCATCTTTCCACCTCCAATTTGGTCTCCCTCTTCTCCTTGTTCCCTCCACCTCCGACACATATATCCTCTTGGTCAATCTTTCCTCACTCATCCTCTCCATGTGCCCAAACCACTTCAAAACACCCTCTTCTGCTCTCTCAACCACGCTCTTTTTATTTCCACACATCTCTCTTACCCTTACCCTTACCCTTACGATAATATATATATTATCCCTGGGGATAGGGGATTAAGAATACTTCCCACGTATTCCCTGCGTGTCGTAGAAGGCGACTAAAAGGGAAGGGAGCGGGGGGCTGGAAATCCTCCCTTCTCTTTTTTTTTTTTTAATTTTCCAAAAGAAGGAACAGAGGGGGCCAGGTGAGGATATTCCAAAAAAGGCCCAGTCCTCTGTTCTTAACGCTACCTCGCTAACGTGGGAAATGGCGAATAGTTTGAAAAAAAAAAAATATATATATATATATATATATATATATATATATATATATATATTTTTATTATTATTATACTTTGTCGCTGTCTCCCGCGTTTGCGAGGTAGCACAAGGAAACAGACGAAAGAAATGGCCCAACCCCCCCCATACACATGTATATACATACGTCCACACACGCAAATATACATACCTACACAGCTTTCCATGGTTTACCCCAGACGCTTCACATGCCTTGATTCAATCCACTGACAGCACGTCAACCCCGATATACCACATCGCTCCAATTCACTCTATTCCTTGCCCTCCTTTCACCCTCCTGCATGTTCAGGCCCCGATCACACAAAATCTTTTTCACTCCATCTTTCCACCTCCAATTTGGTCTCCCTCTTCTCCTCGTTCCCTCCACCTCCGACACATATATCCTCTTGGTCAATCTTTCCTCACTCATTCTCTCCATGTGCCCAAACCACTTCAAAACACCCTCTTCTGCTCTCTAAACCATGCTCTTTTTATTTCCACACATCTCTCTTACCCTTACGTTACTCACTCGATCAAACCACCTCACACCACACATTGTCCTCAAACATCTCATTTCCAGCACATCCATCCTCCTGCACACAACTCTATCCATAGCCCACGCCTCGCAACCATACAACATTGTTGGAACCACTATTCCTTCAAACATACCCATTTTTGCTTTCCGAGATAATGTTCTCGATTTCCACACATTCTTCAAGGCCCCCAGAATTTTCGCCCCCTCCCCCACCCTATGATCCACTTCCGCTTCCATGGTTCCATCCGCTGCCAGATCCACTCCCAGATATCTAAAACACTTCACTTCCTCCAGTTTTTCTCCATTCAAACTCACCTCCCAATTGACTTGACCCTCAACCCTACTGTACCTAATAACCTTGCTCTTATTCACATTTACTCTTAACTTTCTTCTTCCACACACTTTACCAAACTCAGTCACCAGCTTCTGCAGTTTCTCACATGAATCAGCCACCAGCGCTGTATCATATATATATATATATATATATATATATATATATATATATATATATATATATATATATATATATATATATATAAATTTTTTAAACCAGGTATTCCCAATCACCAGTCCTTTTTCAGCACATAAATCTACAAGCCCTTCACCATTTCCATTTACGACACTGAACACCCCATGTATACCAATTATTCCCTCAACTGCCACATTACTCACCTTTGCATTCAAATCACCCATCACTATAACCCGGTCTCGTGCATCAAAACCACTAACACACTCATTCAGCTGCTCCCAAAACACTTGCCTCTCATGATCTTTCTTCTCATGCCCAGGTGCATATGCACCAATAATCACCCATCTCTCTCCATCAACTTTCAGTTTTACCCATATTAATCGAGAATTTACATTCTTACATTCTATCACATACTCCCACAACTCCTGTTTCAGGAGTACTGCTACTCCTTCCCTTGCTCTTGTCCTCTCACTAACCCCTGACTTTACTCCCAAGACATTCCCAAACCACTCTTCCCCTTTACCCTTGAGCTTCATTTCACTCAGCCAAAACATCCAGGTTCCTTTCCTCAAACATACTACCTATCTCTCCTTTTTTCACATCTTGGTTACATCCACACACATTTAGACACCCCAGTCTGAGCCTTCGAGGAGGATGAGCACTCCCCGCGTGACTCCTTCTTCTGTTTCCCATTTTAGAAAGTTAAAAAATACAAGGAGGGGAGGATTTCTGGCCCCCCGCTCCCGTCCCCTCTAGTCGCCTTCTACGACACATGTGTATGGGGGTGGGTTGGGCCATTTCTTTCGTCTGTTTCCTTGCGCTACCTCGCAAACGCGGGAGATAGCGACAAAGCAAAAAAAAAGAAATATATATATATATATATATATATATATTTGTTCATTATATTTGATTGCCATTATCCATGTAACAGCGAGGTTGCACCCGGAAAAAGACAGAGAATGGCCCATCCACTTATATACACAGACATATATACATAAATGCCCATACACAGACACCTACATACATACATATACATAACATATATACATATACAGACTTTTTTTCATACTTTTTTGCCATTTCCTGCATTAATGAGGTAGCGTTCAGAACAGAGGACTGAGCCTTATAGAGAAAATCCTTACTTGGCCCCCTTCTCTGTCCCCTCTTTTGGAAAAGTAAAAACTGGAGGGGAGGATTTCCAGCTCCCTTCCCCTTTAGTTGCTTTCTACAACACGCAGGGAATACGTGGGATGTATTCTTTCTCCCCTGTCCCCAGACATATACATGCATGCACATGTACATATAGGTAGTAGTAAAATTAGGTAGGTATCTCTGTAAACACTGTGCCAGAGATACCCCATCAGTGGCTTATTAAGGGTGAGTCACTAAAGGCTATGAAGTGGCTCTGGAGTTCACTAGTTATGGAAATTCTATTGCTTTGCCCACCCCTTCGAGGATGTTCGAGTCGAGAACAGGCATCAGTAATATAGGTAGATAGATGATTAGCTGGCACAGGGAAAATACTTGTTGGGTAATGTAATACTCAGAGCATATAAGTTTTATGCTTCAGAACCTAACTGCTTTCATTAGACAGAGCTTGAGATATTATGCTTTAAGCATCCAGATAAAATACAGTAATTAGAGTCTAAACTTAACATTCTTTTCTTAGATCAACAAAGCAAGATCAGGTGGTTTTATGTTCTGTATCAGCAGTCAGATTTGCAGTGATGTAAATCCACCTTATCATTAGAAGTTTTTCAAAAAATGATTGTCATTCTTAGTTAACAGGAGGTGGTCAAGAATGAAGGATTTTTTCAAATATCAAATCTTTTACTGCGGATTTTGATAACTTCTCTAAGGATTTATTGGTGACTTTAATGCTCTACAGATTGAGGGAGAGTTCCAGGCTCAAAAGAAACGTGAGGAGGATGCCAGGAAGGCAGAAGTAGCAAGGAAAGAGCAGGAACGGATGGAGAACATGAAGCGAAAAGAAGTTCAACGTATCACAGATGTATGTATCAAGATGTATGTGTTAATATAGTGATTGGTCTTCAAAGATATCAAAATCTTCATGTTACCTTGACATGAAGGAATTTGTCTCATGATTTTGGTACCATCTTTGTTGCTCTCCTCTGTACCTTGTCTGTTAGTTGTTCCTGTTTCTTAAGGTGTTGTAACAAAACTTGAGAAGTAAATTCTAGTTTTGGCCTTATGCATGATGTGAACAACTTAGTGAATACTTCCTTATCCTTATACTTGAATGATCTTATAATACTGGGGCTTTTGAGAAAGATTAGGGACAATGTTAGTTCCCATAAGGGAAAATTAAAATGGTATATAATGAATGTAAGTTGGTATCTGATTTGAATGGATGTGAAGGAAATTGAAGATTTGACTGGAAGTGCTTTGCCAAGGTATTACAAAATCTCTCTCAAAGCAATTTCTCTCTCTTAGGAAAGACGGCGGGAAGATGAAAGACGTAGAACTCAGGAGATAAAATTCACTAAGGAAGACATGGAACGAGTACGTTTGTCCATGAACGGAGAGTACATTAAATCACCTGCTTCTTCCCGTGAGCATGATTCACAATCAAGGTAAAGGATCCAGTTAAACATTATTATTATTATTATTATTATTATTATTATTATTATTATTATTATTATTATTAATTATTTATTTATTTATTTATTTATTTATTATACCTGATCACCATTTCCCACATCATCAAGGTAGTACCAGGAAACATACAAAGAATGGTTCATCCACTTGTATACACATATATATACATAAACGCCCATACACACATATATAATTATACATACATATACATACGGTACACATACAAAGACATATACACATGTCCATACTCATTCTTGCTTGCCTTCCTCCATTCCTGGCACTACCTTGCCCCACAGAAAACAGCATCACTGCCTCCACTTCAGTGAGGTAGTGCCAGGAAAACAGACAAAAAGGCCACATATGTTCACACTTAGTCTCTATCTGTCATGTGTAATGCACAGAAATCACAGCTCCCTATCCACATCCAGGCCCCACAGCCTTTTCCATGGTTTACCCCAGACATTTCACATGCCCTTGTTCAGTCCATTGAGAGCACAGCGACCCCTGTATACCACTCTGTTCCTTGCATGCCTGTCACCTTCCTTTATGTTCAGGCCCTAATCTCTGTCTTTTTCACTCCATCCGTCCACCTCCAATTTGGTCTCCCATTTCTCCCTGTTCCTTCCACCTCTGACACATATATCCTCTTTATCAACCTTTCCTCACTCATTATCTCCATATGTCCAAACCATTTCAACACATCCTGTTCTGCTCTCTCAACCACACTCTTTTTATTACCACACATCTCTCTTACCTTCTCATTACTTACTCGATCAAACCACCTCACACCACACATTGTCCTTAAACATTTCATTTCCAGCACATCCATCCTCCTTCATACAACCCTATCCATAGCCCATACCATGGAACCTTATATTATTGTTGGAACTACTAAACTACTATTCCTTCAAACTTACCCATTTTAGCTCTCAGAGATAATGATCTTCCACACATTCTTCATCGCTCTCAGAACCTTCACCCCCTCCCTACCCTGCAACTCGCTTCCACTTCCATGATCCATCTGCTGCCAAGTCCTCTTCCAGATATCTAAAACACTTCACTACCTCCAACCTTTATCCATTCAAACTTACATCCCCATTAACTTGTCCCTTGACCCTGGTGAACCTAATAACCTTGCTCTTATTCACATTTACTCTCATCTTTCTCCTTTCACGCACTTTTCCAAACTCATCACCAACTTCTGCAGTTTCTCACTTGAATCCACCACCAGTGCTGTATCATTGGTAAACAGCAACTGACTTACTTCCCAAGCCCTCTCATCCCCAACAGATTGCATACTCGCCCCTCTCTCTAAAACTCTTGCATTTACCTCCCTAACCACTCCATCCCCAAACAAGTTAACCTTGGAGACATCACACACCCCTGCGACAGAGCGACCTTAACTGGGAACCAGTCATTCTCCTTTCTTCCTACTCGTACACATGCCGTACATCCTTGATAAAAACTTTTCACTGCTTCTAACAGCTTACCTCCCACACCATATACTCATAAGACCTTCCACAAAGCATCTCTTTCAGCCCTGTCATATGCCTTCTCCAGATCCATGAATGCTACATACAGATCCATCTGTTTTTTGAATATTTCTCAAACATTCTTCAATGCAGACACCTGATCCACACATCCTCTGCCACTTCTGATACACACTGCTCCTCCCCAATCTGATGCTCTGTACATGCCTTCACCCTCTCAATCAGTACCCTCCCATACAGTTTTCCAGGGATACTCAACATACTTATACATCTGTAGTTTGAAGTCAACTTTATCCCCTTTGCCTTTGTACTTTGGCAATATATGTGCCTTCTGCCACTCCTCAGACACTTCACCATGATCCATACATACATTGAATATCTTTTCCAACTAGTCAACAACACAGTCACCCCCTTTCTTAATGAATTCAAATGCAGTACCATCCAAACCTGCTGCCTTGCTGGATTTCATCTTCCACAAGGCTTTCACTACCTCTTCTCTCTTAACCAAACCATTTCCCTGACCCTCTCATTTCACACACCAACCCGACCAAAACACCCTATATCTGCCACTCTGTCATCAAACACATTCAACAAACCTTCAAAATACTCACTCTATCTCTTCTCACTTCATCACTACCTGTTATCACCCCCTCCCATTGCCCCCTTCACCAGTGTTCCCATTTTTTTCGTCTTTTGCACATTATTTACCTCCTTCCAAAAATCTTTTTGTTCTACCTAAAGTTTAATGACACACTCTCACCCTAACTCTCATTTGCCCTCTTTTTCAACCCTTGTACCTTTCTTCCAGGCATTTGTGCTCCTTCCTTGTAAGTATCGTCTAAATAGATATTGTATATTTAAACTTGAGTTGCATGTAATTGACATTTTGTGTCCCATCTTCCTTGTGTGTGTGTGAGAGAAATTTTTAAAACGTGAGTCTGCCAAGGTTCACGAGTTCCACAATGAGAATAGGAATGACAAATCTTCAAAGAGTACTAGAGCTTGCTTACATTTGTTGCTAACTAAAATGAGAATACATCAGTCATTAAGATGTACATTGAAATTAAACTAATGGTTTTTTTAACTAAAATTGCAACAAACAGTTTATGATAGTATCATTTGTTATGAAAAAGCAGAATTGTAAAACGAATTCCCAACTTAAATTTTGGAATTAGCTCACCTGATTTATATAAATGGAAAGGAGTTACAACAGAGAATATTTAATTCTTCTTGCAAGTGGAGAAAAAGTAAAAGGTATGAGTTTTTGATACAGTGCAGCCAGTTGGTAAGGTCAGTCTTCATAACAAGAATGTAAGGTAATAGAATGAACATTTTTGTGCTTGCAACCAGGGTTTGTTTTATTTTATTAGTAATGTGCATGGTTGAATATCATCAGGAATTTTCAGCATTTATTTGCTTGCTTAATAATTGTTATCCTGGATAAAAAAGGACGCTGTTCTAGCACATTCATTTTCATGGTTTGATTGAGATTGGCTATTATACTGTTGACCCCAGGCTACTTTCACATAGATTCTTGTATCATATTTCCTTTTTGGTGATAGTCATGCTAAGACCCTTTTTCACTGTATTCCATCTTCTTAGCTAGTACTTCCTGTGATAAAATTTTGTTAAGCATTTGTCTCACCATATTGGATCATCAGTTCTGTTTTGTATACATTCATTTTAATTCTACTGTAGCACTATTTGACATACCAAGCTTCTCTTTAGTATTAGGGCTGACCTGCTGTTTAGCCTCTCTTAATGTCTGATGATTTTTACCTTTTGACTGTACTTTCTATATTTTATTCACTATTCCTCTATCTGACTTCCCTTATGAACACTCCAGTAAATTTATCTAATGTTAGCAAATTTCTTAGCCTGCTTAATCACATCCTGGATTATATCCAAGTTGGAAATGATCTTCACCTGTTTTCCCCTTTAATACTTGGCTTTATCATAAGGTATATTGTCTATAACAGCGATTATGGTATCCAGAGTGTAAACTGCATTTTGATAGGGAGCTCACTAGAGGAATTATAGAACAGTAGAAAGTTTAGAAAAGGATATTAGTAGCTTGGAAAAGGCTGTATATAAATTTAGTAGCAAAGTAAATTGTAAGCTAGATTAATGAAAATTTAATAATCTACTTAACAAGAATAGCATTTTAAACTCACTTATTTGCAAAACCTATCTTGCAGTAAACACAAGAATAGGATTCTACAAAGATATCATGGAAGAAATTGTAATCTGTTCATCCCATACAAACTTGTCCAAATTTTTGAAGAGTAAATTTATTCATGAGAGTAGTTGATATACCAAGATCATCAAAATTGCTGAAAGATTGCAGATAACATAACTTATGGGTATTTGTAGTCTTTATTAATTATTTAGCATGTATTTAGACTGAATATTGGTTTTCATCTTGAATTTGTTTGTTCATTAGTTATATTTTGGTTTTGCATGAAAGAATCCAAACAGAAGTTATTGATTTAGATTTGTTATTCCCAGGACACCAATTATTTATTTAGTTTCACATAAAGGCATCTAAACCTTAAGAGCATGCACACAAATTACATACAGCATATTTTAGTTTTTCATAGATTTTATTGATATTGGTTTGGTTTTTGATACTGACACATTTGTAATATGTTATAAATTATCTTCACTTTTTAAAACTTTGGTCAGATCATTCATCCTTTTTTAATAACCAAAATTGATGTTTCTCAAATCTCTGTACTTGGAATTTCCCCATGCACTGCCCTGTATTATGCAATTTTTCATATTGTCAGATTTTCCCATTTGATATATTCATATCCATTCCCTCTTGTCCAGTCCCATCTTAAAGAATTCCCCATTTCAGAATGTTTTCCTTTATTCCCATTGCTTTGTATGACATGCCATTGTTTGTTATTAACTTTGCATTGAGCTTTCCTTTTAACAAGAACTGCATGGTAGCAATAGTAAATTTCATTTGGGTTGTACATTTACCACAGAGCTATGCTACTTTGATTTGCATGGTTGTATTTCCCCTCCTAAATAGATTACCTTAATTTTTTCCCCTTATAGTTTAACCACTTGCAGCATGTCCTTGACCTCTTTGCACTGACCCAACTTTCCTGACCTCACTTGACCTTGCACTGCCCACACAGTTCCAGTTCTGAGGCACCTGAGGCATCAAGCACTCCTGATGTTCACCCAAGGTACCGGAAGCGTTCAAGCTCTATGGGAGAGGTTCTGATAAGGTATTGATGCACTAATCAATTAAACCATGCCTGGAGCACCTGGTCTGACCTCGCATCGATGCATAGCTTCTGAACTTTTTTTTTAATAACCGATGCTTATTGTAAAATGGCCATGGGGAATACTAGTGCTATAGTGCATCATGAAAAAATTAACATAAATATACAGTTCAACCCATTCTTATTGCAGCCTTTCACATGTTTAAGTTTCTCTCTCAACAGTATTGACTTGATAGCTTTTTTACTTATTAGAAGCACATATTTTTTGCTGCAAAGAAAGGTTGAAGAGTGTATTTCATTCAAAGTTTACTATAAGAAAAGAAAATGTATTCATAGGATATATTGCAACGGAAAAAGCAATTGTTTTCATTGCTTAAATAGGTTACACTATTGTGGTTGCTTAGTATTTTGGACATGAAAGCAAAGATATAAAACATTAAGCTTATTTCATATTAGGAAATTCAGACACTGAAGTTGATTAACTGGCATCATATCTTTAGAAAGCTTTAGGCAGCCATGGTAAGCACTTCTGAATGATGATTCTACAGTATCATATAAAATGTAGTGATTGTGGTGGCAAGTAATATGAAATGTGTATGGCTACAATGAAGAGATCTTTGGTGGTGGTGTATGTTCTTCCCATGTCTTTAGTGCATGGGAAGCATGAGATAAACATTTGCACATGGAACAAACAGCTTTGTAATTGTATTATTAAATGTTGCTTGGTGTTGGGAAAAGTTCATTTTGTAAATACAATTGTTTAATTAGCATAATTCAAGCAATCTAAGCCCCTTGGTTTTTACATATGTGTATTTAATACCAAACAAAACTGAAAACATCTTGTAACATACAATAAATTATCAGGTACTAAACATATATGGCCATTTCAACAAATATTCATTTTTTAAAACCATTTTTAGCTTTAATGTTAACCCTCCCCATAATATGAATTTTACTTTTGTCTTTGATTCACCAGAAAAATGAAAGTAAGTTTCTTGACCAAAGTTTGAGAGAGAGTCTCTATACGGCTTCTTTGTAGTGTTATGTTGATTTTTCTTCTGGTGAATAATAACACTTGAAAAAAGCTGACTTCTTATACTCTTATTTTTTGAACAGGAAAAATCTGGAAGTGCCTGATGGTGGTGGCCTCTATAGATCTGGTTCACAGACGAGTCTGAGCAGCCTAAAGAGAGGTAACAGCTTGCGGCAGGAAATGTTCCGTGCAAATGCTCCCTTTAACAGAGGTGCTGGTAAGTGCATGCTGCATGTGGGTATATACTGTATTATTTACACACAGTTTTACTATTTCTCCCATTAATCAGGCAGTGGTTTGTTGTAGATGCCAGTTGTGCACCATATGTTATTAGAGATATGATACATTGTATACAAGGACTTTGTTCTCCAGGCCTTGGTTTGTTTGTAATGTGAGCAGTGTTTTGCATACCAGAATATGATAAGCATCCAGGCCTTCATTTGATTTTTGTATTAGTCAGTTTAGCAAGTCTGTTTTCAGCTGTGATTTATGTCGTTAGAGTAGAGCACAGTCCTTAAGGTGAATATCGCGTATCCATAACCCAGAGCAGGCTTGAATGTCGGTACCCATTCTTGAGCTACCATAGCCAACAAAATGAAGGACAGTTGATTTAAACTGTAGATGTATTTACATTTGCCATTAACCCATAGAATGTGGTTGACCTCATATAACACACAATTTAGGAGGCAGTTAACCGCATTCAAGAATCGAGAACCAGTTCTTTAATAGGCTACCTCTGTCTCGAGGCACAATATACAGCTACTAACATTTGTAGTTGCCAGACACTAAACACCCAGTGTTTTCCATATACTGGGCAGCACATGTGGAGATGTCAATGATGCCTATACAAGATCTACACCCTAATGTTACATCATGATTTTTGTTGCTCACTTTACTTTACTTTTCTTCTCCCAGTAAACCCTGCTTTCCCAAAGCCCCACCACCAATAGCAGAGGGCATCACCTTTTTCAGTAAATCATCATTGAATATTTAAATTACATCATAACATTTATTATGGTATATGAGTGGTAGGCTGTCCCTCCATAAGGGTTAGGTTGAGCAAATGTTTGTTCAGGAATGTAAAACCCCCCTTTACAACTTGAGTTTCAGTTGCTCAACTTACAACATTTCGACCTACGTCCAGAAACGTAATCCATTGTAAGTCGAGGCACTGGCTTGCAAGAATGACGTTAGAGAGAGGTATGTTAGTGAGAGTTATCTGATTAAGAGGGCCAGCCAGGATATGTTAATATAGTTTGGACTTCATGTTTTCTGTGTGAAAGCTCATATCACACAGTGTGAATATTTGTAAACATGAAAAGTGAATTCAGCTGTGAGATTAGACTTCTGAGACACTCTGTGTAGCATGCATGCAGAATGTGGATTTTTTAATTTCTTTTTGGGTACTTACTTGTATGTAGCTTTGTGGAAGGCATGTGTTTTGCTGAACATGATCATGATCATACTAGATATAATTATGGTGTCATGAAATCTGGGACATTTTATACATGGTGCATTTACTTAGGATATGATTCAGCATGATTTGTCTTAACATCACTGGGTAGAGGGAAATTTATTAATTGTTCTGCTTTTATCATTTAATCACATTGAATTTCTTATGGTTTTGCATGTTTCTTATGAGGCAAACACTAATTGGTGCTTGTTCTGATCACCAATTAATTAGTATTCATGTGTTACTTTAGTCATTTTACAGTCTACTAGGTTATGGTTTTTTTAAAACTTTTTCCGAGAGGAAGCTGTTATGTTAGGCATATCGCATTCATGTCACTGAAATTGCCATTTATTGATTATATGCAGCATAGTTATATGAATTCATCCCTGCTTGTATGGCTGTAGAAAGAGAAGTCTCAGAGCCATCTTAAAACAGGATTCATAACTGATGCCAGACTCTGGCATTCTTGAGATTTTTGTCTCTTTTTTCTTTCTTTTGCAGTTTTCCTTATGAACTTAAGGTAACCTCTTGGCATGATATGACCTTTTAACCCTCCATCTGTTTGGTAGGAACACTGACTTTCCTTGCCTATCACAAGCATTCCAAGTAAACAACAGCTTGCTCACCTTTTCTGGGCTCCCCTTGGCCAGTTAGAGACTGTCATAACGTCATCATCCCACTGGCCCTTGACCGTAGCAAGCTTACTTCCTAGGCACCCTATTCCCAACAGACTACTGACCTGCCCCAGTCTCCAAGATCCTCACATTCACCTTCCTCACCACCCAATTCATAAACAGGTTAAACAGTCATAGTGACATCACACACACCCTACTGCAGACCCACCTTCACTTGGAACCACTTGCCCTCCTCTCTTGCTACTTGCACTCAAGCCTTATTCTACTGACAAAAACTCTTCATTACTTCTCATAGTTAGATTACATTTTCTGAAAGTACTTTATCAATATCTTCATTCTCTTACTTTTGCTATTGAGTCCTCTCACATTTCATTATCTCATATAAAGCTTCATATATTAAGGAAAGCATTTGTAAACACACAACTTATATCCAATGCCAAATGCACCTTTTCTTTCTCATTGCTATTCTCAATAAGTGGACATCATCATTGGTATATGTCTGTGATAAAGAATCATAGACAGCAAATTTCATCATTGTGATGATTGGTATTTTTTAAAGAGAAATAAGCCAAAATACTTAAATTTTGTAATGTGTATGATTTTGATAAACAGCTTTTAAATTGGTTGCATTACCCTTAACTAGACATCAAGAGAGCAGAAAGCATGAAAGTTGATCTCAAAAAAGCCAAACGTACACCAAGTTTCACTACTCGTCGGAGAACACAAAGCTTTCGCAAGCACAGGCGTATGGAGAACATGGCCAACTTGCCACCTGTGGAAATTCAGGGATATCTTGAGCGTAAACAGGAACTACAGAATGGTGGCAAGAAAGCCACTATTAGATCCTGGAAAATCTTCTATACAGGTGAGTACCCAAAGTGAAAAAAATTTTACAGAATAACATGGAGAACTTTAGATTTAGACATTTCTGTGCATCATGTTTTAGCTTTGGGAATATTTCTTAATTTAAAATTGTATAATTATATTATTTACTGTATTTTTTCATTTATGAACTGTAGCTAAGTTAGTTGGTAGGCCACTGACCAGGGAGGTATATTACCAATACCTGGGTATTGGGAAGGTTAGTGATGGCTGCATAGTGAGCCAGCACTTCATTGGTTGTCAAGTTGCACTCCTTTGACCCAGGAAGCTGTCTTTTCTTTCTGCCTCTCCCACACATGGCCTGCTGGTACTCTGTCCTTATAATCTTTTTCACTGATAACACTTAACTCACTCAGCTCATTCTTCGTAACTTGATTTTTCTGTGGTGAGCTCTGTGTGCTAGCCCTGCCTTTCGACAAAATTGTAGGAGCAGTAGATAAAGTAGTAGGCTGTGGAATATTAGGCAGAAACTGTAGGTAGAAGTAGTATATAGGAACATTAGGTAGGAGCCTTTGGAAACACAATGATAGAGTTGCCCTCTGTTAGTGGCCTGTTAAGGCACTAAAGGCTACGAAATGGCATTGCAGTTCATCAGCTATGGAAAAGTATTTGCCATAGCCACCCCAATGAGAGAATTCTTGGAGTTAACTGGCATCAGAGATATGAAGAGAAATAAGTTGTTCTACACTTGATAACTAAGTGGTATAATTGATTCATGAAATTGTATGCATATGTTTTGAAAAGACTACATTATGTATGTGATGTATGTGAAGTGGAATTTAGTATGAAAGTAAAAGCTTACACTTATGGAAATGATAGAGGGTTCGGTTAGTTCTTAAATGACTAGCTTAATTTCAATTCGATTTTAATGGGATGTATCAAGTGCATACAGTTTTTCCTTTCTCACAAATACTGTCGGCCCTTACCAAATGTGCTAAAGTGGACAAGGGCTTCCTTACTGATGTTATTCCTAAATAATATTTCACTTTACACACACATTGGTTTGTCAGGTTTGACTAAAGTCTCCAGTCATCCTTTTAATTCAGTCAGAAAATAGTCTCCAGCATTTGGTGACTAAATAAGCATTATAATTTGATAAGAATGGTCTGTTACACCAACTGAAGATGAAAGCAGCTCACCATAGGTGACTTTTTACTCACAATGTAACCTCAAGCTGGAGGAATCTGGAATGGATGAGGATGTTTGGATCAGATGTTTGTATCAAAGAATCAGGATTTATATGTGGCATTTTTGTATCAAGAGAAAGTGTATAATAGGGTTGATAGGGATGCATTATGGAAGGTGTTACAAATATATGTTGTGGGAGGAGAGTTACTAAAAGCAGTGGGAGAGTTAGGCATATGTACAAGCAGGAAGAAAGAAAGACGATTAGTTCTAGGTGAAGGTGGGTCTGTGGCAGGAGTTTGTGATGATTACCATATCTGTTTATAATGTTTCTGGATGGGCCAATGAAGATGGGGGTTGAATATGAGGGTCATGGAGAAAAGGGGCAAGTGTGCAATCTGTCTGAGGCAAATGGGGGCCTAGGAGGTGAGTTGGTTACTATTAGTTGATGACACTGCATTTGTTGTAGATTAGAATGAGAAACTGATTTCAGAGTTTAGGATTTTATGAGAAAAAAGAAAAAAGTGAATAGAAGCAAAATTGTTAGGTTTAGCAGTGGAGAGAGACAAGTTGGTTAGTGTGAGGGAATGGAGAGAACCTTTTGGAAGTGAGGTGAACATAGCAGCAAATGGAATCATGGGAGCTGAAGTAAGCCACAGGGTGGCTGAGGGAGCTTATGAACAAGAGAGTTTAGCATGAGTCCCTTCTGTCTTTATAAGGGGTAGATAGAGTTTGGAGTGAGATGGTAAAATGTGGTTTCCCTTTTTGATTTTGAAGTTGAAATCATGTTAGTAATAGATTTTGCTGTATTTTTTTGTATTAATGTTAAAGCATTTTTTTCAGAATAAGTAAGAGAGTCCTCAGTGTTTATATTTATCTCGCAGTTCTTTGTGGCCAGTTATTGTGCTTCTTCAAGGATGATGATGATTTCTATGATCAGAAGGCTGCCTCACCCCCGATCTCTATACACCAAGCAAAAATAGAGATAGCTGATGATTATACTAAGAAAAAACATGTCTTCCGGTAAGTACAGTATTAATAATTTTATCTTCATTGAATCTTAGATCTTGCTAGTGATAAACCTAGAATGGGTAAAAGTATTTTCAAGGTGTATTACTGTAAGAAAATTAGAAAGTTATTTAATAGCATGCAAGAAAAATTACCTTTATTTTTAGTCCCATTATTTAATATTTTTATGACGGTTTTTAGTTCTTTCAGTTGAACAGTAATGAAGGGTAGGCATTTGGAACCACAAATCGGTGATCAGGCATTTTAAGTTCATTATCAAGTAGAATTCTCATTTTCTTGAACTTTATTCCCATTTACATGAACTGGAAAAAGTGCCTACAGCCTATCACATCCCTAGAACATCCTCATCCCATGTCCAGCATACCAAAGTGAAATGTTGGCCTTCATATAAATATAAATTTCTGCTTTATCTGGTGAGAATGAAAGTTTAGTTCACACCTCCACGCTCTCTATAGGAGTTGGTAAGTAGACTCAGAACATGATGATGGTGTACAGTACCAGTACAGTACAATTGTTATAGAATATCCATGTATGTGTTCTACAAAATGTATGTATGTATTTTAAACCATTCATACTGGTAACAGGGTCATCACACGGGACAATGCAGAGTATTTGTTTGTCACTGAATCTGGAGAAAACCTTGATGAATGGGTGACTAAACTGGAATTTCATGCTGAGTTGCCACCATCAATGCAGCTTATGTCCTATGACAACCATAAGGTGAGCAAATTGCATATACTTGTTTAGTGGGTTAAAGCACTGGTTACCTGTATTACAGGTAGCATATTTTTATGCATGAAAAACCTGTCAGCAGGCTGGTAAGGTTAAAACTCATTGAACTGTATGAAACTCGGATACAAGGTAATTACACAGTTGATAGTTTTGATGCTTTAAATATAGTATCTTTCATCCACCCTTTTTCTGTTTTCTGTAATTTTTTTCTATTATATTGCAACTGTTTATGTTTGTGTAGCTGAGAAGAATATTTAAGGAGCTGACCTTAAAGTAGGTGTTTGTGGGTGCTTCCATATACTAGATTACAAGCTTTGGTTTTCATTTGATATTTAAAACATGAGTAGTTAGTGTTGAGGCCAAATATATGTTTTCTTTATCCCACAGTCCTTTATGTGTTTCCATATTATGAGGGGTGATCAGAAAGTTCATAGCAAAAAAAAAAAAAGGGTGGGGCAACCCATGTGTAGAATTGCACTTTTTTGAAACATATCTCAGTTTCTACTAATGTACTTCATGCATTGCTTCTTTAGCTTAGCTATGCCAGTTTTGTAGAATTCTGTACTGCAGCCCCCTGAGAAGGCCTTTGCTGCAGCCATTACAGCTTTGTCATTTTTATATTTGTTCCCTCAGATTTTTTTTTAGCTGAGGTAACACAGATAACTTGGATAGCACTAGGTCTGTTGATTATGGAGGGTACATGAGAAGTTTGTTGCTACAGTTAGCAGCAGTGACCACCAAAAGTTGAACTGTTTGTGGAGAACCGTTGTCTTTGGGGTGTAGCTTACCTTACATCTTCCCTAGTCTCATTTGTTGATTTCTTCATGCAACTGTTGATAGTAAAGGCAAATGTTTACAATTTGCATATTAGCTCACTGCTTCAATCAACTTCTGACATATTTTCATAAGCCAGATGCTATCACCTGAAAGTTGGAATACCAGGATAATGCTAGGATGCTTCACACATTTAGCTCTGGCTAGCAACTAGCATTTTCTCCTGCTACCATTAATTTTAGAGGAGTAACAGGTGGGATGTTTGATCATTTCTTTGTGGAAGCAAGTGTAGTGAGCCAAGATTCCCTGTGCACCAACTGATGATGAATATATTCAGTCTCTTAACATAAATACAGATACATTTTTCATTCTTAAGTTACAACAAATGTTGGAAGTGGTAACACATGCCTGTAGTTTGTGCCTATACACATATTATGTTGTTTGCAAAGACACGACAAATCAGTATAAGAGATGTTCCTGATGAAATTTACAATGGCTTCCTCCAGTTTAGGGAGTGTGAGGATTGTCTTTGTAAACTTTGCCTTTTGTTACTCCTGAGATAATAATTGGGGTGTAAGATCTGGCAAATGTGGTGGCCAAAAAATCCTTTGAAATTACTCTGTCCCCAAACACATCACACATTAGCTTCATGAAAAACAAGCTGTGTGTGCAGTAGCACCATCCTGTTGGAAGTCACTTTGGACAATTTCATCCTCATTCAAATGTCCAACAAAAGGGTAAAGAATCAAGTAAGAATAACATTCTGAGTTGATTGTATCATTGGAGAATGTGGGGCCAATTATCAGATTTAGTGATATGGTGCACCACATCAATGTACCTTCTGATCATGTAATGGTATTAGTTTGTTCTCATGTGGATCAGTTGCTGACCAGGCATGGCCGTTTTGGGTGTTGACATAACTGGATAAATAAAACCACGCCTCATTGGTAGTAATAAAGTCTGTGAACCATTGTCCAAAGAGTAAGGCATGTGTGCAAGTAAGGAGGATGAAAGGATCCAGTTGAATTTGGGTCTTCAGCAGGGATGTTTGATGTCACCATGGCTGTTTCATTTGTTTATGAATGGGATGGTGAGGGAGGTAAATGCTTGGGTCATGGTGAGAGATGCAGGTATGAAGCCCGTTGGGGATGAGGGGTCCTCGAGATGAGTCAGTTGTTTGCTAATGACTGTGCTGATGGCAGATTCAAGTGAGAAACTGCAGAAGCTGTGTCTGAGTTTAAAAGAGTGGCAAAGGAGAAAGTTGAGAGTAAATGTGAATAAAAGTAAGGTTATTAGGTTTAGCAGTGAAGAGAGCCATGTTATTTGGTGTGTGTTTGAATGGATAGGACTTGGAGGAAGTGGGATGTTTAAGATAGCTGGGCATGGATATGGCAGCAAATGGAATTGTGTTAGCTGAAGCGAGCTGTAGGGTGGATGAGTGGGCAAAAGTCCTGGACTGAAGAATGTGTGTAAAGAGCTCACTGTCTTTAAGGGTAAAGATGGTATGTTTGATAAAATGGTCCTGTCAGTGCTTTATAGATACAAGGCATGGGCCTTTGACAAAAATTTAAAGAAGACAGTCGATCTGTTGGAAATTAAATGTTTGAGGAAAATTATTGTGGATTTCTTGATTTAAGTCTGAGTTCAGGAAAACCTACCAGGGGAAGTATGGAATTGGCATGATGAAGCATAATCATGAGGTTAGACCTTTATGGCTTTCAGCTTTGTACTATTTTCTTAAAAGTGAATTGTATCATAAACTTTCTGATCACCCATTAATGTTATGAATGATGGATAACCTGATGTGTACCTTAAAGTAACACCTACGGAATTCATCTTGAAATAGATGTTTGTTAATATTCATATACTCTTGGTTTGCATGGAATTATGGAATTCTTTGCTGTCATATCAGTTGTTAATATCTCCCCTCCATCTCTCTCTATCTTTCTCAATGCTGATGACAAAAAATTAAGTCCTTGCAAAGGAAATGGAGAACAAATTAAGAGTTATACAAAATGTTTGACAGTTACCTGAACTTACTATTCCCATACATTAACAGAGCAGAAAACATAAAATCAAATGTTAGAACCTTTAAAGTGGAAAAAAAAATCCGAAAATGACTGTAAAGAAGTATGTAGGTTGTTGATTGAAAAGTACACAGTCTATTTAACTCAGAATGAAAAGAGGAATTGAATGTTGAACTATTTAACCAACATGACAAAAATGCGCTCAGATACTGAAATAATGAATATTATTAGATCAACTGATTAGCTCAGAGGTAATTCAGCTCCAAGACCAGACAGAATCCCAGCTGTCTTCCTCAAGGGGACAAAATTAACAGCAGCAAAACCAACAGTGTTATTAATGAGGCAAAGTCTTGACAAAAGCAAAATTACCGATGTTCAGAGAATGGCATAAATAACATCAATAACAAAGAAGGATCTAAGCTAAGCTGTGAAGGTCAGTTAAGTTGACTTCACATGTAATAAAAGTCTTTGAAAAACTAATAAAAGGACATGTACTGATACATCTGATTAAGATTAATTGTATATACTAAGGCCAATTTGGATTTGTGCCTGAAAAGAGTACACAAATCATATTATTAGTTCATTAGAGTGACATATATGAAAGTTTGATGCAGAGAAAGAGAATAGACAGTTTTTCTTGATTTTGTGATGCCATTTTATGTGACCCACAACCACAAAATTTTATTATAGAAAGTAGTAAATCAAAATATCAAGGGAACAGTAAGATGGATTAGAGAGATATGTAACTAACCAAGTTTAAAGGGATGGCAAAAGGAGTCATGAATGATGAAGATGGCCAGTCAAAGGTACCAAAAGGAATGGTGTCAGCCGCAGTTTTCCATATTATAGTGATGTCAGACATTGAAAGGGAAGCAAAAAGAGGTGTAGTCAGGAACTTTGCTAGTAACACCAAAGCAAGCAAAATTCTCTGATCAGAAGTTGATCAAAAGGAGATGCAGAAAGATGTAGAAACAATCTGCTAATGGGCAGAAGTAAACCAGGTGAAATTTAATGAAGATATATTTGAGTAAATAAGTCATGGAACAGCTACTGGTATATCAGCACCCTCGTATATGGGATCGCCTTTCAGGCAAAGAAATAGTGAAGCAAATGTGAAAGACTTGGAAGTTGCCATAAAAGAAAAACTTGAATCCAAGGAACACAGTAAGATCATGTTTTAAGCCAAATAATTAGTAGAATTAGAGAACTTTCACATCAAGTGATAGAAAACTAATAATGATCAGAGTATATAAGTAAAAGTGAATATTGCCATGATGTGTGGTCACCAATTAAGCATATGGAAGTAAACAGACTAGGTAGAATATACAAACAACTTACAAGATGCGATGGCTCTGATCATATGACTTACCATGGGTGGTTGAAAGAACTTGAACTCTACAACCTAGAACAAGGAAGAGAGATACATAATAATAATAATATATGCCTGGCAGACAATAGGTGGTATAAAGAGAAACTTTTTAAACCAGAAAGTAACTCATCAAGGAAGATAATCTTCATTGCAGGTATAATACCTTAGAACACACAAAAAAGATACCATACAGAAATTACATACATACCCAGTTAGGAAACTTTAGAGGCTATTATTGCAATACCAGAAGAACTAAGAAACATACAAGAGGTCAACAAGAACATTAAAATTGTTAAGCTCTCAGTTGAAGACAATATATGATAAATTCTTTAATAATTACATAAATCAACAAGCAAGACATATTTTCAGTTTACTAGCCTTGCCATCTTATCAAAATCTTGCTCTAGTTACTTATAGGTAAGAACTCTCTCTCTCTCTCTCTCTCTCTCTCTCTCTCTCTCTCTCTCTCTCTCTCTCTCTCTCTCTCTCTCTCTCTCTCTCAGTATTAGTAATTTGAAGTTGGAATATGCCAATAATGGATGTTAACATGAAAAAATCATTATACAATTGTATATAAAAAGGTAGCTGTAATTATGAAGTAGAAAGTACATCATATTCTGTAAAGTTACTTAATGACTCATTGTTTTCCTCTGTAACTGTATCACACAAGGCTACATACTTTATTTTTCTTTCTTGTCATACCTTTTCATTCACTCAGTTTTATGATTCAAAGTTTCTCTCCTTTTCCAGATGTAACCTTTTCTAAGCAGCTTTCTGTGTACCTCCTAACTTTTATTGCTCCTTGCCCTTGTCTTAATTATGAAAAGTTATGCCAATGTATCTTCTGGCCTTAGCTTACATTAATCAAAGTTAATTTTCCATTTCCCAATTTATGTAAATACATTTAGATTTTAATCTTTTATTTTCCAAAATACTGTACATACACCATGGAATCCTATTGTTTTATAGTCTTTGGTTGTTTATTGCTGTGAGTCTTAATAAAAAGTTAATCTTTCTAAATACTTTTTAATCAGATAGTTGGGAAATCTTTTATTATTATATTACATTTGTGATACAGTAGTATTTAACTTGATCAGTCCATTCACTCATAAGATTTCCCCAAAACATACAATGATAGCCTGTAGTAGCCTGTCGAAATGAGTACCCAAAAAAGTGTAGTAAATGCAAGGAAATCAGTCATTAAGTATGTTTGGCTAATGATCACGACAGGGCTTATCAGTAACTTAAATGAAAACAAGAACTTGAAATATAAAACATTTCAAGGTATCACCTCAAAGGCAGGATTTTGTGAACTGAAAAAGTATAAGATTAACCCTTTAAGTAGTAGTTTCTGAAATGCACACATGGATTTTCTGGAATGGCATGGGTAGTAGAAGTAATGAAATTTCAGCTTCTTATTCATGGTATAAGTAATGGTGTCACTCTCGTATAATGATTCAGATAATGAGATGTTAACCTGAATTCTGTTTGCAAGTCTTGGGCATTTTGCAGATTCATCATATGATAACTTTGAGATTGAGATATTCTGCTCTGTAAAGTTTATAACACTTTTACTATTGTCACTTTCATCTAAAGACTAAAAATTCATCAGCCAAGTCTAGATCAGTGATCAGATATGGTTTTTTATAGAACCAGTAAATTGAATGAGCTGGAGTGAAAGGTTATGAATGGTGATGAGAATTGGAAGACATCATAGAACTTAAGTATTTTGGATTGATAAAATGCATATGCAGCACACTGTGCAGAAAAATTAATAAAAGCTGTCATTGGCACTTGTTTAGAATATGAAAGGAAAGAATGTAAGAGAAGAACTGAGGGACATCTTAAGTTTTGCCAGCTGTAATGTACAGGTGTGAAACATGGTTATGGAAAGGAGCAAACTGAACTACAATTCAGGCTGCTGAAAATGAACTGTATAAGTAAGTTCCTTTGGTGTTATTAGTAGGGGTGGAGTAAGTGTTAGAGAAGTATATAAGAGATCGAGGTTTACAGAAAATGACAAATATATGGGGTGTGATGTCATATAGTGGATAGGATTTGAGACAGTAGGTTTGTAAAGATGATTATGAGTGAGGTGGAAGAAAGTGGAGTTAGGGAACAGATGTTATCCTATGAGGGTAAGGTAAGGGAACACAAAGGGAAGAGGACACAGGATAGTGTGAGAGGGATGGACCATGCTGGAGGTGTGTTTGAGTAGGGTAACCTGAAGAACCTGAAGATTTTCATTGTGGTACCCCAGCTTAGAGGAGTTCTCAGGGGAAAGAAAGGTGTAAGAGATATAGATAAGCATAATACTTCCCTTTCAGTGAGGAAGCAATGAAGGACCATCTCTGCTATCACAGGAGAGGCAGTACTTATATGATTTACATGTTTTTAGGAGGGGGTCTTACGTGCCATTGACATATTTTAACAGGTTGTGGTATGAAATCCAAAGATGTAATACACGACAAATTCATATAGGCAGCGTGTTTTTATTGGGAACTCATGTGGCTGAACTACTTAAAGGGTTAATGTCCTCCAAAGTTATCCTGGAGCACTGATACTTGCAGCTCAGTAGTAATGGTTTCACATTTCTCATATCCTCTGCCTAAACATTTTCCTTTTGTATAATCCTTCTCTCATATTATTATTTATAATACTTTTAACATTGAATTCGGATATTCTTTCTAACCCTTTACACCCAAAATCAGTGTTCTCAATCTGGTCTCTCCTTTCTTTGGCATTAAGTCATTATTTCACTGTCTTAGTCTCATTCCCTGAGACTCGGATAACTTTTGATCACTGCCACTAGCTAGTCTGCATATGTTATCCTCCTTTATGGTGTTTTAGTTTCTGTCCCATTGATTCTTGTGGTATTGCAATTCAACACCCATATTTTCCATGTTTTGCACAAGTAGTTATATCATTGTATGCTATGCTGCTTATTTGTATGCTATACACTCATGTGCACTTCACCCTTTATCAATCCCTGGTCTCTTTTATTCCAAACACCTGGCATCTTGTCACAATGTCTGTGCCTGTATTTGTCTTGGGTTGTTATGTTGGAATGTTGCATGTGACAGGAAGGGGAGGTGGGCAGCGACATGGTGGCAGTTCCTTCACGTGACTCGGACAACTCATCGGGTCACTCTACTCCTGAAGTTCGTCACCGCAGTGCTATCAGTTCCCATCCACAGGGAGCAGGAGGTGGTTTAGATCCAACAAGGCCTCATTCTCAGGCCCTTGACAATCCCCTGTATGCCAACTTGGAGCATGTGAGTAAGCTGAGCATGTATTAAAGGTTGTATCCCTTTCTGCTTTGTCTCATATGGTTTGCAAGATCATGTAGGTTTGGGGCATTGAAAAGTGTGACACACATGTTTAGAATATGTTCCAACTAGTTTCCTGGAGAAAAAATCAAAACATTTATAGTTATAGAAACTGTTATAGATAACCATCATAAGATTGGTGACTAGAAAGTTATTGAATAATTATATTATGGAATAATTTGCATACTGTCATTTTAAAGTGAAGGGAGTTTCTTGAGAGAATAGAAATGCTTCTAGATTTTAAGCATCTGTTGAAACAGTAATTTTCAGATAATGATAAAACATTTGTATTAACTATTTTTGGGGGTAGAATTCTCCCAGGCAATAAGCATAAATGATTTTGTTCCTTAGTGGCAAAGTGAGCAGGTGTTTGAAAACCAGTAGTGGCAAAGTGAGTAGGTGTGTGAAAACCTGTGATTAATATCCTACCAGCCTAACATGACTCTTATCTTTTTCACTAAGACAGTTGATTAAATTCACAAGAACCTTTAATAACATTTAAGTAACTTTTGCCCATAGCAGCGAAAGGTTTTCCCTGTAACAAATTACAGCCTTCCCCTGCTCTTGAAAATGCAACCCACATATCTTTGAATGGTACCATCTGGGAGCAGTTTCAAGAAACACTTGATAAACTGATGTCAGTTAGCAGAGTAAAAATCCCACCCACACCATTTATACAGTAACTTTTGGTAAGTATATAGTAACTTTTGGCAAGTCTTGTACACCATGAAATGCAATGCAAGTATTTGTGTATCCACAACTGCACAATACAAGGAAGATATAACAATTAAGTAGATGAAAAGTAAGAAGCATGAGATGCAACAGAAACCAGAAGTTCAGATTTTATCACACCTATGCCACTTAGTTATGATTTATAGTTGAACCAACTTAAGTGTGTATTTGTAGGCTGTGCACAAAATGACATCATGATAAGCAGTGCAAATGTTTATTTTATAGTTGACGGCTTAATGTAAAATAGTTACTAGACAAGAGATTTATGAGCATGCTATTAGGCCAATTATCAGTCTAATTCCCAGTAAAAAATCTCACTTTCTTCCCAGTTTACTATGCGATTTTTTTTTTTTTTCTGCTCCAGCTTTATCATTGAAAATGAAAGATGATTGAAACAGTATTGATATGAGCACTATCAAGAAGATTTTCAGGCGCCATTATGAAAAATAAACTCTTCTTAAATAGCTGCTTTTATTAATTACATGATAAACAAAAAAATTCCCAGTTTTTCAAGTTTTGCCAATATCAACCTTATTTCCCAGAATATCCCAATGAATTACCTTTTTCATATGAAACTTGTGTGCTGCATCCATTTACATTGTTTTGGTCCATCCATGTAAAATTTCTTGCCTTTCCATACCAGTTAGCTTACATCAAAGATAAAAAGAGGAAAAGCCAAAGCAATCAAAAGTGAAATATATTTTGAATATGTACGGTATATCAAAGAGTTTTGGTAATTTTTTTTGTAAAGCAGTTTCATTCCTTTGGAATACTTTGGTTTCATATTGAATCATTTTCCTCAGTTTTAGGTACATTTATTGAAGAACAGTTTTTGACTTTACACATTTTCTTCTTTTATTTATTTATTTTGCTTTGTCGCTGTCTCCCGCGTCAGCGAGTTAGCGCAGGGAAACAGACGAAAGAATGGCCCAACCCACCCAAAGAAGGAACAGAGAAGGGGGCCAGATGAGGATATTCCCTCAAAGGCCCAGTCCTCTGTTCTTAACGCTACCTCGCTAGTGCGGGAAATGGCGAATAGTATGAAAGAAAAGAAAGAAATATATATATATATATATATATATATATATATGTAAATTTCTTGAAAATAGCATTATGCGATGGAAATTTTGATTTACAAGAAGAAAATGTATATATATATATATATATACATTTTCTTCTTGTAAATCAAAATTTCCATCGCATAATGCTATTTTCAAGAAATTTACATTTTTTTTAACCGTATTGTCATTTTAAGTTCAAAGGGTACTAAGATGAAAATATAACTTACAATGGGTAATGAAAAAGATAATATTAAAACTCACATTTTCAAGAAGTGAGAACTATTGGGGAAATGCCTAAAGTGTAATGAGGCAGTGAAAGGCTTTAAATTGAACCTTAGTCTCTTAGGTTGTGAATGCTTGAGGACTACCTTTAGAATCATGGCACTCCTTTGTACTTATTGATAATAGTGTACATTATGTAGTATGCCATTGTCTGTTGTAACAAAGGATGGTAGGTATGAATTACTTATGGAGAGCAATTTTATTAACAAAGAGCAAAAGAAAAATTTGGAATATAATGTCAGTTTTGAATTTGAATGATGAAAAAATTTAATAACATGTAAAGCAAAAAGAAAGAAAATAGACATGTATGTCAGTCAGCTATGCATCTTCATTGTAGGTTTACCATATGAATGTAAAATTTTACTGATTTAGACTAAATTATAACTTGAGACCTCTCACTCCATTACATATGAAGAACACAGATTTGTAACATTTATAAAACAAGGTATTGGATACATGACAGAATTTCTTTAAATGTCTAGTATGATGAAACTTTGTTAACAGATGCAAGACAAAACAAAGCCTCCTGTGCCACCCCGGGGAAGTGCAGGCAGCAACCGCTCTTCACGCTCCTCTTTAGGAGAGGAAGGACCTATCTACCAAAACCGAATATCTGTTGTCCCTTCATATGGTTAGTACCACTGTAGTGCATTTCAGTGTTTGAAGTAGATTAGATGCTTGTATTATGTACTTCTTGTATGTCAACCTGTAGGAACATAAGGCAGGAGCCTTAGGTAGAAGTAGTATATTCGAACATTAGGTAGACACATGAGGGATAAGCAGTCTGTTGGAACATTAGGTAGGAGCCTCTGGAAGCACTGTGCTAGAGGTGCCTTCTACCAGTTGCCTGTTAAGGGAGAGGCATTAAAGGCTAAGTGGCACTAGGGTTCACCAGTTATGGAGACTCTTTTGCCTTGGCCACCCCCTTGAGAGAGTTCTTAGAGGGAATGAGCATGAGATTATGATACAAACAAAGAAGACCTTCTCATACTAACTTCTTATTTTGAGGAGATAAAAGATTGCCCGACCCCCAACACTCATTTCTAGTGTGCTTGGTACAGTATTTCTAAATACATTCATGTTATTGATCACTTTAAGCTATACTTGTACAAAAGGTAAGGGTATAGTGTGATACCAAGTTCAGGAGAAAAAAAAGATCTCTGTGGCCATCCATCTTAACTCTGTCAAGCCATAGGGATTGTCAGGCTTGATATGTTGCATTCCTAACTTAATCTGTGTGAATAAAAAAAATTAAAACCCTACATGTGGACCACCTCTTCATATCATGATGCATGTGTGATTGCTCTCATTGTTCTCCCAAGAAATTAGTCTTTGAAAAATATGAGTTTGAAAACTTGATTTTTTATCAGTAATGAGGGTTCAGACTTATTACATTAGTTTCACACAACCACCCCTCAACTGGTAACATATGTGGTTTCCACATTTAGGACATGGGAGTGGTGAGCCAGGATGCCTCCCTTGTGGCACATGCATAATAGGAGATGATGCACTGAAGTAATAGTTACACAAAACTAGAGTCAGAAACTTAAAGGCATTAACTTCTTTGTATTCTTGACAGTTACCTAAATGAGCTTCCTATTGTCTTGATATGAAATGTAAAAATGACAATCATTATAACAGGATAGAAAAACCTTTCATACTAAGTAGTTTATATTCTTGGCAAATCACCTTAAAGTTTCTTACAAGTTTTAATTCATATTATAGTTGCATAATCTATTTGTAACAGAAGTATCACAACAAGAGAATACCTACCAAAATTACTCATCAGACAGACCAAATGGCCATCGACGTGAATCATCTGAAAATATGAATGGAGATGGTAAGTCCTTGGTAATTATTAGCTGCTTTTACTCTGTCAGTCGCAATTATTTTAATGCATTTCCTTAAAGCTTTGTTGACACCAGTTGCATCCACTAGTAGACTTTTGGGTCCTGTAATTTATGTAAAAAATGTGTGTTGTGGATATGTCTTTTTTTTTTTATACATTCAACAGAAATGTAAAATTAGTTGGATAAGGACTATATATATTATTATTATTATCATTATACTTAATCGCCATCTCCCACGGTATATATATATATATATATATATATATTTTTTTTTTTTTTTTTTTTTTTTTTTTTTTTGTCGCTGTCTCCCGCGTTTGCGAGGTAGCGCAAGGGGGATAGGGGAGAAAGAATACTTCCCACGTATTCCCTGCGTGTCGTAGAAGGCGACTAAAAGGGGAGGGAGCGGGAGGCTGGAAATCCTCCCCACTCTTTTTTTTTTCCAAAAGAAGAAACAGAGAAGGGGGCCAGGTGAGGATATTCCCTCAAAGGCCCAGTCCTCATCCTCTGTTCTTAACACTACCTCGCTAGTGCGGGAAATGGCGATTAGTATAAAAATATATATATATATATAGGGAGCGGGTGGCTGGAAATCCTCCCCTCTCGTTTTTTTTTTAATTTTCCAAAAGAAGGAACAGAGAAGGGGGCCAGGTGAGGATATTCCCTCTAAGGCCTAGTCCTCTGTTGATAACGCTACCTCGCTAATGCGGGAAATGGCGAATAGTACGAAAGAAAAAGACCAAATTGGAGGTGGAAAGATGGAGTGAAAAAGATTTTGTGTGATCGGGGCCTGAACATGCAGGAGGGTGAAAGGAGGGCAAGAAATAGAGTGAATTGGAGTCATGTGGTATACAGGGGTTGACGTGCTGTCAGTGGATTGAAGCAAGGCATGTGAAGCGTCTGGGGTAAACCATGGAAAGCTGTGTAGGTATGTATATTTGCATGTGTGGACGTGTGTATGTACATGTGTATGGGGGGGGGCCATTTCTTTCGTCTGTTTCCTTGCGCTACCTCGCAAACGCGGGAGACAGCGACAAAGTATAAAAAAAAAAAAAAAAAAAAAATATATATATATATATATATATATATATATATATATATATATATATATATATATATATATATATATATATATATAAAGCTTATTGGAAACAAATTTTAAAGAAAGAATTAATCCAACTTTATCAGTGTATTCGATTTGCAGTATATGCTTCATAAAGTTTATCACTTGCAAATAAGTCTGCAATTTACAATGATTATCCATTTCATTCCTGCATATATTTTTTTCTGTTGAATGTTGCTTATGATCAGAGAGCACATTTCTTAAAGATAATTGAATTGAATAGTGAATTGCTATTAGCGTAATAATCAATTTGACTACCAAACCTTTTTTTTTATGAATATGTGTTGCTGTTTAACACCTTTTTAACATTTTTGTTGAATGTACCCATTATGTTCAGTAACTGATAGTTGCTCCAATGTATATAATGATTTTTAGTTTGTATACATGCGTTAATTTGATTGTAGTTGCATGAAAATCAAAGGCAGTTAAGAACTTTGGTTATTGTTTATCTGTTTTGTTATTTTGTTGTATGGGAAAAGAAAAAAAAAAAAGCATGTATATACTTTATACATATGTTATTTAACACTTGTTTGCCTTTTCCCACGATAGTGAGATAATGCCAAGAACAGGTGAACATCAACCTCTCACTCATATCCACTGTTTAGTCACCTTTGGCAGGGATGTAT